>NC_135423.1:14353333-14714166 GCF_051991245.1 Festucalex cinctus | reverse complement strand
TTTTGTCAACATGTACACATGAAACATAATGTAAAAGTGAACAAAAGCTTCATTGTAGGTGGGAAAAATAAATAAATCAAATACATAGAAATGCCACAATCTGCAAGTTTGATTATGATCATCAAACATGATTTTGATGATGGATTTCTTTCTGTTCACTATCGTATGAATGGGTGCACACCACACAAAGAAGTGAAACTTACTTAGGGCAGGGATGGTCTTCAGTTCTTGGTAATGTTGGATCTTGAGATACATCAGCAATGATTTGGGTCAATTCACTGCAGAAAAGGTAGAAAGAATAAATGTAGGTGATTAGGGAGCAAAATTGACATTTTTTTGCGGCCTTAAAAACACAGAACAGCATGTTATAAAATTGCATATAATATTAACTGCCATCCATAAATTTGAGCTTCAACTAGCCACCAATCACAGGGCACATGTAAACCCCCAGCCTCAACCATTTATAGTCACATTCACACCTATTGGCACTTAACCTACCATGCATGTCTTTAGAATGTGAGAGGAACATACGGAGAAAACATGCAAACTCCACATAGAAAGGCCACAGCCTGGATTTGAATCCACAACCTCTGAACTGTAAGGCGTGCTCATGTCAGCCTCTCTTTCTTTGGTATTTTACACATCGTGAAATGTTGAATCATTTAGTCAGTTATACTATTATTTTTGTATTTATATCAGTTTTAACTTCTTCTTTTGTGACAGACATTTGTGTCTTTTAATTTTATTTACTTTTCTGTGCTATATGTGAAGCTATATGTCTTTGGTGTGACTGTTGCTTTGTACAACACTTTTGTACATTGTGTGCGTGCTTAAATAAAGTTGGGTTGTATTGGAACAGGAAACATTCTAAGAGACAGATTGTAAAGAGATAAAGCAAGTAATGTAAACTTGGAACTTCTTTTCAAAACAGACGATTACTTAAAAAAAAATACAAAAAATAGCCACACTAACGGGTTCATTTAATTTTCACACATCAATATGTAGTTCAAAATGCAACAACGTTCATACTTACTCAACCTCATGGGTTATCTTGTTGACATAAATACAGCTATTGTCCGCCTCCTGCTGGTAGTCACAATTTCTGCACTGTGAGATCAGATAATTTCAAAATTCAGAGATTGAAAGTGCAAACTTAATTCCTGACACTTGTTTGAACAAGGAACAACCTTGTGTGTTTCTGAAGGAATAAAGTGAGCGTATCAACAACAACTGATATAACACATCTACAGTATAACATTATTTCTATCTGAATGCAGAGCAGTATAAAACTTACACTTACCGCGTAGAGTAAGATCCGATTTTCCTTATCTTCTTTTGGATACAACATATTGTTACTGGAAAATAAAGCAGGAATAATAAAAAAATAAATTAAAAAAATAAACACTCAATCCAAATATCGACTAAAACTTTGATGCTGTTATTTGCAATCCCTTCATGTTGCCTTCACATTTTGTAGCATTTCTAGCTTAACTAAAACCACGCATCACAATCTTACCACTCTTGACAAAACCGGATGCCCACAAAGCCTGGCTCGTACGTCCCGGTTTCTAAATCCATTGGAATGACTATTTTTATGGATTAAAAAATAAAATAAAAGCAAACACAGTGTTATCTAAATTTATTTCAGTCTCGGTCTTGACATACAAAGACAAAACACAACGCTTGGGAAGCAGACAAGTGCGCATGCGTGAGTGTATTTGTCGAAGCTAATGTTTTTAGACAGCGCCCCCAGTGGTTGGAGGTAACACATTCAACGGAAGCCACCTTTTCCTTCCTTCCCCCCCCCCCGTGAAACAATAACTTTATTAAAAAATTTATTTATTAAAAACACAACTCAATTAAAATGGGCTTATTATGCATTAATTTGAATCTGCGAATGTAAAATTTTGCTAAAATAACAATGTTTATCAAATGAAATTGTGAGTAGTAGGCAGTTTTTGTCATGTACAAGGATACCAAATAATTCATATTTCCAAAATAAAGAAAAAGCCTGGATAATTGTGATCTCTAATGAATTGTCAGTTTGCACCGGAACTGCTTTGACCAGACTAAATGGAGTTTCTCTTGGACCACCACAAAAACTGCAATTAGTATCTAATTATTTCTTAATTTTTAGTAGATATAATGTATGTTGGTTGGGTAAAATCTATGCACCATTTTAAAATAAATCTATTTAGCTTTGTCTGTAATGAAAAAAAGAATATGTGGCAAAAGCCTGGAAGCCACATTTAATGTTTAAAAGTAAAAAGTTAAACTTATATATTATATAATCAAAAACATGGGAAAATAAATTAAGGTATACTTTTATACTGTTTAAAGTAATAAATTGTACATATTTCATTCAAGGTTAAAATCCTCTGAAAGGGGGTATTCTGTTTAGTTGTCTTTCCATATAAAATGTATGTTTTTAAAAATTGAACTACTGATTGTTCCCACAATACTCTAAGATGTTGAAATGCACTTGTATATGGTAGCCTGTCCTGTATTTAGTATTATGATTGGCATTTAAATATGTAATAAAGTGTATGTGATACATAGATAATAAAATGTGTAATAAAAATGTTAAATAAGCAAAAGACATGGAAAAGTAATATTAGTTGTGTGTAAGGTACAAACTACAGATATACATGTATATATGAAAAATATTCTATATTAAATGGTTGCTAAATTGGTCAATAACATAGGATGAATTTTACTTGAATGATACATTTACGGCGGCACGGTAGTCGAGTGGTTAGCACGTCCGCTTCCCAGTTCTGAGGTCTCCGGTTCGAGTCCAGGCTCGGACCTTCCTGGGTGGAGTTTGCATGTTCTCCCCGTGCCCGCGTGGGTCTTCTCCAGGTACTCCTGTCTCCTCCCACATTCCAAAGATATGCGTGGCAGGTTAATTGGGCGCTCCGAATTGTCCCTAGGTGTGCGTGTGCGTGTGAGTGTGGATGGTTGTTCGTCTCTGTGTGTGCCCTGCGATTGGTTGGCAACCAGTCCAGGGTGTCCCCCGCCTACTGCCCAGAGCCAGCTGAGATAGGCGCCAGCAGCCCCCGCGACACTTGTGAGGAATAAGCGGTCAAGAAAATGGATGGATGGATGATACATTTACAGTACTTAAAAAAAAAAAATCCCGACATGACATATACTCTTTGCTAATAGTTGTTAAACAGAAAAGGCACAGACAAAAGCAGGATGAAACTTTATGCAGTTTCTTTGACTGCCTTGTTGTTCCATATTGGGTACAACCCACAAAAGGGATTACACACACTGCTGTCCATAGAAATCTGTCTGTTTGGCAGTATATGCTGCCTGTTATGTATATCCCGCTCTCCTCCCTCCCCAAGCCTGAGCCCTTGATCCCCGAGCTAATTCCGTGAATCAAGTCTAAATTCACTGATGGCGCAGCAGCACACAAAGTTGAAAGTTCATATTGCTAGAATGAGACAAAGGAATCTCTTAAACAAACAAGATGGAAGGACTCAAACAACACACCATAAGTTACAAAAACTTTGAGCTACGTGCAAGCAGTCATACAACTCTGCAGTCTGGCTGCTGTTTGTCAACAGCGCTCACCATCTGTGTGCCCTTGCACATGCACCAACGACGCACTGTGCCAACTCATCAGAGGGGACTGTCAAGCCTGGCTGACGTCACCCATCAAGCCGGTGTAATCGAAAGAGACGCTAATCCAAAGCCTGATTGTGGGTCAGGCTGGGAGAGGGAGGACGATGACACAACGAGGGAAGTTCGAAGGGAGCACATGTTGCCAAAGTTGGATTGAGGCTGTAAGTGAGGCAGGTGCTGACCTAACCGGAGCAAAGGCACTTCGCCCCCTTGCATCCTCATCTCCTGAGCATCTCTGAAGGTGTGGGAACTCCGTATCCAGGCCTCGTCCTGGACACCAACAGCCTCGCTGAGAGCTCCGCAGAGGGGGAATGCTGCGGGAGCTGCTCATGTCCCTCTGAACCCCCCATTATGCAAACTGTGCCCACTGTCTTCACCACGCTGGATCTGTGCCAAGATGGAGAAGAAGACAGCTACCTGACAGCAAATGATGGGTAAGAGGAGGCGTGGTTTAGTTTTGATTGGAGGCAGACATCTGATAATTGACCTTATTTTGAACCTGAATTGGAAGGGTCATCCTTCATACAAAAACTTTGGCTACACCTAACAATATAGAAAATTATTATCTTTATTGTCACACTCTAGAGTCGACATTTTAATAATAAATAATACTCAATATTTATTTTTTTGTTTACACATCTGGCTTATTAAGGGTTGTGTTTATGCTGTGTAGTTATGAATAAAATTCCTGCACTCTCCACAAAACTGATTGTTTCAAAAATAAAGTCACATATTGAAGAATTTGAAGCACATTAGTCTTGGTAGAATTTATTTTATACAACAAGCTTTGCTTCTAGCGGTGCAAACAGAGTGTTGAGTGAGTGGAAACATACAGGTGTTCAGAGAGTGTATATGAAGGGGATTACATGGAGGCTAAGCTTCTTCATAATAGCTCCTGTAAGTTTCCATCCCAGGTGGCGCACAAACAGCTTAGTGTGACACACTTGTCATCGGCATCATATCAGAAATTGTTTTTTGTTGGATTGTGCACATTCCACAAATGGGTCAAAAATGGCAACGTCCCCTCCAAAGCTGATCCGTTTAGGATGAGAACAGATGAGTGTCCTGGTTTTTGGCCAAAGCAATATTTCTTCATTTCCAAATAAGTTTGACCTGAAAACAAACTCCGAGCCTAAGAATCAACACACTCGGTCTTCAGTGAAATTGGGCTTTGTATTCATAAATTTGTTGTTGTTGTTGTTTAGCCAGAAACATTTTAAAAATGAACAATCATGGATTTACAAGAGGCTGTCAGTGTCATTTAGTGTACATGTCATGCAACACCTGGCCAGCAGGTTGAGCTGTTTGTCCTGATTTTGTTGCCCGCAATCGGCTGTTATACAGTATTAGCATGCTAATAATGTTTCTGTTACACGTGCTAATGTTTACATTTGGACATTTAGCAATTAATCAGCATCTAATGTACACCAAAAATTGATGGGAATGGTCATGCTTAATGTTTCATATAAAAAGTGACCTCAATAGAGTTCAACTAAAGGTACATGAATCCCACAGACCAAATTTTGCATTTCTGCAGTCCTTGCATTTTATTTACATTTACAAATAAGTATCAGTTAATATTGTATATTTAACATAGCTACCGTGCATGTATTAGTCCACACATTGACCATTTACATTTTGCAGTGAAAGACACATAACTAACTAACTAACTAACTAACTAACTAACTAACTAACTAACTAACTAACTAACTAACTAACTAAATTCAGTGTTGCATGTAAGTTTATTCATCATAATGATGCAAAACGATTTTTTTTTTGCAGTTTTCATTTAGAATTACTTGTTACTATAACACTGTATGTACATCTGCCATAATAATCCAAAATTATCAAATAATTTCATAAAACACTGAGAATAGTTTAGTCAACCCCCCTCCCCCCTTTTAAATCCCCTTTTAAGGACATTTCAATCCGGTTCTGATAATCTAATCCCTCCATGCTCTAAATTGAAATATGTGAATTGATCACGTTTTCATTTTCAATTATTAGTCACTAACACTGTTCAATGATAAAACATCTCCAAAAATATATTGGTTATTGATAGACAGTTAAAACTAATCTTTCTTAAACGCTACAGCTACTATAAGTGTTGCTGTTACAAAAACACCAAAAAGTGCCCAAAGCAGATTCTTTATAAAGTAACACTGAGATGAGATTTGTCTTTCAGATGAGATGTCATTAAAGTAAGCACGATTTTAACAGATTGCGTGCTACACCATGACTGAAAGTCAATTGAAGCAAGAGTAAAGCAGGGACACAGCCAGGAATAAAAAAAAAAAAAAAAATAAATAAAAAAAAGAGAGAGAGAGAGAGAGAGAGAGAGAGAGAGAGAGAGAGTGAGTGAGTCAGGGTCAGGAATAATAATAAAAAGAGAGAGAGAGAGAGAGAGAGAGAGAGAGAGAGAGAGAGAGAGAGAGAAAAATTAAGTAGAAAGGGGGGAGGATTCAGTCATGTTCTCAGTATTTCTTGATCGTCCTCTCATTTTTGATGGACACCCCAAAGAGAGTGAAGTTATATGGAGAGGGAGTGAAAGCATTTTTTTTTTTTTTTTTTTTAAGTGTCGATTGACTACACCACGGGCTCCACATCAGGAATCTTTGTGAAGTAAAGATAACACGGGACCTTGGCATGTCTCAAATCAACTATCACATTTGGAGAGTGCAGCAAATGTTTGGTGGCAGATGAAATGCAGCCGCCACGCTCCCACCCTCACTTTCAGAAGGAGGGCGTGGAGTCCATGTGTTCAGCATGTCTCACTGTCACAACATGAATTATGAGCAGCAGCAGACATAATCCATTTTTGTGCAAAGCTCTGTTTGACTCTGCGCTAATCTGCACTGTGTGTGTGTTACAGAAGACACCATGTGATAAAACACACGCAGGCACTGCCACATAATTCACTTAATATATGGCAGCTTTAGAAATGTAGGAGTGACCGTAAGCGTGAGAACTGTTGAAATTTAGCTTGAAACACAGGAAAGTGTGCTGTTTATGTTAATGATTTGTATCAAATTGTTGTAAATTAATATTATGAACTATGTGAAGGAAGTATGAAAGATTTTGAAGTGTCTTTTAATTGAAAGAGCATCAATGAAATAAGCTTTTCCAAAATATTTGCAAAATTTCATTAAGCGACAAATGTAACTTAGTGCACACAGTTTTAGGTTAGAGTGCATTTTCTTCCCAGTGCAGTTATGCCCAGTGATTTTTGGGGATTTCTAAAGGCCCCCAGGATGAAATTCTTTCCAATTATGAATATTTTTAAGCTTAATATAAAATCATGCGACTCCAGGAAACGGCTTGTGGTTATTTCTAAAACCTCATAAAGTTGTTAGAAACAACCTCAGTGAGCCTCATTGCTGCTTTCTGTTGCTGATGGTATGATCATCAGCAGATGAACTTTATTTTAAGGCATGATAGTCTTCTGTCAAAGTTTCGACATATAGTAAGTTTACATTATTTATTGTGTACATAAGTCTATACCATATGTTACACTGTAATGGTTTTGTTGTGTCTGCAGAGGGATGCAGGAGCTAAGTGTTCAGGGTTCAAACTCTGAAGATCTGCAAAGGAAGGAACAACGATTACCTTTCCAGGTATCTATAATCTTTAACCCAGTTGCACATCTTGCAGTCGTTTGTGGGTTATAATATTTTTTCAGCTTCCATATGTGCCAATGGTATATCAGTGTTCAACTTCCCAACGCCTTCAGACTAAGGTTTCAGGCCCCATGCAACTGAATCAGCATGATATAATTTATTTTTTATTTTTTAAAGAATCTGAACCAATTGGGTTGGGACATCAGCATTGTACCATCCTTTGTTTGATTCAGAGGTACTTGGGATTACATTAGAGTACATGAAGTTGGGAAAGGACAACTAAATGTACTTGGGTGAAAATGAATTTTCAAGGCGGACTTTTCAAAAAAAGAAAAAGAAAATGGATAATGTGAGGCAAGCAATTGTACAATTTTTGTATTTCAAATTTAATTTATGATAGTGGCATATTTTCAAGGACAAAAAAATACAATAAAAATAACACACCATTAACCAAACTTCAACGAGCCATGGCCCTTTTGTATTCCAACAAGTATTATTAGTATTAAGTGTGACAGTAATGGCAGAGTGCAGTGCCATGGTGTTAATTCTATGATAAATAAAGTTGCTGTTAGCATCTGCGCAGCAGGCGATGACACTTGACTTCGTGCCGCTGCCATTGTTCCTTGCTGGTTATATTAATCTATTAAGACTAGTGTAGGTTAGCCTCAGGTAGCTTTTGGCTAACATCTGATTGCTAGTTTTCACTGTCCATGAGTGAGTAGGGATGTCACCTGAGCCACCGACAGAAGAATGAGCACACTGTTGTGGTGGTAATGGTGTCTGTTTAAGCAGGAAAGACATTTATGCAAGAGAAACAGTCACAACAAAGTAATTATATCACAAATAATAATTCATATATGACAACATGATTGAGCATAACACAACTGTCAATTGTAACAGAGCTATGATGACACTGAATGACATTGGCAGAGTTATTTCTGGTTCTCTTTTAATTCGTTAGCCTGTTCACGCCACGGAAATCCAAATTCAAATTTACTATCAGCTAAAATGACTTATTTTGTTACCTGCTCAAACATTCCCCTATCCGTTCCCTCCAGATCTTCCCTGACCCAGTTGAGGTAGTGCTTGACCCGGAGACCTCTTTGAACACCTTGGCTCAGAACCACCAGCGGGAGCGTCTACCCTCCATTGTTGTGGAGCCCACTGAGGTGAGCGAGGTAGAGAGCGGAGAACTGCGCTGGCCCCCAGAAAACATGGACATGGATGAGGATGAGGAGGACCTCTTCTTGGAGCAGTGCATCCCCCCAGCCAACATTGCTGACTGGGGAGATGAGGAAGAGGAGGATGATGAGGAGAGAACATCGGTTGTTCTGAGCCAGCAGCAAGGAATGACACTCATTGGTGAGAATAGGCTATGTTGATCCTTGGGTTAGGGTTAGATTTTTCTTTTTTTTGGCTATGTTTCTATTTTATTCCACCTGTTCTTATTATGATCACATGAGTTGGAGCCTAACCTAGCTGATTTTGAGGCGAGAGGCAGGACACACCCTGGGCTGATTGCCAGTGAACATGAAAGCCCATTTGTATACGCATTCTCACCTATGGGTAATTTAATCTTGAATTTGTTCATTTTTAGAAGGTGAGAGAAAGCCAGAGTACCCAGAGAAAACACACACAAGCATGGGGAAACTCCACATAGGAAAGCCAGAGTATTAAAACTGAGTATTAGAACTGTGAGTGTTAGGGAGATGTGATTTTAACAACCTCAGAAAGGTCAGACAATTTAACTTTTTAGAATGTTTTCCCATAGCTTTTGTGGAGACTTTGATCTCTGAATCAGAATAATTTGGATTGAATTTTACTCTATTTGATGCCATTTCAGACTGAAGATTTTCAAATGGAGGATGGTCTCTGCAACCTTAAACATAGTAGAAAAACGTCAGGATTGAATAGCTGAAGCCAACCCGCCTCATTCCCCAGTGGAAATAAAGGAGTTGGTGTGGCTTCTTCATGATATTGGTGCAAGCCCACGTAAAATCTAGAAAACCAGACTCTGAGGAACTTCAAGCTTTGGACTGTATTCACAGCCACCAAAAACTGGAGGGGGGGATGGAGTTGGGGTAGTTGGGTGTGGGAAAATCCATGACTATCCTTTTCATTTCCTTCACACTGATGTGGCGGTCAGACAGCACCGACTCAGCAACTTCCTGCTTTAACGTTGATTTGTTGTTCCTTAATGTCCGTGACATCTGTAAACATTATGACACAACTGCTAAGATGTCTATCTAATCTGTTGCGTGGGTGTAATGTGTGCTGCAGGGGGGCTAGGCCAAGGGCCGTGTGTGAGGATGTAACGGTATGCTTTCTCACACTTTGTGGCCAGTGTCTCAAAAAGTCCAATCACCCGCCCAAGCAGAAGTGTTTTGACTAAAGGGTGACTAAGTATAGTCTTTCAACTTCTACCATCAGGGGTTTTATTGACAAATTTAACCTTTTCACCTTTTGCCGACAGCCCTACATGATGGCGCTTCTTCAGTGCTCAGCTTTGCCTCGGTAGCCATGCTAACGATCTTTTAAACTGCACCTACTTTGGTGACGGGTATTCCAGGGGTTCACAGACTACTAATCTGTTTGTGTTTTTGATCATTTTTTAATGTGGAGCACTTTGCATTGTGTTTTAAAGTATGAAAGGTGCAATACAAATAAATATTTGATTGATTGATTGATTGATTGATTGATTGATTGATTGATTGATTGATTGATTGATTGATTGATTGAGGGTGTCACCTCAGCGTGTCATGTTCATTCCAACATTCATTCCAGTGTTTTATTAAGCTTTGCCATGTGCTCTTAATGATTAAGACCGCCAAATTATTAGGCTTTAGTGCTGGCACAGACACGAGGGTTCTGATGTCTGGCAGTTGGGGCACTGGCTTAAGGCCTCAATACACCAATCCGACGTCGGGAGTCGGGTAGTGGCTGGGCGTCGGTATGAGATGTCTGATAATGTATGAAGCACTGTTGTAATGTTAGATTCTGTTGGAGTGTCTGGGGCATGTTTTCGGCGGATTTTACAAGTTGAATTGGCATCGGACCTTTGTGATCATTTGATTGGCTGTTAGCTACCGAATCAGTGGCTATATCCCTATATAGCCCTGCCCCATATAGTGGCCTAATATATATAGTGCCCTCATTCTCTTTGGCGTTTGGCGATTCGGACAGCGAGCTCACTACTTTGTCCTCGTCGCATATCACGTGACCACAGTACTTGTCATGACGCACCGGCGCATAAATCGCCGACTATTTATGTGAATGAAAATATTTTAAAACTTTATTTTCGTTCCTTTGTTGTAAAAAAATTATTCCTGTAGAATATATTTAATGCATCGCCTGGATTACTTTTCAGAGTGCATTGTGGGTAAATTTGAGTGCCCTACATTTTTGCTCCCTGGACATTTGGACACCCCTTCAAAATGGCGTGACCCCTCAATAGGGCACTATATAGGGAATAGTGTGCACAATCGGACACAGCCAGTGCTTGTGGCAAGAGCAGGAAGTGACAAATGTGGATAAACAGTAAGTGATTGAAAGCCTTTACAATATTGCTCATTTCACACATTATCACCCTTCACATTTGGATGCAATTGTCTGGACAGAAGATCGATGAGATTAATTCATCACTATGGTACAAGAGACACTGGCATTGAATGACATTACCGTTAAAGGGTATGCATTACATGATATTACATTACACTATAAGTTGAAAATGATTTGCAAATCATTATATTCCAATTTTGATTAATTGAGTTTTGCAGAAAAATCATTTAGTATTTTTTTTCTTCAGCTGCTCTTTGTTTAAGGTCTTGCCCAATTCTTTCCGTTGGTCCTGTTCCTGCGTGATCTCATGCTTATCGAAGTGTTCCATATAAAAAAAAAAAAAGAAAAAAAAAAAGAAAAAAAAAAGAAAAAAAAAAGTACAGCTTTTTACAACTTTGCGGTTTTCACAGTGACTTCCAATTTTGTGTTTTGCAGACCTACAGTCAGATGCATTTCGAGATGACACCCCCACACTTCCACCAAGTTGTGTTTCGACCCTCAACCGAAACCTCTGAAGACCCCATAAGGAAACAATAATAAGTTGACACTGCCAATGAAAGATTATACGTGTGAGCTGAAAGACTAAATAAAAGGCAGCGCTAAAAAAGGGAAATATTTTCAAGTGCTGATAAACAAAAAGCGAAGCTCACAGTGAAGCCATAAATGGGCATATCTGCACACTTGGCAATACGCTGATGAAGATAATCGCACAAACACATATTGCAAAATGCAAACATTCACTGAACATCACAGTGTGTGTGTATTTTTCATCCTTTTAGCACATTTGTGTTATGTTTTATTTCCCAAACTCACACTTTTGAATTTCAGTGAGGAGATGCTGGCTTTGCATATTATTTTGTTCCTTTTACTCAGTTTCCCAAAGATCGTTTAGCATACTGAGCTCTATCATAAATCCTTTTCAAGGCAATAGCGACTTCAGTGGGTATTTAGAAGAGAAATTTCTTTATTGCACTTTAAAGGGAAGTCAAGTAAAAAATGTTCTTGATGATAATTTGCTCTTTGCATCCCAGTAGTCTAAACATGGCATTGTGATTAATAATATCCGACCCATGGGGTCGGCCATTTTGCCACTTGTTGTCAACTGAAAATAATATCACATTTGCTCAGCGCTCAAGCAACGACAAATCTTGGCTATTTTTTCTTTCTTTCTATTTTGGTCATGTGACGTTTGCAAGTAAAACTGCGGGGATTTTTCTGATTAATTTATATTCCACAAACAGAATATTAGTCACAATACTGTGTTTAGAATAGTGAGGCTGCATAAAACATTTTATTGTATAGAATATTTCTCACTTGGCTTACCCTTCAAATAGTTACCATAATTATGAGGTCAACAGTTCTAATATTACCACATTTTAAGAACTTATTTTGTCAAAAAAGGCAGCTAAGGTTTGTAAGCAATTCAGATAAAACTGAAAATTGTTGTCCTGCATTGTTATGGGCAATCATTTGGTTTTGTGTGTAGCATGACCTGTGAATAAAATGTACATATGATGGTGTCACTGTATAAATAATAAAAATAAATGGATCACTGAAGCATTTTGTCCCACAGTCACAATCCATATTGTTTGAACATACTGTACATTAAAATAAAAATAAATTCAAATTATATACGTACATCATATCCATACCATGCATTATCTGAACCGGTTCTCAAGAGGGTCGTGGGCATGAATTAATTTGACAACTTCATTATTTTTCACGTACAGCTAATACCTTTAAAAACAAATTTTCCACTTTCTGTCGCTTGAAGATGACATCACTTGTGCTGAGGAAATAGGTAATGACGATTCATGGCTTACCTGTTTTCTGGGTTTGGTCAGCAAACTGAGTAAATGTGCCTGTTTCTATTCCTTACATCTACTGTATGGCATTTACAAATTGACTTTGAGTAACACAAATCTTAAATCTATTAAATACACCAAGTAATGAATTAATAAGTATATCTGGCTGCTAATTTAATGCCAAATTTGTCATTTTGTTTAGCTCATAAATGTGTAAATTTGTCTCTAATATTAATGCTTGATCACTGACCCGCCATATCATACCTCATGTCACACCTTTTAACATGGCTACGTAAAAAAAGGTGTGTGCGCGGGTGCGTGCGTGCGTGTGTGTGTGACTTGTGCTATAAAACATTGCAACAAGAGAAAAAGCGCATAACATCCACCCAGATAAAACACGTGTGCAACATTGACAGCAGTGACGCTGTAAGTAAAACATTTAGACTTTTTTTTTTTTTTTAAATTTTTGAATCTTTCATTTGTATTTTTATATTGAACTGCTGTCATTGAACTATTCTCTTAAATATTGGGATTGATAGGAAGTGTTGATCATTTTGACTTGAACTTGTAACAGTTTATTGATGAAGCCAGAGTGTGTACAGCACAGCACGGATGTTCCCCACAAACTTCTATATTTATTTTCTTTATTTTTGATTGACAGTTGAATCTTTAATATCGGATACCCTTGAAGTTGTACAGGAGTCAATTCAAGACACAGAAAAATAACTACAAGGTTATATTATATGATGGATGGATTTTTTTTTTTAAATTTAAATTATTATTATTTTTTTTAAATATTTACATCAGGGGCGGAGTTGCTCAGTGGTATGGTGGTTGTCTCCGAACCCAGAGGTTGTGGGTTTGATCCCATGCCATTGTGACCATGTCGAAGTATCCTTGAGCAAGATACTGAACCCCCAATTGCTCCTGATTCTGCGTCATCAGTAGCTGAATGGGTAGTCAAAATGTAAAGCGCTTTGAGGGCCTTGTAAGGTGGAAAAGCGCTATATAAATGAAGTGCCAAGTGCCATATAAAGACTCTGATTGTAAAATGGCTCTTACTCAACTCAACTTTATTTATAAAGCGCTTTAAGAACAGGCATTGCTGTATACAAAGTGCTGTACATAAACATAAATATCGGTAAAGAATAAGGTAACAAAACAAGAATAAAGCAAACATTTTGAAGTGTGAATACAAGTTTTTTTTGTTGTTGTTTTTTTTTACAAGTAAATACATTTTACATCAGTAAATAAATAAGAAGACAAATATATTGATTTTATTGCTAGTTAAGGACAAGATCACAAAGGTAAAAAATGCAAAATAACATTTAATCAACCTAAATAAAGTAATTTGAGTACCGGTAATTTCTTTCTTCCACAGGATGGTTCCTCGGACTTTAATAACTTGCCTGATCAGCACTGGGGGTCGCTATCCGTCCTAGCTCATAAGTTGTGGGGCATAGAAAAGGTTGGGGATAGCATCCATGTTATGAAGCTTCATTGCTAACATTTTGTTTTGATTTTACAGCTTAATCATGTACAGCCTCAATGACTTGAGTGAATTAAAGGACAACGATACAGACTACAACATCACTTATTATGATTACTATGCCGACAACATGGAGCCAGAGATTCTCCCTGTCCACGTCGTGGCTCTGACTTTATACGCCCTCGTTGTTTTGTTTGGCATTCCTGCAAATGCTATAGTAATTGGAGTGGCCGGTTTCAAAATGCCCCCGTCGGTCCCAACCATCTTTTTCCTCAACCTCGCTTTGGCTGACCTCCTGTGTTGCCTCTCGCTGCCTCTTCACATGATGCTTCTCGTCAACCATGACCTTTGGGAATTTGGCCCAGTGGCGTGCAAAATGGTCACAGGTCTCTTCTACTTGGTGAAGTACTGCAGCATCTTGCAACTCGTTTTGATAAGTCTGGATCGTTGGTTGTTGGTGGCCAGGCCCGTGTGGTGCCAAAACAATAGGACACCCAAGTATGCTGTCCTGGGTTGTGTTGCAGTGTGGAGTCTGGCCCTGATCGCAAGCATCCCTGAGTTTATGTACAATACGGCGATCCAATTGGGCATACACGAGGAGTGTTTCACGCTTCACACTGAGCAGAGTTTCAGGCTCATCACAGCACTCCGCTTCCTGTTTGAATTCCTCCTGCCGTTCCTCATCATCGGCATCTGCCACTTGTTGGTCTACAGAAGAGCTCGCCGTAGCAGGACTCGCTCCAAACGGGCGCTGAGGGTCATCGTTGCCGTGGTGCTCAGCTTCTTCCTGTGCTGGCTTCCCCTGCATGTTATCAAATTATCACTGTTGGTCACCCCTCGGCATTCCCATCACAACTCGTCCTTGTACATAGCTGAAGTTTTGACCATATGCCTTTCGTACTTCAACCGCTGCCTCAACCCGCTACTTTATGTTTGTCTCGGCCGAGGCTTCAAAGACAGCATGAAACGCTCCCTGTGCAACATCCTCCACATACTCAGTGAGGATCACACGCCCAGGACCAACATGTCTGCTCAAGAAGGTGCAAGAGTGCGCAGAAATTGACTTAAACCATTATCAATTGTCGTAATAGATGAGGAGGATGGAACATTTTTCATTCCTTTAATAAATTACACTGAACAATTGCTTTTTATTGTGGAAGGAACCATATATTGTAATGGATGCCACATTCCTGGGTTGGTAACAATAGAACCACCTGATTCGACTTAATAAAATGCTACAAAAAATAAAAACAAAAAACCACCAAGCATCTATTTTTATTTAAAAAAATTATGTCTATGGTGTGTGTGTGGGCGTGTGTGTGTGTGTGTGTGTACACATCAAGAAAATATGTCATACTGAATGATTTGAGAAATGGAATAGAGTTTTAGATAAACACTGTTTGGATGTGTAGTTTTAGGGTGTGTGACATATTTTCAAGATTCTTTCAGATTACTAAGCATTATATCCTGTACTGTGACGAGATGTGAAGCTCAAAACCGCAAGGAAGCTTGCTGACTCGTCTCAGCATAATTCTTTCCAGGAGATTATACATAGGAAATTACACAACGTCAAGTATTAACATATGTCTTATTTTTAGTAGTGAGTCAAAATTGGGCAGCTTACGTCTTCAAAAAAACATCCATCCATCCATCCATCCATCCATCCATCCATCCATCCATCCATCCATTTTCTTAACCGCTGGCTCTTCACAACGGTCACGGGGATGCTGGAGCCTATCCCTGCTGGCTTCAGGCAGTAGGCGGGGTACAGGACAATCAAAAACAAATACATGCTTACCGGAGAGCAGGAGAGCCAGGGGTAGTCAGCTGTTCTATATTGGGGTTAGGGTTAGGGTTAGGGTGTTTCCCATGTGTGCAAATTTTTGAGGATGTTAATAATTTTATTTGTGGCGTACAATTTTTAAACATCAGTTCCATTATTTAGATTGGAAAACATCTTATAAATCAAAGCCAGTGACCGTAGTGGAAACATTTAACATTATAACGGCCACTCAATATAGTAAATATCTTCATTACAATTTAACTTTATCACCTATGGTTGCAAATTTTTGCATTTTCCTTTTAAAATATAGAAATCAATATATCAATTAATCTCCTTTTTTTTTTTTTTTTTTTTTTTTTTAAATAAGTAACTTAAACTTAGAGTAACTTAATACACTACACTGAGAATAATTGCAAATAAACATTACTTTCAAATGCAAGTATGACATTACATTTTGGAAGTAACTTGCCCAACACGGTTACATCAAAAAACATGTGAGCGTGTTTGTGTGTGTCTGTGTTCCTTGCGGTATAACACATTGCAACAGGAGAAAAGCACGAACATTCACCCAGGTAAGACACGCGCACAACATCGACAGCCGTGAGTAAAACATTTTGACTTTTTTTTTTTTGGGATGAAACCTTTCATTTGAAACTTCAAATAAAAATGCTATTACTGAACTTTTCTCATCAATATTTTTGATTGATTCCTAATGAGTATGTTTCGATCATTTTGACTTGTGACAGTTTAATGATGGAAGCCAGAGAGTGTGGAACTTCTAGCTCAATACATTTTAAAGGATGAAATAAATAAATAAATAAATAAATAAATGAAGAGAAATTGAAATTAAATCTCCTTCACATTGAGTCAACTATATTTTTTAATGACTTGAATTTTTTTAAATAAACCTTTAATAAAACAGATACCCCTGACTCACCACTGTTCCAAACACACATAGCAAAATAACAGTATAAAAAAAACATATAATGTTGTATGGCACGATGGATGTTATCATATTACTGGTATACTCTGATTGAAAAATGCCTCTTAGACAAATATGTCATTTTTAATGCTAGTTAGGGACAATATCACTACTCCTCAGTTTGTGGGACATAGAAAAGGTTGGAGACAGCATTGCAAACATGTTTGTTTTGAAATTGCAGATCAATCATGGAGGACCACTATAACTTCAGTGACTTGGATGAATCAAACTACAGCATTCCAGATTTCAATGACACTAATGACAACATGGAGCCAGAGATTCTCCCTGTCCAAATCGTGGCTCTGACCTTGTATGCCCTTATTGTTTTGTTTGGCGTTCCTGGAAATGCCATCGTGATTTGGGTGACCGGTTTCAAAATGCCCCCGTCGGTCCCAACCATCTTTTTCCTCAACCTCGCTTTGGCTGATCTCCTGTGTTGCCTCTCGCTGCCTCTTCACATGATGCTTATCGCCAAAAGTGACCTTTGGCAATTTGGCCCAGTGGCGTGCAAATTGGTCAAAGGCCTTTTCTACTTGGTGAAGTATTGCAGCCTCTTGCAGCTCGTCTTCGTAAGTCTTGATCGCTGGTTATTGGTGGTCATCCCCATGTGGTGCCACAAACACAGGAGACCCAAGTATGCAGTCCTGGTTTGTGTTGCAGTGTGGTGCTTGGCCTTGATAGGAAACATCCCTCAGTTTATGTATCATAAGGAGGTCATAGTGGGCGTGCAAAGGAGCGAGTGTCTGATGATTAACAGTATGCGGAGATTCTCGCTCATCATAACATTCCGATTCCTGTTAGAGTTCCTCCTGCCGTTCCTCATCATCAGCTCCTGCCACTTGATGGTCTACAGAAGAGCCCGCAGTAATGTGGCAACCAGCAGGACTCGCTCCAAACGGACACTAAAAGTCATCGTTGCCTTGGTGCTCAGCTTCTTCCTGTGCTGGCTGCCCATGTACATTGTCAAATTCTTGATGTTGATGATACCTTTGCATTCCCCTCACATCCCATACATGTACCGGGCCCATGTTTTGACCCTATGCCTGCCCTACTTCAACTGCTGCCTCAACCCGCTGCTTTATGTGTGTCTGGGGCAAGGCTTCAAAGACAGCATGAACCGATCCCTGTGCAACATCCTCCACTTGCTCAGCGAGGACCACACGCCCAGGACCAACATCGCTGCTCATGACGGTGCGAAGGTGCGCAGAAATTGATATCAACCAGCGTAGTAGATGAGGAGGATGCAACTTTCTTCCTTCCCTTAATAAACTATGTGTGTATATTTCTGTCCTTGAGAGGAGCAAAATTGTGAGGTATTATATCTTGCATGTGCTTTAATAAAGTAAACATTAATACAAGTAAAATAAAATAAAAATAAAATACTTTTTTTTTGGCCGGGGGTATATTTTATTGGATGTCCAGATGATGTCTTTTTAGAATTTTTTAGAATTATGTGTGAGTATTTTACACGTCAACGAACCTTTATGAATGCACGTGTGTTCAAGTTGAATTACTTGCTCTTTTCTTGTACTTTAAGAAAGCATTTAATGTTAATTTTGTTTTCATGGTACATTAAGGAGTCCATCACAATTATGTAAAGCATTTTGTGCAGTTTTGTGGACAGATTATTGTTAATATGCCTGAGCAGTAAAGTGATTTATCTGGTCAGTTTTTACTTTTAGTTTTTTAATTAAAAAAATTGTTTATTTTTTTTAAATAAACATACTTGGTGTATTGAATGATTTATGGGAATAAAACTAAATAAAACTCTCTCTCTCTCTCTCTCTCTCTCTCTCTCTCTCTCTCTCTCTCTCTCTCTCTCTCACCTGTATATATATATATATATATATATATATATATATATATATATATATATATATATATATATATATATATATATATATATATAAATCTTGTCTCCATCTGTTGAGTAGAATCACCAAACTGCTTCATATTCATGGCTTTCGATGCTCTCTTTTCCATGTTGAAACTCCCTCTTGTACTTTCAGATCCTCTTCCTCCATTCATCTCTGTCCCCACTACCACCCCAACTCACAAACATAGATTTTTTTCACCCACCCATTACAACTAAAAATACACTTCACTGGCATCTGGCCGAAGCCCCATAATTACAATTTGGTAAATTTTTTCATAAATCTATACTTTTTGTCAGTCCACACGTGTCATTTTTGTGACTGACTGACCAATCTAAAGTGCTGAAAATAGCTTGCTCTCTTTGATGGCGCAATATTAAATGATTAAACAAACATGCTCTTTTTGGGGTCTCCTGAAAAGTGACTATTTTGGAGATACAAGGTTTCGATCCGACGCCATCGACTTGTATAAACTGCCCGCTCAGTTTAATGCTATCTGCTCTGCCTGTTTATGTTGTTTTTAATTATTTTTTTCTTTGTACTTTGTATTGTTGTTTTATTAAATTTTATGTAATATATTCTACAGCATCCTTGAGTGTCAAGAAAGGTGTTTAAATCCATTCTTCCATCCATCCATCCATCCATCCATTTTATTGACCTCACAAGGGTCATGGGGGGTGCTGGAGCCTATCTCAGCTGGCTTTGGGCAGTAGGCGGGGTACACCCTGGACTGGTTGCCAGCCAATCGCAGAGGTGTTTAAATAAAATCTATTATTGTTATTATTATTATTATTATTATTATTATTATTATTATTATTATTATTATATGTGGCTAATAAACTCTCTAAATTTTTTTAAAATGACAGTTTTTCATTGATTGCTTTTTTGATATCTGGCTTCTATTTTAATGCTAAATCTGATTCTGATAATGTCTGACTAATGGCCAACCATGAACCTCAGCGCATATCAGTTTTTACCATGGTTGCATAAATAAGTGTGTGTGCGTGTGCACATGCGTGTTCACGTGTAAATGGAGAAGAGTGTGAGTGAGTCTTGGGGTATAAAACATTGCAAAAGGAGAAAAGTGCACAACTTCCTCCCAGCTAAGTCCTGAATGCAACAGTAACAACTTTGACGCCGTGAGTAAAAACCTTTTTGAAGACATACATTATTTGTGAAACCTTTCATTTTGTATTTCAAATAGCTCTTATTGAACTTTTCCCGTAGGTATTTTAACTGTCGAGTAAGTTTTGATTTATTTAGACTTGTGACAGTTTATTCATGGAAGCTCCAGAGAGATTTCTAGCGAAGTCCATCCATCCATCCATCCATCCATCCATCCATCCATCCATCCATCCATCCATCCATCCATCCATCCATCCATCCATTAAACGAACTGCTTATCACTCTTCCTAAATTGAGTCAACTTCTATAGTATTTTTAAACGAGAATTGAAGTTGTACAATCGGTAATTTGAACAAAATGATGTAAAAAATTTGCCTTGAAAGTCACATGAAACATCAATACATTGTGCAACGTCTCCGACGCGTCAGTTGATGAGCATATTTGTAATACTTACGTAAGCCTTTTTCTCAACAAAGGGACCTTAAGAAAAGAAATTAAGAAGAGAAGAATAGTATAATGTACTGTAGAAGTTTTTAGTGTTTTCACATTCATAGAAGTATCTGTTGTGTTTTAATGATTTCATATCTTAATGCTAACAGTGGTTAACGTCTTTTTTGACTTGCAGTTTGGTTATTAAAATGTCACTTAAAATTGCCTGTACAGATAATGTAATTTTAAGTAAATGTTAAATATACATTGTAGGAAGCATGGTACACTAGTGACGAGCTTGACTACCACTTAGCGTTCTTAGGTTCTGGATTTGAATTTCAGCTCCTGCCTTCCAGTTTGTAGTTTGCATGTTCCTGCTGCGTTTACGTGAGTTATTTTTTGTAATTGAAACTTCGGGGATGTGTGAATGGTTGGTTCTCTATTCTGTATAAGGCTTGAAATAAATTATTATTATTATTATTATTATTATTATTATTATTATTATTATTATTATTTTTTTTTTTTTTTTTTTTTTTTTGAGGAACAACTTTGCTGATTGATTACTTCATTTGAGGAACAAATTACCAATTTTGAGGAGCATTTTTTTTTTGCAGGGTAGGTGTTTTATTTAGAACAAACAAACAAATGCAGTTATAAGGAGGACACTGAACGTGCAGCGACAGCTATCGAATATTTTAGTACTCAAAGTCATAGAATAATAGTGTATTCGTATGAATTATATTTTTACATAATACATTTTGCTTTATAATGAACATCCAATTGGTTTCTATTTTTTTTATTTTAAATATAATCATGTTTTTTCCCCTTCTTAAATTCACGTTATGCATATTGACGTTTTACAGGCGTAACAATTAAGTTAGCGTTCAGACAATTGGCAGTGCTGTGTTTTGACACGTAGATATTCTCAGTTTTGTGTTTCAGTATGTTTGATTAAGGTACAAAATGTGAACAGTCTAGTCCTAGGGCAGACCGTGTACACTGCTTCCCACACAAAGTGGGGTTTATGTGCTTCTATTTTTTTTTCTTTTGCGGCTCTTAGTAAAGTTTTGTGCACCACCCTGTTTGAAGCTCACCTGTATAACTGGCAGGCTTTGTGAAAACATAGTAAATATTTCCTAAACTTGTGTGGTATATAGAAGGTATATAGAAAGGTTAGGGACAGCATCCATGTCATGAAGCTGCATTGCTAACATTTTGTTTTCAATTTACAGTTTAATCATGGAGGACTACTATGACTTATTTGACATCCTTGAAGAATTAAACTTCAGTATTACAGATGACAACTTTACTTATCCAATATTTCCCGACATTAAGCCAACGATTCAGCCTATCCAGATCATCTCTCTGACCTTCTACGCCCTTGTGGTTTTGTTTGGCGTTCCTGGAAATGCCATAGTGGTGTGGGTGACCGGTTTCAAAATGCCCCCGTCGGTCCCAGCCATCTTTTTCCTCAACCTCGCGCTGGCTGACCTCCTGTGTTGCCTCTCGCTGCCTCTTCTCATGGTGCCTCTTGCCCACGATGACCACTGGCACTTTGGCCCGACGGCGTGCACATTGGTCAAAGGCCTCTTCTACTTGGTGATGTATTGCAGCATCTTGCAACTCGTCCTCATAAGTCTGGATCGTTGGTTGTTGGTTGCCAGGACCGTGTGGTGCCACAAGAATAGGGGACAAAAGTATGCTGTCCTGGGATGTGTTTCAGTGTGGTGTCTGGCCCTGCTAGCAAGCATCCCTGAGTTTGTGTACAATAAGGAGATCACAGCGGGCGTACACAAACGTGAGTGTGTGGCGGTTCACAGTGTGCGGAGCGCCTGGCTGGTCACAACAGTCCGCTTCCTGCTCGGGTTCCTCCTGCCGTTCCTCATCATCGTCACCTGCCATTTGATGGTCTACAGGAAAGCCGACAATAAAGTGGCAACCAAAAAGAGTCGTTCCAAGCGGATGCTGAAGGTCATCGTTGCCGTGGTGATCAGCTTCTTCTTGTGTTGGCTGCCCCTGCACATTGTCAACTTCTTCACTTTGGTGACCCCTCGGCATTCTCCTCACAGCCCATCCGTGTACCTGGCCCATGTTTTGACCCTTTGCCTGGCCTACTTCAACAGCTGCCTCAACCCGCTCCTTTATGTGTGTCTGGGCCGAAGTTTCAAAGACACCATGAACCGCTCCCTGTGCAACATCCTCCACTTACTCAGCGATGACCACACACCCAGGACCAGCATCGCCACTGCTGTTACCACAAACTCCTCAGGAAAGGAGGCAACTAATGTATAAGGGGGCGCAGAAATTGATATGGGCCATGACCAACGATCACAATACATGAGCAGGATGGGATTTTCTTCCTTCCTTTAATTAATTAAACTAAAAAATTATTGTATTATGGCAAATTTTTGGAGAAAGAATTTTACCACGTGCCTCACTGTGAAGCAATAGTTCAATCATTAATTGTTGCTCATAAATATCTACAGACTCTCAAAAAGTAATAGACATATTGTGAGGTTATTTGGTAGTAACTTCCTTAATGTAAATAATATTATTTTGAGTTACTTCCTCTGTTCTTGTACGGCCTTTAGTGTTTTATCTCAACATTTAGTTCTTTTACTTTATGTTACCAAGGTGAGAAATCAGCCAAAGTTCATACAAACAAATGTTTGTACTCTTGAATGATTTGAGAAAAAATATTAAGTCATTTGGAAGAATATCGGATGCATAAACACGAACGTTGCCATGTTTTTTGTTGCACTCTTGCAGATTATCAGCTCATCAGGATTGCTACATAATTGCAAAGAACCGATACTTGTGTCATATCCTCTACTGTTCAAGCTCAAAACCGCAATGAAACTTTACTGATTCACATCAACGTCAGTATTTCCTCATTAGAAATAGGAAATTACACAAGCTCAAAGATTACCACATGACTTATTCTTAGGAATATGTCAAACTTGGGCAGCTCATCTTTAAAAACAGCTGACAATAATATATATATTATAAGGTATATAAATTTGCATATCTTTCAAAAGGTGATACTCATATACAGTATACACTAGTATATAGATTCAATAAACATGGAATAAAACGTTGCAGAGGGCCAATTATTACCAAATTCCCATATTGTATTATTTTGATTGCTTCCTATGTAATATTCAATGAGTGAGGGGACCACAATTTTTTGCCACATAGGACCACACACAGAAATGCAATTTTAAAAATGGACAAGATACGTGTATTGAACCAATGTACTTCACTGTGCCTTAATGTGTTTCTTGTTCAATGCATGTACAAACAAAGTCCAGCCTTCAACAACAAAGGGTTTGATACTGTGATTTTTCTTTTTTTTTTTTAATTTCCATTGTGAAGGGCTCTCACTCAACTTTTTAACATTATTCAGGTACTATTGTTGTCCTGCATGTCATTATAACCATCAAAGTATTATGCTTACTCATTTTGGTGCAATCATAACTAAGAGGTGTCCGCCATCTGGTGAAATCAGTAACTAAGTCAATATGGGATCCATTGTAGCACAAGAAAAAAATGTTTAAAAGAAAATTATAAAGACTAGTCACACCTGCCAAAACAATTTTATTTGATTAAAAACTACATTCATCCCAAACAAGGCCACATCATGAATATACACTTAGTTACATATTTACAAGTGTGTTATCTTGCGTGTGTTTCCCTGTGTTTCAGTCACTGCAGTCATGACTTTGAAATGACTTCTATGATAACTGGCTGGTTCCAACAACAACAAATTGAGCTGCAGCCATAACAGACGTAGTGCAATTAGATGGACGTACATGTTCACATGAGAATTTAGTTCGAAATCTGACAAGAATCACGATAGTACCTTAAAACAGTCATTTTCTAGTAAAAGTGAGGGTCTGACTCGCACAACCCACTACTGACAAGCGAAGAAAATATTGTGAGTCGCCACATTACATTGCTGTACTGTATGTAACCCTAATCTTTCTATCCCACTTAATCTCACTTGGGTTGTGGGTTAGCTGGAGCGTACCTATCTCAGTTGACTTTGACCAAGAAGCAGGGTACACCCTGGACTGGTTACCAGCCAATCACAGGGCATATATAGACAAACAGCTATTCACAATCACATTCACATCTAAGGACATCTCACAATAATATACTTTTCAATTAACTTATCATAGTAACCTAGTTTTCCAATGTGGGAGGAAAGTGTTGTAGCCTACCTGCAGAAAACCCACAGGGAGACATGCAAATGCAAATTAGGAATGCCAGAGCCTGGATTTGAACCTCCAACCTCTTAACTGTGAGGTGGATGTGTTCAATACTTGGACACTATGTTTCCTGAATTATTATTAGCATAATGACCATAAAATCCTGTGAATAACGCACCCTTAATAAATACACCTCCCCAAAATCACCTATAACAAACAGTTTTCTTTCTCTGTCTTCTGTGTAATATGTTCCCAATTTGCTGGCATCTTTTATTATGAGAGTGAATAATATGAATAAATAAAGATTACAAATGTACCAGTTAAGTGTAAGTGTGTTATTTTTATTCTTTTTTTTTTTTTTTATTGTATATCCAGGTTCTTTTCAAATCATGTTTTCAAATGCTGTACTTTTAATTAAATTGTGTAGCATATTGAGGTACGTTGTATCAAACGAGTGATGATGCAGTGTTTTTTTTATTTTTTTTATTTATTATTATTTTTTTTTTTAAATATTATTATTATTTTTGATAACAACCCCTACGTACTGCTTTGGTAATGGTAAACATTGAAACGATGTGAAATTTTTCCATTTCTTATCAAGCCTTATACATAATACCCCTCCCCGATTTGGGATTATTCTTATTATATATATATATATATATATATATATATATATATATATATATATATATATATATATATATATATATATATATATATATATATATATATATATATATATATATATAGTAGATTAAAATCTACTAAATTCTGAAGGTTCATCAAAGACAGACTGCTCTCACATTCTTGCCGTGACCATGATTTGTGAGTGAACAAAATGCAAACACAAAAAAAAATAAAGGTTGTTATTTAACTTGAGCCCTAGTTTACAAAATAATAAATCTCCTGTTTTGAGTTTGAAGTCAAACCACAGAGTATATTTTCAGGCTTTTAGCAAAGTCGTTGTCAAGATTAATGATATGTATGACTTCATGGGGCGATGTTTGCCAAGTCTTGAAGTCATTTTGTGGAGTACTGTGCAAAAGCTTCAGGCCACCCTTTACGTTTTTTGTTCCATCAGTGTTTGGAAAGAAAGTCCCTCAGTCAAGTGCAGATCTTTACCACTGTGTGTTTGTGCTTATCCGATGAAAAGGTAACAAGCAACTGATTTTATATATATTTTTTTGTATTTCTAGCATAATCTGGTACTGGATCTTGTCCTGCTACAGTATTTACTTAAACGAGAAAGATAGTGGCGGCCAAGGACTTTTGCACAGCATTGTCACCATATTAGTTTCACAAGCTGCCATACACAGGGAGAATTTATGAAGCATGAACGGATGAGCCATGAATAATAATAATAATTCCTTTGGACATCAGCTCCATAGCAACAATGCAGGCCTTGTCAACATTGTGCAATTTGGCATCACGTCAATTAACGTCATTTAAGGGAAGATGGGAGGCCATCAGTTTTGATGTGGATGCTTTTCGGAAACAACCGTGACATGTCAGCCTATAATTAGAGTACAGCGGGGAGCCGAGAAAAGCTGCAACCGACAGTGATGTTTTGCTTTTGAAACCAATTCACACGGTGGTCATGACTTTGAGGGATCCCGAGCGGAATCTGAGGATTTTCTTCTTGAGGGCGTGGGAGGCTTTAATCTTGACAAAGGCCTTTGGTTGGGCGGGCGGGTTGGCGGCGGCGGCCTGCGCTGTTGGTGAGGATGAAGAGGATGTGGTAGCGAGGCGAGGTGGCAGCTGCTGGGGCCACACAAGCCCCCCGCTCTCATCCGAGTCGCTGGAGAGAGAGCTGGAGGCGGGCGAGTACACCTCGCTCATGCTGGACGAGGACTCGGCGGGGGCAGCTCCAACGTAGGCGTCCTCTCCTTGGCAAAGTGGCGCTCGTTGCTGGAGGTCTGAGTGCCAACGCTGGGCATGCTGTTGATGCTGCTGTGGAGGATGATGGTGGTGATGATGATGATGTTGCTGCTGGTGGTGGCCGGCATGACCATGGCGAGCTTTTCGAGGTTGCCTCCTATGTCCTTGCTCCATGTGGTTTTCCCCTTCGTCTTGACTGAGCTCCAGGTTGGAACACCAACGTCGGTTTGCTTTGTCATTGTTGTGGATCTTAGCAACTTGACCTTGAGCCTGATCCCCTCGACCTTGATGCCTCTCCGTAGTGCTGTACCTGCGTTCGGGCACCACCCGCTGGCCAAGGAGGCTGTTCTCTGACTGGGATCGATTGGTTTTACTACTCGACTTTTTAGACTTTTGCTTCTCATTGTGGCCCTTCCTTGAGTTTCTGGACTTGGCGTTGTGGTGGTCCGGAGAGGCCTGGTGGGCTTTGGACTGCGCCGGGTTGAAGTGTCTTGGGGAGCGTAAGGGGGCATGGCTGGCTTGCCCAGGGATGTATTGAGCACTTACTAGATTGTGCTTGTGATGGATTGGGGGCTGTGGACAATGCTGGGGGGTTGAGGGTTCACAACAAAGGTTAAGCGCCCCAGCACCGCAGTTGGGGTCCAAGGAGGGCAGAGGTGATGGTAGCCTCCCAGTCAGGGAGTGTGGCTTACACTGGGGGTAGGGCAGCATCAAATAACACTCGTCTTCCAAAGATGGGGCCTCTCCTCCACAGGTCTCACCCTCTGGAAGGTCACAACCCTGACTCGGGCTCTTTGGGTTGGACGAAAGGTCAACTTGAGGCCCTGGATGTCCTTGCTCTGTGGAAATGGAGGGGCTATTCCTGTGTAGGGATGCATGTGCAGGGGTAAAGCTGTATGGCGGATCAGGGCTTAGCGTAGTGCGAGGCTGGCACGGCCGTGGTGAAAGGGTGTGACGCTGGACAAGATGAAGTATGTAACCCTCCACTCTCATGGCTTGCTGGTAGTCCTGCTCTGTCAGCTGATCACCCGGATGCTGCTGATGCTGCTCGTCTCGGCTGGGCTCCAGCATCCACGAGTCCACTGGTGTCCCTTCCTCGGCGATTCCCTCCAGAGGTGGGTGGGGGGCAGAGAATGAGCGAGGCAGGCCACTTTGAGGGACTGTCATGTCTGTGTCCCCATTCAACATGAGAGGGTCTCCTAATAGAAAAAAAAAGTGGTTTAAGTGTTACACTAGGGAGCAGTGTCATCATGAAAAGGAAACAAGCGCATGCAAGAAGAGCAGATTTTTCTTCCATCCATTCATTTTCATACTGGAGCTCGAGCCGACCTTTACCAACTTCAGTCAAGAAGCTGACTAGAACCACTGAACCATTAAACTGTCAGCAACTATTGATCATATTTTAAAAGTTTACTCTTTTATTTTTATATAATCTATTTTTTTAATCTTTAATTGTCTTAATTTATTTGGCCACAGAATTATGCAAAAATAATTAACCAACCAGCACTCACTAATTCAGTGCAAACTTCCCCCAAGGAAATTCTGTTAGGTTGTGGTTATGTCTCTGGTACTGCTTAATTTGGAGTCAGGAACTCTCGCAAGGCCAAAAGATTACCATAGCTGAGTTTACAAGACCCACATGATGATCAGAGATGGGAAATCCAGGTCCAGAAAGTAAGAACCCTGCCACAGTTTGGCCTTAGCTACAGGTGCTTGTACTCAACCAACATGTAAACAAGGTCATTATGAGAAGCACCTGTGACTAAAGCCAAACTGGCATGGTTTGTACTTTCCATTTCTGATGATGATGATGATGTTACATACTCTGCAAACACAGCGATGTACTCTTCCTCTCTTTTCATCATCCTATCCATGTCACCATTTTCGTAAAGGCTCATGTATTGCGGCCAGAGGTTAACTGTGGGTCATTTCCTGGCCTGACCAACCTGCATTTCACTCACCACAATTTTAATGTCGGATAATAGCGGTTGCACAACCAAATTCCGCAATCGGTAAGACAGGTTGAAGTACTTCCTATAGCAGGTGAACTGGTCTTCAGAGTTCATCAACTAAAATGCGAAAAGTTCCAGATTGAGAACATTTTTGAAGCAAAGGTCTGGAAGATCATATAGCAGTGGTAAGTAAGGCCTGGTTCACACAGCAAGATTATAAAATTGTCGGCCGATTTCCACTCTTTGACAGACACCACACGTAAAGAGAAAAAATCATGGGAGTTACAGTTTTGAACGTACCGTGTGTGGTGTGCAGCCACACTGCACAATCACACACCACACACAAGCCGAGTTCATTCAAGAATGTGACAGGAAGTCTCGCAAAACCTCTCGAGATTAAACGTGGCTTACGAGTCGTCAACATGAGTCGATCCTGGTTTTCAGCCGAAAAAGCGGCATAAAAAGAAAAGGTCTTGTTTAAAGGAGTGTCAATGGGCACTGGCGAGACATCACTTTAGTAAATTTTGAAACCTGTTTTCATTTATTTTTCTTCCTCTGAATGTTAACTACTATTTCTTGATGCTTATGTGTTGTCTTTCCTTGTGTAAAGCACATTGAGTTGCCTTGTGTATGAAATGTGCTATACAAATAAACTTGCCTTGCCTTCAGATCCACTGGTCTGCCTGTTTTCAGTGACTAGTACCTCCATCAATACACCTGATTTGTTTTACAGGATCGTTCTCAGCCTTCGACAGAGCTTGCTGATGAGCTCATCATTTGAGTCAGCTGTGTTAGAGGAGGAAGACATCGAAAACAGACATAACAGTAGCTCTGGAGTTCCACTGTTTCCTATCCCTGTCATATAATGTCTATTTACTGTGATATAGTATTTTGAGGCCCCTTCAAAAGTATTGGAACGGCAAGGTCAATTACTGTACAGTACTTTATTTTTTTTTTGTATACTGAAGACATTTGGGTTTCAGATCAATAATATGGGAAAAGAGTTCAGAATTGAAGCTTTTATTTCTTGGTATTTACATCTTGATGTGTTAATCGACTCAGGATCTTTTGTTTGATCCCACCCACTTTTCAAGTGAGCAAAAGTAGTGGAATAGACATTATTAAATCAGCTTAAAGTAAAAAATAACATTTAATATTTGCTAAAATATTAAATATTAAAATAGCGAAGCCTGTGGTAAAAATATACGCGACCACACTAACTACATTCAAATGAATGGGAATGATGCCTGCCTTTCTTGTCTTTCCAATTCCTGTCTTTTTTCTCACCCTAATACTCATTCAATCTGTAGCAAGCTGTGTTACGGGGTGTTATGAGGAGAATGCAATTTATTTAATTTGTAATAAAGCTGTGAAGATGAACAAATGCGGATAATGTGAAATGCTGTAAATAGCAGTTTGTTTATTAGTTATTGCGCTTGCGCACAAAAAACACACTTTGTACTTGGACTTGACAGAGGTAACAAAGGCATGCTGTATATGAGATGTAGCAACACATACTTAAAGAACATGAAGGGGAAAGGCAGCAGGGACGTTATTTATTGACAGAAGCCTTATAATGATGTCCACGTGGAACAGGAAACCGTGAAAGAGGACCATGTGTGTTTATTTTCTTACCCACAGACTTGGGCCTTTCACTGGTGTAAGGCCAGGAAGAGACCATCTCTGCGGGCTCCGTGGAACAAGTTCTCCCTTTAGGCGACTGACCTTCACTTGACTCAAAGAAACCTAGAAAAAAGTACAGCTTGTGTGAGAGAAGAGAAGGTTATTTCATAGCAATCAAACCCACGCTTCTTGCAGTACACGCTACAAGGTAGCCACTAAACAAATACGTATAAACAGAAGCCAGTAGAAAATGCAAATTAATCATACTTGAACTGGTAACGTGTGAAAGATGAGTTCATGTGAACAGCATGATGATACTTACATAATGGCATGTAAGGCACAGTTTTAATCGCAAAATGACGGAATCGTCGTTAGGTAGCCTACACCTCCATCTCTTACAATTGCTAGTACTGCTAATACAATATTAAACAAACAAGCAATATAACAACAAAAAAAGAGTTTTAGCGAAATATTCTAGTTGATATTTGTTGCTAACATTACTTCCATTTTTTCTGCTGTTATTATTTTTTTTAAATAAATGCTTCTAAATGCTGTAGAATATGCATGCCAAAACAAGGTATCATGAGAATCAAATAAAGCGATTAAATAAATTAAGAATAATTAGGGATGTTAGATACCACTATACTTCAAACAGATACCAGCATGTGTACTCGACTGTTGAGCTGATACCAATTGTCCGTGACACCGATACCAAGTCACGGACTTGCCACTACCACTAGTACTTTTGATACATATAACTTCCTGTCAAAAAAAACAAAAAACAAAAACATTGACAGATAATTAAAAGAAACACATTATCCTGCTGGAAGCCTTCCCCTTGATTACAGGTACCTGTGTCACCTGTGTCTCCTTGAGGGGCATCATGAAGGTCAGTGTCGATGCGCAGCTCTCCCACCTGTTGCTCCAGCACTTGCACAAGACCCCACGGCGAACTCTGAAGAGCGCTCTGAAACAGACAAAAAAAAAAACACTCTTTGTAGTTTGCATGACATCTCTACTTGTATATGACTGAGCTAATGAGAGGATAATTTAATATTTAAGTCATATTTTGGACAAAATCACAAGAATTTAGTTCAATTCAGAAAACAAGCCTCTAATTGTGTCATATGAAATTTTCAAATTAATAATTAACTAATTAAAACAAATTATTATTAAATTATTAAAACAAAACTGCTATTATTGTCTATAGGGGCATTAAAAATACATAAATAAATAAATAAATAAAAAACTACATATGTATAGATAGGTCTGGTGCCACTGAACATTTTGAGTAGTTGAAATTGAAAAAATATTCATAAATGACTTAGTTATCACACTCCAAAGGAAAAGCCATATTATGGACAAAATCACAAGAATTTAAGCAAAATAAAATTTGTGCCCCGGGTGTTAAAACAAAACACTAATGATTATAATGGAAAAATGACAGAAAAAGGCAAGACTGCTGGAATTAAGTAATAACACTGGTCTTGTGTTTAGTTAGTTGTTGTTGTTTTTTGTTTTTTACAATTTGCTGTTGTGTTTTGTTGAGCTCAGTTAATTGCTGTTGTGTTTTTTTTCCATTTATGTTTAGTTATTTGCTGCTCTGTTTCACATTTCAGGCCGACTGTTCTGTAGTGTTATACAAGCACACTTACAGTACACAGGAAACAGTCAGATGGAACATGAATTATTCAAAAAACATTTGAAAGTGGTTGCAGTGGAGTGAGTCGAACACTTGCACTCATGTTAAGAACATGTGACGCACCAACCAAAATCAGTTGTCACGCAAGCTTGTCAACGTGTTAGACACACCTGCAGCCTGTTCCTACAGTGATTTACTAGGAATTTGTGAAAAAAAGTAGATGGAGTTTGCTGTGAGAAATACAAACATGGGTCAAGCTCCCACACTTCTTTATCAATCAACTGCGGTTAACTCATTGTTACATAGATAAAGGTAAATTTGGAAATGCCACTTAAAAAATCCATCCATCCATCCATCCATCCATTTTCTTTACCGCTTATTCCTCAGAAGGGTCGCAGGGGCTGCTGGAGCCTATCCCATCCGGCTTCGGGCAGTAAGTACGGCAGTAAGGGTACACCCTGAACTGGTTGCACACTTAAAACATGCAAAGTTAAAAAAAAAAGAAAAAAAAAAGGGTTCCTTAGGGCTAAAGTTTGATCCTGCAATGGATTATTTCTATTCCCATTATTTCCAATGGCTTCTAAACAGAAGCAAATGAGAAGTTGACCTTTTGCGTGCTTGCTGTTCAAACAATTTATTACAAAATTCTCATGTGACCATGTTGGACACAAACAAACAGAACACATTTGATTTGATTTTGCTCGAGTTAAACAGACTGCTCGTTATGAGCAAGCCCTCATGACAAAGTGAAGTTTTTTCGTATGACACTCAGACAACTGTTACATTGTTTTCTGCTGAAATACACACACTGTCCACAACATTAAAATGCTCAGCTTTGATGAAAATGCATTCGACAAAATGCTTATTGTGCTGTAGTTTGCACTACATCATACTGACAGATCTTTCTAGTCCATATTTTGATTACAATATTTAGAATGAGAGAAACACAATATTAGAAACATCCTGTCACTATGATGCAGAACAGTTCTACACCATATTTTGTTACATTAAACAAGCACTATATTTGTGCAACTGCTAACCTCTAACAACATTTATTTTGCTTGGTCAAGTCTTGTAACAATGACCCTCCTCAGACTGCTGCATGCCTGTGATCAGCCATAAGTGAATTAAAGGTTGCGCAATGTCAGCATGCTCTCAAATTGACATCATGTTCCAACTCCTCCTTGGTTGTTCGAGTGCGAAGAAAACCTCAAAAATGCATGTGGACGTTGACTTCTTTCTTTTGTCTGACCACACCCATGATGCAAATGCCGCTTAGGGTCAATTGACCCACGCTAACCTATGCTAGCCCAGTAACCTTGTCACCCCCCCCCCCCCACACACACACACAGTCTGTCATTCCTTTTGTCTCAAGAAGGTGGTTATTGTTTACCCAAACAAAGCTGTAAGTATCACTCCATCAATATGTTCTTGTATGCTCGGATTTTTGGTTTTACGATTAAAACCATTGCTTATCGATGACTCAATACTGTAGTTTCACACAATCGATTGCCTTCTTCCACAGAGCTCCCAACCTGGTGCTGTTTGTCTATAAAGCAGGCTGACGCTTTACAGAAATTGATGGGGTGCTCCGGCAACATACTTCATTGCCAGGAGCTTTTAGCAGGCTCCTGTGAGATTATTGTCTATTATTGATGCCCTCAGACTGCTTTCACCACACTGTGCGCAATCTATCATTACCCCTTTACGGCATCCTCAGCCCTGGGATGGTGGGGGATGGGATGACAACCCATCTCACCTAACCATAAAGCAGCTACACATAGAGGCCAATCCATGACAACATCACCACGCTTTGTCTCCACATTCAGAGTGTAGATGAAGACGAGGGTGCAGATACTAACAGGATATATTAAGATACTACAATGGAAAAAAAAAAAGCTCACTGCTTGTGCTAGAGGAGACTGAGATCATAAACCAGTCAGTGGTTCATTTCCAGGACATAAACATCTATGGAATGGACCAATGAGACAGCGTCACTCCTGGACTCTCTATAATTAAATCAGACAAGACTGTGGGAGGCCACACTCACTCACACACACACAAGAGGGGGAGCAGTAAAGTGAAACATCCAAATAATGAAAGTGAAGGATTTGTATCACACAAAGATAGAAAGACAAGAGCTTATATATAAACATGCACATACCTTATTATTTGGTCATGTAACGCATTCCAAGACCTTTCTTCCATTATTTGACCATGCATTAAAATGCCTAAATCAGTAATTCTTAACCTTGTCGGAGGTATTGAACTCCACCAGTTTCCTATGTACGTTCACCGAACCCATTGAAAAATAAAATCAGATTTTATTTTCAAATTCAAGACATAGAGTTTACTGGTGGAAAGATGAGTAAAGAGCGAATTATTTTCACTGAATCTGGCTCTCTTCATTTTGATTTTAGAAAATGTTGTGTTCTTGTATTTTCCATCTTCATGTAGCTTAAGGAAGAGTTCCTTTAGTTTTGCTAAATGTGCTGGACTAGAATTGCTCAACTTAGCAAATCATGCAGTTAGGATGCTGACTCCCATCACTCAACTCAACTCTACATTTATAGAGCACTTTAAAACAATATGGAACTGCGGGGCAGCACTTACAGTGAAAACAGCAAAGGCCCTAGAATTGAACCCTGTGGAACAGTATACGTTCCATTGCACATATTCGTCCAACCAAGGTATTACAATAATCACCATGACAGTCATATGTTGACTACTGAGCACAGATAGGCCAAGCAATATGACAGCCAAGCGGACTGCATGATAACGAATCATATGAGTTGGGTGTGTGTCTTGACCTCGGTCGAACCCCTGAGACTGACTCGCCAAAACCACTGGGGTTCAAACGAACCCTCTGGACCTATTTGGGCAGAATGGCGATGTGCGATTGGTGTAAAAACGGGCGCTTCTCCATTTTCGTCCAGTGCAGGCTACAGTTGGAGATGGGTTTTGAAGCCCCAACGCCCGGTTACTGGACAATGGATTATACCAATTGAACCACTGGGATGTATCAATTCCACACACCTCCGATTGATGATGATTGGTATAAATGGGAGTGGAATGCTATTTTAGAAAGTTGAATGTCAGTCCCATTGAAACTGGATGGGTGATTTGGATATTAAATGTTAAATTGTGCAAAAAAAAAAAATGCAACTGTGTTGAATGAGAAAAATGTGAGCCTGAGTGGCGCGAATTTTTGGAGCATGATGAAATTGGAACGGTGTAAATCAAATGCTTTATGTGGGAGTTGAATAAGGGCGAAACAGTAAGGACTTGAAAGAATCGGAATAACATAAAACGACTTTCTTAATCAGGTAAGAAAACAAGCTTCTTCATTCAAAACAGTGCACAATATGCTGCTTGAGGCTCCAGTTCTTTGATCTCAGGAAGAAAAGAAGACATTGAATCCAACATTTGCAAATAGAGGCGCCATGCTGGGGTCACATGCTTGAAATATGGAAGGAGTTGGATAGCAGCAACGCTAGCTGGACATTCAGCACATCTTATCATCAAGATGTGGCTAGTTCAATGATGCATGATATGCTGTCGGTTACAAATGTAAACATAACATGTGTTTTGCGTCTCTTAGCAACATTGTTGCACATTCTAGACAGCCTAACAGTCATTCGCTAGTATGTTAGAATGTGACCCTTGACACATCCATAGATTGAATCTCTCGTCCACTCTTTTTTCTTTCTTTCTTCATTTGAACGATTAATGAGGATTTCCTATGTAGAGTTTTATCTAACATACGAAGAATCCCTATTTACAAAACCACAGTGAATAGCGCTCATTAGCATGCTATGACTGGGTGCTAATCAAAGGCAGGGAGGATGGATGTCATGAGAGGCTGTGAATGGAGTGCGACTTGCCACGCTGCCCTCGTGTGAGTGACAGCCGTGACAGCTCAGCATATTTGTGCAAATATGAGTGCAATTTGATGACTCTGTGTTTGTGCACTCTCCGCAAGGCACCATTTAAGTACCCAAACAACACTACAGGTCCTTCAGACTAAATTAATGATGTGCTCACGACTTAACAGGGCACACGAGCTGACCCCTCATCAGCCAGATAAGATCTTTAGATACACTCGTTGGCAGGCCTGCACAATCTGATAAGAGACCATACAAGAGTTGTATTATTATTATTATTTTTATTATTATTATTATTATTATTATTATTATGCATACTGTATATAATGAGACAATAATAGACACATTTTTGATTGTCAGAGAGGTAGATGCAGGGGCAGAGTTAGAAACTTTCAATGGGGTGGCCAGGGTGACACAATAAGACACGCACATCATATGCACATCTCATAAGTCAGAGAGTGTGAGGAGAGTCTTAGCTTTACGGCTATCCTGGCTGAGAAGCAATTGTTTATCGTACCATCCACAATCAGGGTTTCATGAAATAAAAGGAACACATATACTGACATTGCCACTCACTCATTCAAAATACAAGCAGGAGCAAATCACAAAGTTAAAGGCTACGAAAGTGTGGATGCCATTGTGGAGTAAACATTTCTGACTGGCTAATACATATTTGGAAATATGTTTGAAGGTGTTTGCAAGTACGTTTGAACTTGGGCTAAATGCTCAATCTCATGCCCACCCCATAAAAACACGGGGAATCGACTTGTGCATGCACAAGTTAAAAAAAACAAAAAAAACAAAAAAAGAAAAGAAAGAATTTTTTTTTTTTTTTGCATTTGACCTTCATTATGGCATTGTTTATTCATAATTTTTTAGGATTTATTATCTCTTTAGAGATAATCATGCACAATTTCTGATTTCTGTCATTTTTCCCATAATGACATGCAGTATGCACATGCAGAAGTCGCATTTACTATCATATCACAATTATTCAAACCATCAATATTGTACAATGTCGCAGCATATCATCTGCAGCAGTTCTTCAGTGTGACAACAACCTAAAAAAATGTACTGGAATTAGTGCAGCCAAGAGAAACGCATTGAAATGAGGAGAATAGACTACTTGCAATAAATTAATAAAAATTCATTAAACAAGTATTGGAATTTAGGTTGTAAATGTAGGTCAGCACTTTATAAAATATTTAGGCAAGCATCTTTGTTGGCCCTGAAGCTTCACTAGTAGCTACACAAGAATGTTCAAATAGTCACAATACTGTATGTACCCCATAGTATGATGCAGTACACTTTACAATAGTGACAATATTACTAAAAAAATATGTCTATGAGAGCGTCCATAGAAAGTGAGCATTACATTCCTTGTAATGACTCTCTACTATGACCTTATAAGGTGGCGTGCGAGTGCACTGACTGATGAAATAAACGATTGCTATTTGGGCAGCCAACTCACGGCCGTTGCTTCCAGACATGCCCGTCTGCTTAACAATACCAGTGAGTGGACCGGAGGTCAGCTCTTCATGCGTCACCAGCTGCTGTCTGCCGTCCGAACCCTGTCAACACCTCACACTGTAAACCAGCAGCAGAGGTTGGCCTCAGCCTGGGGGGGGGGCACCTCTGCGTACACACATACAGTCCCAACTACTCGGACACACAAGGCGAGCTGAATTCAATTCGGCTGCTGCCATCTATTCCGTGGGGACATTCCACATGCAATTACTCACATGCTTGGGTTGGCAAAATAGTTAATAGACATCGATCCACATATGTTGGCTAGAAATTGAAAACAGGAAATACCCCCCTCGCTCCCCCTTATCCTTCAACCCCAAGCCCGCCCCTCCTGAGAGAAAGGCATGTCTCCTTGGCAGACCTTGATACAACTGCTTCTCCTCCGTTTTTGATGAGGCTTTGGCGAGGTGGGGTGGAGAGAGAACGGAGGTTTCGGGGGCGCTCGCTAGGTCTCCTGAGTGGAAACACTTCTACGTACACTCTTGTTTTGCATGCATCTTTATATCCAATCAGAGGGACTCTGTAGTGGAACCTTGAGTCTAATGATGGTAGAGCCCAATAACTATGGGAATTTGGCCAACATTTTGTGGATGTTAAGCAAAATTTCAACATTTGCCTCTAATCAAAGTTACATGAAGAAGGCAGACTCAAATTCAAAACGATTGTTGATAAAGTTACAGTAGAATGTTGTGATAGTTATTACGCTTCAGCGGTTAACTTTTTTTTGTTTTATGACAAGAATTTTGTTAGACATTTAAGATGTGACTCAGGTACTAACATTAATTTTAACTAGGGATGTTCAATGCATCTTTTTTTGCCCAGACCAATTCTAATAGTCAACTCTTGGGTCATCACCAATGCTGATACCAAGTACCAATATGACAAAATGTCCCCCGAAAAACAGTTACAAATAATTCTAATGAAATACTTATATATAGGGTCAGGCAAAATGATCTGACACATTTGTAAGTTTAATAAAAGACAAATAAAGTAAAGAAATAAAAAAGTGTTTTTATTTTCGAAAAGTACCATTCTGTTTCATTAGGTTTTGAAAATTGAATCAGCCAAATGGGATCCGTTATTGTCTACACACTATCGAAGTGATGTTTCAATGCAGATCCAGTAGCTCTGAAGCTGGTAACCCAAAACAAGGTCGTGTTACGAGCTGGTATGGGATCATGTCTTCCAAGTTTGAAGTGCAAGTGGAACGCTCGTTGTGTTGCAGTTACAGATTTGTTTGTTTTGATAAACGTTTCCACAATGAAAGCGTGATGTTCAGCAGTCCAATTCATTGCATCAACTGAAAAAGAAACAAAAAATAATGGCACTATATAGAAACAAAACAAAAAGGCATGACATGAAAAAAAAGGCATTATACGTACTTTTCGAAAATAAAAACACTTTTTTGTTTCTTTACTTTACTTGTCTTTTATTAAACCTACAAATGTGTCAAATCATTTTTGCCTGACCCTGTATATGCAAATAGAACATTTTCCCTTAAAATTACATCAAAGTAAAGTGATTTTCTATTCTTGTCATGTCTAATGTCTAGTTCTTGATTGGAAAACGGCCATCGCGACTACCGATACCTTAAAATAAGGCTGGTATCAGTTCTTGCCCACCGCTAACTGTGTTGAATAGAATGACTTCGTGGATTGGTGTTATATGTTAAGAAATGTATTATTGTCGATGAGTACAATGTATCCCACTGCACATCTTCTGGATTGCCTCAGATATCCATCCATCCTTTCGGGCAAACAGACGACATCCCGCATTGGTGGCCACTCACATGTATTTATTTATTTATTTATTTATTTATTTATTTATTTATTTATTTATTTATTTATTGTTAAAGTTGTGTAAATTTTGCCTGACTTCCATGCAGGCCATGTGGTTTCTTGTCCCAGTCTCAGTGATGATGGGAATTTGAGTGTTGTCTGTCTCTAATATGTGCCCTGTGACTGACTGGTGACCAATCCAGGGTTTAGTCTGCTTTTCGCCAGATGTCATTTGGTTGAGACTCGACCTCCCCATGACCCTGAACTGGAAAGCCCGAGCCAGCTCTCCATGCTCACAGAACATACACAACAGCGGTACAGAAAATTGGATAGATGGACGTTTGATCCAGCTCTCGTTTTGGAACTCAGGTGTACCTAATGGTGTGACAGGTCGTGTTCAAGGCCACCATCCTCTCAGCTGGCATCATTAGTATTCTGGTCCATGCACTTGCATCTATTGTTAGCGCCCCTGGGTGTGAGGAGGAGGAGGGGGAGGAGGTTGATTTAATTTCTCATTCACCCTCATTTATTTAATAAATGCTTCTTTTTGTTACCATGTCCAAACTGTTGGCTAGGAAGTACAGTACAGCTGAGGAACAATAACAATAACTGTAATGCTTCAAACAACAGCATATGTACACTGTACAGTAACACTGATGCTCAGTGGTGCATAAAAGTTGGCGTCTGAGATGCTCCAGGCAAAAATAAATAAATCCTCTCCGCTGCTGTAAAACTCGTGTCTCCACTTAAATCTTCTTGTTAATCCACTTAGAGCACCTCATCAATTATGACATAAAGAAGTCGGCCACAAGCAAACAAATGAAAATCAGTCATGTCTTTATGATGTGGAGAAAGCTGCAATAAGAGTGTGCTTGTAAAGCAGTAAAAGACACAAAAGTGTATGATGGGGGAACAATGGGCCATTAAATAGTCGGCCTGGGCTCCAAACGGCGGCTGCTCCACCCCCTGATCTGCTCGCCCACAGGCATAAACCTCCAGCCCCATGCGAACAGAGACCCTATTAATCAAGTTGAGTAACTTTTTCCCCCCTCGCAGAAATGTCTCATTATTCTGCACCAAAGGCAAAAGCGCAATTAAGTAAAAGTCAGCAATCGGATTAGGCAAAGAAAACAATTTGGAGCAAAGTGGGGTAAAGGGTGTGTTTGGACTTCCAAGAATTCAAACAGTATGAAAATAAAATAAAATAAAATAATAATAAAAGTCATTTACCAGCTGGCGCCTCAGTGTCAGGTTATCCTGGCCCCAGCAGCTGAACCAGGACACGTCCCCTGTACTGGGGGGCTCCTGCGGGGGCCGCGGGTCGCCCAAAGCAAGCGCCCCGAGTACCAGCCCCTCCTGACGCTGCTTGCGGAGCTCCAGCTCGCACAAGCCGGCCAAACTGGCCTCTAGCCGCTCCTTGGTCCGGCTGCGCTCCACTGTCACCGGGAAGGAGAAGGCGCGGTGCATAGTCCAAATTGGTTCTCGAGATACACAATAAATAAATAAAAACACACAAAAAAGAGTTTTTTACGCGTCCATTCTCCAAGAGGGTTCTGGGAGCAGCATGCTTCCCCTCATCTTCTATGCGCGATACATTTTCTATTTTTGCAGCTGTCAAACGCTGCCACGGAGCCCCGCCCTCGTGGAGTCCACGCACGGTCCCATCTGGACCAGGATTGGAGCGCGAGGGGCGGATGGGGGTGTCTGCGAGCCATGGCCGTCCCATCCCCCTTGATTCATTCCAGACTCGGCGACCTCACCCATCTCCTCGTCCCCCCTAATGGGGAGGGAGAGTGGAATACTTGAGGGGGAGGGCTCGCTCTCCCTCTGTAAAAGTGTTAAAAAAAGAAGAACGCTGGAATCAGAAGAGAGATAAGGCTGCAGGACTAAATAAAAAGGCTCTCATGGTTCCAGGAGAGAAGAAGCACACATTGGTCAAATACAAGTCAGCACCTGGATTCAACTACTCAAATAGTTCACATCCTCCCATTGGATATGCACTGCACGCATTAATAGCTTTCATCTGGCTGTGCAGATGCTTTGAAAATATGATAGTGGACTACATGAGTGAGAAAACATTCATAGGCCAATTGATCTCATAATAACAATGGGAACAAATCCAGCATAAAGCCATTATAAAATGGTCATTTAACAATACAGGCATTTTTTTTTAAATATAACGTTATACTATTTGGCGAGAATGCTGGACTTGTGGTAATCACCTAGTTCGGAGGATATACATAGAAATATGAGAACAAGTACTGAGCAGCCAGGACAGAGACGTGTACAGTACCTTGAAAAAGTATTCATAACCTTTGAAATTTTTTTAATGTATTTTTTGTTTTTACATTAGTTGACTTTACAAGCATAAACGTGAGTGTATTTTGTTAAGATTTTATGTGGTTCTTAACTCATTCACTCCCAGCCATTTTCACAGAAGCAGTCCCGTTCGCTCCCGGCTGTTTTACTTGATTTTGACTGATTTTGCAAGGCCCACAGAATATTGTGTTCTATTGCTATAAAAACATGGAACCTATCAAAAGAAAGATTAAAGTCTCTTCTTTCATCAGGAAAAAAAGTATGTTTCTATCTGTTTCAATTTTGCAGCAATTAGCATTAGAAGAGAGCTAAGTTTCATCAGTTTTCACAAATCTATTTAAAATTGTAAGTAATTGAGCTTTTTTCTACATGGCCCTGGTTGATCTCCTTTGCTTTGCTGCCACCTGCTGGCCATTTGTGTAATAACTACCATTTCTGCAACTGTTCTTTGCAGTTGAGAGGCTGCATCAAAGCCTTCTGTATGCTCTAGCATAAAAAAAAACCACACCAAAAAAACGTATAAATACGTCTTTGGGACACGTAGAACATTTAAAAAAAACGTATTTACACGTTATTGGGAGCAAGGCTGCAGGTGATCATGCTACATTGTTTAGCCTATTCACACTGGAGGAAATTTGGTTCGCTCAGTAGTCGACTTGTGGCTGTTTGTGATGGTACAGCGTATACTTTCCTTATTATTGTATTATTCCCTTCATGGTAACTAGGTGGAGCAAATAAAGAAAGTGGTCTGATGAATATGTGCAATATGAATTCACATGTCCCTCTGCTGTAGCTCTCTATGGGGTATATGCCACAGAAGAGGCGGGACTGTTTTTGCACAAGAGTTTGTTTCTGGTTCCTGTTGTGACGTAATTGGCCGCGTTCCAATACTCACATTTCCACCTTCACGCACTTCCGGCAAAAGTGTGACGTGTACACTGCAATTTCTGGTTACCACTATCCAAGCAAAATGGCTTTATTTTTCACTCGCTCTTTGCTCAATTTACCTCACCTTGCTTTGTCAGACGTAAGTCTTATAATACAAGCACTTTCATCCACGTCAGCTTAAAAAAAAGGACAAAGGATTTAAGCTATATGTGTGTTCAATCAAACAACACAGGGATGGCTCCTCTTGTCAACGAACGCCGTCCTTTCTCTGACGTGGCCTCCAGTATATCCTCTTTCAAAAAATGCCGACTACACACGCAAGTGTGGCGTGTAATAGCAAACTGGTCCCGGCGGATGGCGACAAGCCACCGACGTTGTGTCTCCGCGTCGGAGGGAAATACAAATAAAACAAAAAAAAACAGCAAAAGTATGCCATTATATCTAGCGGTAGCGTCACACAATGGGACACAGCAACAGTGTATCAGTGGTTGTTTTACGCATATGCTTATATTTATTCACTTTTTTTCATTTTTACTTTTTTTTTCTCTGACTGACATTTTCCACCGGAAGTCCATTGGCATATACCCACCGTTCAGGTGTCTAAGGTCGTGTCATGAGTTTTGGGACGCGGCCAATTATGTCACAACAGGAACCGGAAACAAACTCGTGCAAAAACAGTCCCGCCTCTTCCGTGGTATATACCCCATAGGACCCTATGGATCTCTAAAAAAAATGTAGAAATTAATGTTTTTTGTTTTTTTTAATTTATTTATTTATTTTTTATTTTTATTTTACATAGGGCCTATTTATTTTTATTAAAATAAATAGATATTAAATCAAATCTTATTTAAATTAATTAATGATTAAATAAAAAATGAATAATTAAATAGTAAAAAAAATGTCAGAGTCCAAATTTTTAAGTTGGCAGAAAAAGAGATGAAGAACAAAAAAATAAATAAATAAATAAATCTGAAACATTTCCAAAAAGTGAACATAAAATGTTCAAAAAGAGGAAAAGCAGGAAATTACTTATTATTTAAGAACTGAATAAAAAAGGCAGAAAAGAAAACATTCCAAAAGTAACCATAAAATGCCCAAAAACAAATGAAGAAATCAGAAAAATTACCACAAAATGTCCACACAATTGCCAAAAATGTCATAAAATCAATAGGAAAAGAGGCAGGGAAAAAAAAAAAAAGAAGCCATGAAATGGAACGAGATTTGTATTTGTATGCAGCCCACTGTTACTCTAATGCTAACTATAACCCAATTTGTGTGTAATTTACTCTCAGTATATAAATACTTTACACTCACGTTCACTTCTCTGAAGAAATTCAGAGTTGCCGATGAACCAAACTTGAGTGTTTTTAGATCACGTGGGAGGATGTTTGAGAAAAGAGTCTCTTCAGATAAAGACTAAATAGAGCTCGCATAATTACTGACATACATTCTTTACATTACATTGAATGATAATTGTCACTTTTAGCCATTTTGTACTGAGCAGCCAGGACAATGAGCTCTATTTTCAGTTATATGGTTTATGACATATGGACGTGCAAGGACATATGCTGAGGTTTGTAGGGAGGGTCACCGTCTTGCTCAAGGGCATCCCAACAATAGTCAGGATGGAGCCTAGAATGTTTCCAACAGCTAGTTGTAAATATTTTTGTCCAGACTTGAACAATCAGCCTCCTGTTCCAGTTTCTTACAGATGAGCTCCAGCACTTATATCGATCTAATTCCATATTGCATATGCCAATTTGGACTTGTTTGAACTTACATTGGCTTTACTGCACAGAACTAAGTGGTCTGGTTTTTAGGCAAAGTGCTCCATTAAGTGGAATTTTTTACCCACAGCATTTTCGTTCCTGGATGACTGCACTGTTGATCAAAAAATGTCTCTCGAAAAAATACAAACCCAGTGAGAAAACTTGTTGGCCTTTGCTAAACAAGATCCCTTCCATACACACAATAAAAATAACTCAATAGATTGGCAGTAAACAGCTGGATTGCCTTAAAGAGAGTAACTTGACGTTACAGCAATTGGAGCACAAAGGCTTCATTTTTAGAATATAGAGTCATGTTCAATGTGGTCTGATGAATCCAGAATGATGGGCACAGAAAACAGTGATGACTGCACAAACTTGTGTTTTATGATCAGTTGTGCTATGTGAGCCCTAAAAGTGCGGTATGCCGACTACGTGGATCCACTGAATGAACAGCGTTTTCTTTCAACGAAAGTGCAGTTGAAGGAACATGAGACATCATTTTCACACATGCACTGGCTACCACTGAGTCTAGACCTTAACTCCACTGGGAATTTTTGGAATGTGCTGGACAAGACTTTACACAGCACTCCGACGTGGACACTCCCACCAGAAATGCAAGGGCTAAAAAAATAGATCAAAGGAAATGCTACGTTGCATATATTTTTATTAAAGTATTTTATAATTATATTTAATGTTATTTAATGTCGTCTCATTCAGCAATAAAGGAGGGACATAAAAAAAAAACCTCATTCTTTCTTATCCATACTTCATTAAAATCTTGAACTTTTGCCCATTTCTTTTTCAATGTTGAAAGTTGGTCACCCTTTACTTTTTAAAACTCATTCACTGCCTTTGACAAATATACTTGTCAATTATATATTTTTTAGAGCGGGGATAATGGGGGAGAATCTGATTATGCTCCACTGTAAATGTCAAACTTGGAAACAATTTTACTGATGCCCAACCACCGGTAGATGACATCATTGCCCCATTTTATACGAAATAAACACAGTTTCAAGAATCCATGGGAGAAATGGCTGTAATTTGGCAAACCTACATTTTTCTACTGTCTATTATAAAACAACGGGATGAGGCAAAAAGTATTCTATTATATTCTGTCATTTGGTAGATTTGGCTTATACATAATTATTGAACGTAATATCGCATGGGTATTGAAAATTTTGAAATTTTCTAAAATGGCTGGCAATGAATGACTTTTAAAAATCTGCATATTTTTTTCCCCAATAGGTTACTACTAAGTAATAACACTAAACAATCAAACATTCATCCAATTGTCCATATTTATATAAATACAAATATTCCTTTTTTTTCATTTTTATTTTATTTTTATTTTTTATTATTATTATTATTTTTTTTACATGTCATCGACACACCAGTCGACACCTGAAAGTAGAATAGACGGTGAAACCAGGTCCAAGTTGTGGCGCAGGTGGTATGGCCTGATTTTGATGAATTTGATGGAGGCACAGCCAGACCAATTTTGACCACCTGTGGAGGACTGTGTACTTCCTTATAAAAGTAGCTTGCACACTTCAATGTCCTGCATGGATTCCTGTGAGTCTATTTCTGCTTCATCAATGTCAAAAACTGGGTGAAGCCGCTTTCATTAGCTGGGAAGCTGGCTGTGGCCACTCCCTCAATGGTGCAAATACGCATCTCTAACTGCACCCATCTACGAAAATACCAAAAGAAAGAAAAGTCCACCCATGCACACAGTATGCTTTACGCAAAATTTGCCCTAGGCATGAATATCGGGCATGGAGTGTTCAATTAACTAACATGCTGCATGTACAGTAGTAGTAAGAATAAGCCCCCCCCCCCCCCAAAAAAAAAAAAATAAATCAATTTAAATCTAATAAATATTCTCCAAAAGTTGAAGACATTTGATTGCTGATGTAGTTCAAGTTGTGCTGTAAATGAGGTCATTGACTAGAGATTGAGAGGATTATTGAAAGTGCAAAGAGATATAACAGATGGCCAATGGGGACCCGCTTTACTGTCAACCCCCAAATAACAAAGATTTTGACATGAATATTTTACAGTCTGTCTTTGTACTGTACTTCTTTTTTGGAAGTGCAGCACTTGATGAATATTTCATCTTTGCAGCCCCACTTCGTCTCATTTGATGCAGCGTTTCAACTCCCCTGAGGCCACACTTGTTCAAATAGAGAAGAAGCTCGAGACAGAGAGCAAATGTATCAGCTTTATATCTTTATTCATACGTTCAGTCTCTACTCCACAAGAACCAGAAAGCCACTTTGTCTTTTAGTCTCAATGAGGCAGAAAAAAAATGAATCATAAATCATCGGCAAGTCAAAGAAAGCCTACGCGCAGCGCAGGTTGGGTTTTCTTTCTCAAGATTGTGTGTGCGGGTGTGGGTGTGTGTATGCACACTGGAGATACACACATGCACACACAGCATATACTTACAGTATATATTTATCTTTTGTAGAAATGTTACTAAAATTCTCCTTGGAGAAGATCAAAACATTTTCTAAAAAAAGAAAGAAAAGTAAACATACAGTAGAACTCTTTTGATTTAAACCCAATCAGTGGTTATTTCCCATGTTAAAGCAACAATATGTAACAATTTGACCTTAAAGTGGAAGTCAACCTTAAACATTTCTCGATAATAATATGTTATATGTGACCTCACTAGTCTAAGCATGACATTATGATTAATATTACATTTGTGTAATAAGAGTTAATCAGCAAAATCCAGCCATTTAAAAAAATAAATAAAAAATCCATCTGAGGGGGCGGCCATTTTGCCACTTGCTGCGGGCTGAAGATGACATCACAGTTGCTCAGGGCTCAGTCAACGACCAATCACAGCTCACCTGTTTTTTTTGAAGATGAGCTATGATTGGTTGACAGTCGACAGCAAGTGACAAAATGGCCGCCCCCTGAGATGGAGAAAAATGGCTAGATTTTGCTGCTGAACTCATATTCAAATAACGCAATATTAACCAGAACACCATATTTAGACCTGTGGGGCTCCAGAGAACATAATACTGTAAATAAAAAAAAAAAAAGAAAAAAATGAATGGGTTGACTTCCCCTTTAAAAAAGGGGCTGTATAAACATTTACGCCGGCGTGTTCTGCGAAACGCTATATTATCTATGTATCAGTTATTGCCATGGGGACCACAGATCACCTGATGTAGTGGTCTGTAATGTTTGTGGACAAACCAGGACACTGCTAAACTACACAAAAAATACATTCATGAGCTTCTTAATGCAGACCTTGCACCTGCCACAGTGCCTTTAAGATAGTAATACATTAGACAGGATTGTTTCTTGCTGTTGCATGTTTTTTTTTAAAATTCTAATTACGTGAATGGATGGGTTAATACCAACAAGGCGTCTGATTCCAATGAAAAATAGCAGCATGAATACAGTGTGGTATACATATTATATAGTGTAGCCAAGTTCAAACAGCTTGATTCTTTATTGTTGCTTTAACAAAGGGTGTCATTTTTTTTTAAAATTACTATTCTGAATAATGCCAATAAATACCATCAAAGCGTTCCACTGCTGTGCACTGACAATACAATCTTTAATGCAATGCAGGTACAGTAGCCTATACTATTCAATAGTATAGGTGGAGTAATGGAAATGAGATTTGTTGTAAAAAAATAAATAGAAAAAACAGAGTGATTGAACAGAATGAGAGTCAAAAACTGTCCTTGCTATCCAGCTCGAGTGTTTCTTAAAACAAAACAATAACAAAGAAAAATCATTTGGAAAGGTAAAAATAGTTCCTAATTCACATTTTTCATGACATTCTGTACCATCATAAAAATGAAGCATAGATTCTCTTTATAACCCTTCAGTGTCATCAAGAATGCCATTGTGGTTTCGCTCTCTCTCTGATATATTTATATTAAAACATGTAGCGGTGTAACACGTAGCAAAACGAACCTTCAAGTGAGCCCCCACACAGCAGGAGTTCATCCGTTTTACTCACTCACATAAACATTTAAGATTCCTTTTCCTTCCTACACGTCACAAGCACATAGAACACACACACACACACACACACACACGCCCCCCCCCCACACACACACACAGAAGAAGGCTGAAATATACTTTTTGGGGGCTCAAGTATTTCTCAACAAGACCAAAATGAAAATAACAGCGACCGTATCAAAGCTGGAATAAAGTGCTTCTCTTATCTTCTTTATTGAATGATTTGAATACAAGGAAGTTTTTGGAGGTTTGGAAGTGCTTTCAGTTACGGCTGAAGTTCAGATAAAAGGGTTTCTTTTCTAGTCATGCTCTTGAAGCCAAACTACTACACGTGTAATAATACTTCATTGAACATACAACATGGCTATTTCTAGAATTCTTTCATTTGGTTCCGGTCATTCTCATGCTTTCGTGGCATCCCAGACAAACACTTGAAAACACATGGAGTCATTCAAATTGGCGCATTTGAAACGAAGAGTGTGACATGTTGGTGATTTGGTGACGTTACCTCCGGTGGCCGTTTTGAATTAGGGGCAAGTGTGGCAGTGCCCCAGCAGATCCAGCAGGTGGTGTTATAGTGATTAAAAAAAAGCGTTTGTGTTTTTAATATTTAATACAAAAAAAAAAAAAAAAGAGCATTGCAGCCGCATTTAAAAGAAAAAAAATGTTGAGTTATTAAAAAATAGTTTCAAAATAAAATTTAGTTTTAATATGACAAGAATAAAGAAAAAAATATCATACAAGCATTATTATAATTTTTTTAAGATCATCAAGAGTGCTCATTTGATCAGTTCTTAAGTTATGTTCATAATACATCCATCCATCCATTTTCTTAAACGCTTGCTCCTCACGAGGGTTGCGGGGGGTGCTGGATCCTACCCCAGCTGGCTTCAGGTAGTAGGTGGGGTACACCCTGAACTGGGTGCCAGCCAATCGCAGGGCACACAGAGACTATGTTCATAATATTATGGCTTTATACTTGTAGTTATTCATTCTGATTTTAGCTTCTCATATTACTGTACTAAGACTACCAAGATCTCCCAAGTTTACACTTGAATTTTATTTGCATGAAATATTTACTTTTTTGGGGAATAATATTACTTTTCTGTGATATAATTTTGAGTACTCATGATTTTATCTTTTTTTAAATGTAAAATTACAAATTGATTCTTATAAAATTGTCTTTTTCCTGTTAAAAATGTTTTTTTTAAAATCAATTTTAAATCAACTGTATTCAACTTTATTCTAATTTAAAAAAAAATCTAGTCTAAGAATTAGTCTAAGAAAATATCAAGTGTTTTTAAATTATAATATTCTGACTTTATACTTGTAATTTAAAATCTGCAGTATGTCAAATATTTTACATTCTTGTGAAATTTAGTTTTCCCCCTCATATTTATTTTTTCCCCTTTATGTTAACACTTAAATTTCATTTGCATAAAATAGCTTTTGTAACCTCTATAACCTTTGCAATTGAACTGCAATCTTAAAATCTTCACTTTCTGTGTACATACGATAAATCAAGTCTTCTCATAGTCTTTAAAACATTGTTTTGGGAGTAATATCATATGTGTTAACTGCATAGGGCACCGCCAACTTGCCTTCTTGTGCTTCTTTTGGCTATTTGGGGCATAAAAGCTCTCCGCCCCAAGTTATGATGGAAACCTTATTCTTTACTGCACGACCGATTTCTGTTTCTTGTACAGCACTTTGTATACAGCAAGGCTTGTTTTAAAGTGCTTTATAAATGAAGTTGCGTTGAGTGTGTAGTGTTAAAGTGAATATATCGTGTGTGGTGAAGCACGTAGTTGTTAGGCGATCTTAAGTGACTGGCACCAAATACAGCTACTTTTCCATGGAAATACACCACTTGTTACAACAAGTGGATTGATGTCGTTTTCCAAACGGTTGATTGAAATGTTTGAAGAAAGATTTGATCGTAAACTTTAGCGTGTTTGGGGCTAATGCAAGGCTGCATCCCAAAGCATTTGATTTGGATTTTTAAAAAAAGGCAGTCTAGCTGCTGGAACTAGGAACGGAAAAAAAAAACATGTAGAATGGTAAAAATGTCACACTCTATACACTCACACACGCACACGCACACGTGCGAATATAATCGCACAAATGCAGACTCATACTTGCACACTGGACATGTCACAGACATATCTGGCATGCATTTTTTTTTTTAAAGAGGAAAACTTTTTTCTTTAGAAATTCGTCAACAGCTCTAGAGAGCTCTCATTTCTTATGTACATAAATTAACAATAAATATAGGTAATGCTCATATATTTTGAAATATATATTAAATAATGAAATACTCTTGTATATTTCAAATATATTCATAGAATTCTTTCTAATTTGAAACACTTCTAAAGAGATATAGTCACATTTTAGTAACAAAACATGTAAGAAGACGTCTCCCTACTAGTCCAGCTGCAGTGTCTCTTTTTGAAAGTCTTCTATTTGGAACATACATTCTATTTCTACATTCGACCATCATTGATTGGGAAAGATTCATGAACACTGTGCAGAAACAAACACTGTCCCAAGCAGATTGTGTCGTCTTCATATTTGGCTGTCTGACAGGGAACCAGCCCTGACAAAGAGTACTCAGACCAGATTTGCAAGATGATGGTCAAACAAATTGCAGTCGGGTGTCTTCTGCTAAAAGAGACGCGGCAGCGAGGACCTCTAGGGGGACCACGAGGAACAGTCGAGAGAGTAAAAAGACTTAGAACTCTCCAAATGAACCCTGTCGCTCCTTTTCCAGTTGTTTTTGATACACACACACTGGAATGGGAACCACGTGAATACTGACAGGAGTTGCTGTAAGATGTCTAAATGCATGCAGAAGTGTGAACTCGGTCTCCCTGCCTGATCTCCAGGATGACACACATGGCTTACAGTAGGATGGCGTCGGTGCTGCTGGAGACATCTTCTCAATTCCCGTCTGCGTTCCCGCCCCTCGCCCCGATTCCTGTTCCCGGACCTGCTTTCTTTCTCTCCCTGCATACAGACTCATAAAAAAAAAACAAAAGCGGTCCGATATTGCACAGCATGCCCTCATGGCCTTGTTTGTGGCGGCGGGTCAGTGGTAGTGAGTCCTCTTGTCGTCCGTTTCCGAGCTGTATTCCCTCAAGCCGATACCCCGCTGGAGGTTCAAGAGAGAGTCTTTCATCTGATCAGGACGGGAATAAAGAAAGGAGTGTGTCAGTTTTAATGGCAGCACATTTATTTATGATGATATTAGGCTAGTTCGAGACTTCTTTTGAAACCGATCCTGTGCTGTTTTGAGCTCAGGCCAAAGTATTAGCAGTCATCTGTCTTAGTGGCAAGGAATTATGTCGTAAACGAGGCATTATTGTGAATCCATCCATCCATCCATCCATCCATCCATCCATCCATCCATCCATCCATCCATCCATCCATCCATCCATCCATCTAGCCTCTACGATCATTCTATGTCAAATAACCCAGTGAGTTAAATCAAGCAGATATTAATGAAAAATTGTTGTACTTAGTTGATAGTGATGGTACAACACGGAATCTCACATTTGAGGTCAATCGGAGCAGGGTTTTGGGAACTACGGCCTGCCAAATTTTTATATTTTTGGCAAAAAGTGGGCGTGACCTTCTTTTAAACCTTTATATCTCAGTAACTTCTACGTCTATGATCGATCATTGATTATTGTTGAATATCTGAAGATAAAGATACTTTGAGTCCTTATTGCTGCATAACAAAAACTGAATGATTGCAGATTTGGGTTACTTTTTGAATTCGCTTTCTAACAAAAACAGTTTTTTGAAGATTCACCCAGTAGTTGTTGAGATTTAAGGGTTCAAATGAAAGCGGTCATGCCTGTTTTTGCTGAAAATGTCCAAATTTGCCCGGCCATACCTCCCAAAATCCTGCTCTGATTGACCTCAAAGTTGAGATTTAGTGTTGTGCCATCACTATCAACAAGTACACCAAGTTTCTGCTTGGTCTAACCCACTGGATGATTTGGCAAGGAACGAACCGCACCGCTTATCCTGTTCAGGGTGTGCATGTTCCTATTCTGTCAAAAATGAGTAACATCCCACTTCAGTTTTACTTTCCACACTATGTAGTGTGTGAGTACCTGGTCGAGTAGTACCACAGATGACTTGATTATCTCTCGCCACTTCTGCAGCTCGGCGTCATGGAAACGCTGCTGCGCCTCAAGGAGCTGGGCCCACTCCATTTGCGTCTGAGGAAGTTTACTGAGAACACATAAACGTACGTGCATGCACGAACACACTTTAGCAATTAGAAAGGTATGGCCACTGAAGCCTCCGTTCATTCTAAGAACTTGGCAAATGGATTCATTCAGTCCAGAAGCCATTCAAGATGCTGAATGTGTTCCGGTCACATTAGTCATTAGTCATATAGTATGTGTTCATCTTATTGTGGTCAGTTTGCAGCATGTGTGTCTGGGCAACAATCCAGATATACTTTATGTGGTCATGGGCCTGGAAACAATGCCGGAACTGAAGTTTCTAATCACAAATAGATGATAGAAGTCACCGTGTTAAAGGTGTGCAGTGGGTGTGTGCGCAAACCTTTCATGCAGCCGCAGACCTTGCCAGGTAGTTAAAGACTGTGCAGAGTACTCCAGCATCCATAGCTTGTAGAAGAGCATCATATTGAGGAACACCAGAAGGATCAGACTGTTGTTGGACAGGAAATGAGATTCAACATTAGTTGGTGAACAATAACTTTCTTGTTATGCATATCTGTAAATTGACTTAGAAAAATACTTTTGGCTATTGTTGCTAAGCAAATAAACATACTACAAGTACCTGACACAGATCCTATGGGTGGCAATGAAACGAGAGGAGAGAGGAGTTATACTCAACGGCAACATATATCCTAATAAATTTAAATAAGATAAAAAATATCTGGGAAACAAAGGTGAAAAGCATGTATAAGCAAGTGTTTGCTAATTAAAAATATCTTTTAATAATACTTGTATAGCAAATGACCAGTTTGTATCACACCTGAAATTAGATATAAAGGATATGTAAGCAATCCAATACAACAGCTGTATCAAAAATTCGGCTGTATTTTTACAAATAGCCAATGGTATTCTCCATTGCAATTACAGATGCAAGGAGATAGCGATCAAATGCAGGAACAGCCCTTATTTGAGGAAATTCACCTACTACATTAGCACTCAGTAAAAACTAGACCACCACGGAATGCTGGAGATATTATTACAGGATACCAGTAGGTGGTGGTAATGCACATTTACAAATAGCGGCTAACTACACTTGTTTTTTTTTTTTTTTGTATTGTAATCCACCTGGACCACATTGGTCATTTCTCTTCTTGCCCCGATGCAAGTGGATGGTAACGGAACAATGTTTTGCTTGTTGTATTCAGGGGTATTAGTTCTTAAGTACTAATCATAAATGTGTTTATGGGCCAATATTTTGTATCCGATCTAGTATAATAGGTGGAAGTTACATACAGCTCTTGCATCGGATCTTATTAAATCCTCAGTGGAGAGATCTATTGGCTATCAAGTTTGCCTTACACTTCTGAGGTTCAGTGTTTGAATCTCCAGATTTTGGGTGGATTTTGCACAATTACTCTGTCGTCTGCCCACATCCCAAAACATTCATGTAGGCCTAAGCTTAATTAAAGAGTTTAAATCAGGGTGCCAAACTCCTTTTGCGGGCCATATTGTAAGCGTGGCTTACATATAGCACCATGAGAACAAACCATAACCAGTAGACTACATTTATAAATGCTACTGTATTATAACATAGTGTATACTGTACGCAAAAAAATTAAAGGTTAACTAGTTTATAAATCACAAGTCAATCAAAGTAGTTTGTTCAACGGTTGTTCAATTTATGTTAAATATTGTTAAGTAATGAGAAATGCTTGCAGTATCTTAATGTTATTAAAAGTGAAGACAATTTGCAATTTTGGGACACATTTTAGCAGGTATCATTTGGCTTTTGGGGCCAATTAAAATTAATTGACTGGCTCTTGGACCTTCGGCTTGATATCTATGTTCTAATTGGTCCATAGGTGTGAACAGTTGTTCGTTGATAGGTATCCTATTATTGGCTGGTGTCTCACACCCCATCTCTCGCCCAAAGCCAGGGAAAGGCTGCAGCTGATATGAGAATCCAAATGGACAATCATTCTAGAAAATGGGTGATGTCTAAATCATGCGGATATACCTAATGAAGTGTCCACCATGAGTATATTTCCCAGTTCACGTGTGTTATGATGAGCTACATACACAAAACTGATGATGAGCAGCAGTTTGGAGATGCTGTATAGAGCCAAGCCTCCGGGCAGGCGACGGTGTTCCGGACTCTGATGTCTGGTCTGCGTGGAGCCCGCCACTTGTTTGATGCGCTGAATCACTTCCTCATCGGTTGGCGTGGTGACGGGACTGAGCGCTTCATCCAGATGCTGGCTGCGCATGTGGGGGGTCGGCCTCTTCTTCCGCCTCACCGTGGCGTTCTTCACCACTTTAGCCTTCGGGGAGAGCTGGTGGGCTTCGGTCAGGATCTCCTCCAGCTTGGACAGCTCCACCTCTGAGAAAGAGTTGCAATACTATAAAAGAATATATATGGAGGACTATAATATTGGTAGATAGATCACAGAATATCATAAAGCCATGCTAATATGGATGTTAGTCTAATAGAGATGGCATCAGAGCAATCCATGGAATCATTGCTTCTCTGTTGAGGATCTAGTTCAGGGGTGTCCAAATCCAGTCCTCGAGGGCCACTATCTTGCGAGTTTTTGATGTTTTCCTCCTCCAACACACCTCATTCAAATGATTAGGATCATTATCAGGCTTCTGCAGTGATCATTGGAATCAGGTGTGTTGGAGGAGGGAAACATCTGAAACATGCAGGATAGTGGTCCCAAGGACCAGATCTGGACACCCCTGATCTAGTTTTTAATTGCCTACAGAAAAACGGCAAATATATTGGTCTGAGAAAAAAAAAAGAAGTAACAATTAGTCCCACAATATTGAGCATAATCAGCATAACATATTATTATTATTATTATTATTATTATTATTATTATTATTATTATTATTATTATTATTATTATTATTATTATTATTATTATTATTATTAGTATTATTAGTATTATTAGTATTATTATTATAATTGTATTTTATTTTTATTTTTATTTTTTTGGTCATGGAATATCTTTAGCATGAATAATCGTCTCTTAGCATTTACAAAATAATGGCCCCAGCTACCTCAGGTGCAAGAATCTTGAATTCGATCTGATTCAATTTAAACAAAGTTATTGGTTTGATACTGAAAAAATAATACAAAAGTCAGTCAAGTCATCTTTATTTATATAGTGCGTGTTTAATCAAGATCAATTGAAAGTCTACCTCAGCCGACTACAAACAAAAACATCCTTATGGTTCAGACCTAATGCTCTAAAAAAAAAAATCTACAGAGTTCTTGTTTTGACATTATGAGTTCCGATTTTACCGGCGTAGACCTTTCACACTTCTTGTTTCACGAAATACCACGAGGTTTACCGAGTTGGCGAAAGTTCTCCTCCAACCCACTCCAGAAGTTTTTCTCGATGAAGCCTTTCACCAATCCCCACGGCTGCTTTCTGAAGCGCAGCTCTGTTGATACCCTACAAGACAAATAGAACCAAACTTTAACTGACTGATGCTAACAATGTAGAAACAAGAAAATGAAAATCTATTTGATAGTCTTACCGTAAGCGACACTTGTTCTTGGCCACCCGGGTGAGCATGTAGCGGTTGAGCGTGTAGAAGTAGTCGTGGTAGGGGACGTCATGCGTGATGACCTCGGCGTCGATGATGTAACACTCACTCTCCTGACTAGCCTTGTACAGAGTCTGAAAGGTGCATTTTAGATTTACTATCCAATGTTTTGTAGATTTGCTATATGATGACCATACCTGTGTCTCGGTGACTGTGGCTGTCTTGGGGGCTAGAGGGTTTGATAGTGAGATGGTGTACAGGATCTCTCTTGTCTGGTTCCCGGCCACCTCTTTCTTCCATGGGTGGTAAACCACATCTGAACACACAAAAATGGAAAACAGACAATCAATACCTTATGACACTGTCTAGAGACGGTATAAACAGCATCTTTGCACTGCTGTCATTTTTGTCATTGTTGCTTGTTACTCCAATTCCAGTGTAGGTCATACTACCGGAGACACATTCCTTGTGTGTTTTTACATACTTGGCCATTAAAGATGATTCATATTCTGATGAATGCAGACCTGAGAATCGCCGCTGCTCCATGAAATCGCTCATAAACTGTGACTCTGTGAAGAGGATGTCATACAGCTTGTCCACGCTAAACTTGTAGATCTCGTTGATGTGTTGCCTCCCGTTCAGATCCTCGTGGAAGGCCTGAACCTCACCTATCACAGACACACAAACATCTATAAGGACAAGAGGATACCTTACTTAACACATTAAACTCACCAATTGAAGGTTGGGCTAAACCTGTTGTTCCACCTGAATCAATTATTATCTTACAGACATTTTGGACAGTTAAAGGTTTCCAATTTTGTGGGATAAAGCAAGATCCATAATTGCATGCATGGATGTAACAAATCCATCAAACAACATTGGGATGAAGTAGCACATATATTGTGAGCCAGCAGACTTATCATGCATGTGTTTTGCGTTGGGTCATTGTACTGTATTGTTTTGGTGATGTTCTCAGTTGCTATACAGCTGCTATGTCCCTTGTGATTGTCACTGTTAGACCGTGTATTTAGGTTCCGTATTTGTGACTCTTATTTTGTCATATAGGCCTTTGAGCTGTCATAGAATTGTGCAATGCCCTAGCAATGGAATGACACTTGTCAATACTGTACATCGAGGTTCCTTAGCCGATGTTTCTCTCAGCATGTCAAGGCTTCCTACTGTTCCAAGCAAGCTGTTCTTCCATGTATCCGAGGTTTGCTTCCATGCGTCTAACCCTGCTCTCAAAATCGAGGTTTCTCTGCATCTAGCCCGCTCAAGGTTTTCTTAAAAAACTCATTCACTGCCAGTCATTTTAGGAAATTTCAAAATTTTCGATAACCTAGACGATATTATGTTCAATAATTATATAGAAACCGAATCTGACAAATGACAAAATAGGCTCTCACCTTTCTGCCTTGTCCCGTTCTTTTATAATCAACAGTAGAAAAATGTAGGGTGCACAAAATGCAGCCATTACTCCCGACTCAAACTGTGTTTATTTTGTATGAAATGTGTCCATGATGTCATCTACTGGTGGTTGGGCATCAGTAAAGTTTTTTCCAAGTTTGGCATTTACAGTCCATCCATCCATGGTGTGTATGAGTTTGATGTTCAGTCTACTTATTTATTTATTTATTTATTTATTTATTTATCTACAGATGTAAAATTATTTTGTAAAAAAACAAACAAACAAACAAACAAAAAAAACAACAACCTGTATTCGCATTTCAAATTTTTTGTTATTGTTTCCTGCAAAACTGATGTTTGTTTTTGTACAGCACTTTGTATACAGCAATGCCTGTTCTTAAAGCGCTTTATAAATACATTTGAGTTGAGTTGAGTTGAGTTGATGTCACAAATGGTCTTCTGGCTGAATGGAGAAAATCTCCACAGATCCAAAAGCTTGTCGAACGTATTGCAAAAAGGGCAGAAAACTGGAGCTTTTGACTCTCTATTCAGTTATCGATCACTGGTCTACGTATTATGTAATCTGTCCTTTGCACCCACCCTCATCGTGTGTCTCTGAAGAGTCGCTGAGCTCCGTGGGGATGTCCTCATTGTCATTGAAGTCGAGCGAGGGCGAGGGGACGGGGCCGACAGTCCCGCTGGTGTCATTGGTCTTCTCTTCCACTAGTAGAGGCACAGCTAGCAGCTCGCCATCTGGTTGGCAGTCTGTGAAATCGTCTGTGGGGAGGTCAAACTTTTGTGGGGGTGTGGGGTGGGGTTGAGGACAACACAGAAGGGTCTTAATCGGAATGTGGAATTTCAACAATATTTGATGATGATAATTTAAAGGTGGCACATGACCACGGATCTTACTGTGATGGGTGTGTCATGATTGCCCGTGCGGTCGATGGTGCTATTTGGGATGACCTTCTTGTGAAGAAGAGGGGGACTCCCATCAGGCTTGGCCTCTGCGCTGCTTTTAGACAAGTTGTCATTGTTCATCTCATTCTCCTCATTCGGAATCTCTTCACTGAACCTGAAGGTGCCACAAAGCCAAAGAATTAGCCATAATTATTCATACCCGAGAAGCGATCTCATCTTTTTCCCTATAACGCCAAACGTATCATATTAAATACAAGACATTTGGAGCCCTCTATTTCATGAGTGTAATATTTTTTTCCCATTAAAACCTGTCGTATATGATCTGAAACATACATTGCATGGTAATCCACTAGAGGGCAGTATCACCCAGCTGATGGCTTTTCCAGTGACCTTGCAAGATCGCCCCAATTGAGTAATGAGAGACACCCATACTTATTAATTGTGGGAAATGTTCTTTATGATTTTTGGAAATATTAATAAGTTTGATATGTCTGTTTATCATTATATTTTTGACAGTTATAAATGTATGAATTTAAAGCATTGTGACCGGCTGTATCAAATATGACACAAATCAAAAGTTATATATATATATATAAAAAAAAGTTTGTTCAAAAGGACCAATAAATACTACATACTACTAAATATCTATAAAGATTTTTCTCTCATATATTTCATTGCTCAGGCTTTATAGGGTTGACTGAGCACACCAGAAAAAGAAAAAAGAAAATGCAGAGAAACTGATAATGCGATGCTTAACAGATCATATTTGAACCCCCCCTCCCACACACACACTTTTTGACAATAAGCCACACTAATATTAAACATTGATATCTAGCAGGAGGCTGCAAAATATCATCCTAATGGTCCCCGGGCCGTGCATTGGAGACCCCTGCAGAGTGTGGCAAATTAGATTCAGAATGAGCTCATAAAATTAATGCTAAAAAAAAATATATATATGACAATTGTGAATAATGTATTTTTTTTTTTTAACAATATCTCACAACTTTCTTTTCTAGCCAAAAGCAAATTTTGGATGTGTAAAAATCGATTTGTACTAAGAGTGCTTTTTTTTTTTTTCATTCTTCCTGACTGTATCATACAGAGAGTAGCTCGTTATTAGGAAAATCTCAGTTGGTTTAACCTGTGAAATGCACTCCCTGCTCCTACAAGCAACAATCTCCTTAAGCTAGCCGCTAGGCAACACAACGGAAAGCAAAATAATTACTTGGGAAACAAATTTAAACACAAGCACTGCTGCTTTTAATTTATAAATCCACTTCCCACTTTCCGGCCATTAAAAACTCTTAAGTAAGTGCAAATAAACAGAGAGGGGAGAGGAGGTTGTTAATAGTTTCATTGTGCAACTGAATGTGTGCCCTTGTAAACAGCTTTTAATCAATCAGCGTGTAATTTGGATAATTGTTTGCAGCCGTAGCAACCGACTTCCCCACTGCGCAGCGGCAGCCACACTCACCCCATGGTGTTGAAGTCATCATCAGGGGGAACATAGTCCTCGTCATCACTGGTCAGGCCAAGCTCGTTGCCGTAGCACTGATGGACAAAGTGCCACAGCTCTTTGGGGCACAGCGGCTGAGAATAAAGCATAATGCCACGGTAATTACTAATTTTGCAGTAGGTGTATATTTTGTAGAAGAACACAGTGTACCCCACGTGACATCTTCTGGATTTAGGTGGACGAAAGCATAATTAGAGTGTTGTCACTTTACCAAATGGGAAAGGGAGTGAGTAATTTTATTAATATCACAATGATTTGACAAATAATGTCGGAAATGTAAGTCACTGATGGTGGAGTGCAAGGTGAGAAAAGGATGGCCCGGGGGGCACAAATGGCCACTTCAGTTGTTAAAGAGGGTATTTTTACATGATCAAGAGTTCTATATTAATTGTTATTTGAGTGCTATTTTTTTTTATTATTATTTATTTATTATTATTATTTGTTGTTGTTTTTGTTGTCAATTTAGCCATTTCTTGTCTATAATTCTTTAATTAAAACATACTTATTATTATTTTTAAATAATCGTTTAATTTAATTTAAATTATATAAACTAAAATATGAGTAAAAATACTAGCAAAAACATATTTTTAAATATATTTAAATATATTAAAATGTTTTATTTGTAACTAAAAATATTAAATGTGGCTCTTGAGCGGTCACCAGTCCAGGGTATAGTTTGCATATTGTTGTAAACCATCGCAATATAGCCCATAATCTCAGTTGTCTTACCTTGTCAAGCAGCGCATTTTGCCATAGTCTGAACATCATCATGTACGTCCTGTCTCTGGCTCCAAAAGAGGTGAAAAAGTGCTGCCGAGAAAAAAGTTTAATTAGGTACAGAGCTGATAATTAAGCTATTCTGCACATTCCAATGACCGCATTGAGCTAATCAACACTAAAGTCCCTGTTAGGTCCCCAATCTAAGTGGACACAATTCACATTATTCAAAACTATGTTACTTTATTTCAGTCTCACTTTAGAAGTGGTATTTACATTTTTTTTTTTTCACCAACCTTACCTTCTCATTGTCAGTGCAGACCTGGATGGCATTGGGAATGAGGCGTGCGGTCTTCTCTTTCGTCATTGAGCAGATGTCCTTTAGCCGCACCGTCAGCTGCACGTGTGAAGACGCATAGTGTAAATATGCAAAATAACAGCCAACTTCTCCAACTTGTTTGGAATTTGATTCATCTCTCTGCACCATGCTGGGTGTTCCGGCATACAAAGGGCGGGTTCTTTGACATACGCCTGGTGCACCTGACATTTAGGTGGCTGAAAATGTACTAAACTTTACGCCTGCTGGAATCACATCAAAGTATTGGCGCAGTCAGTGTAACACAATTTTGGTGAATTTGATTGAGGTTCAGGCAGACAGATTCTGAGCGCTGCAGACATGTGTGGTGTCTGTTATTGTATTTCATTCATAATTATGACAACAACATTCATTGAAGGCATTACTATTATTATAATCTCTATTTTACATATATTTAAAATCATCCCACTGGCCATGACATAGCTTTGGAGATCTCTGATCTCCCTGGTCAACTTTTCATCATCCACCACCATCCAAGGACTGCTTGCAGTGCTTTACAAACGTACTTTGTGTGCTTCCATGTCCTACGTGGATGCCATCAAATGAACTTCTTCTTTGACCATGTAAACAGTGTCTCTTGGATGTGAATCAAGTTGGCTATGCTCATGCCGACAATGGCACAAAATGACTATTTGAAACTGCGGCAAGCTCCGCACGTCTGCAAAAATACCAAAACAAAGTCTAACCTGCCCCTGAGCACATTAGAATTGCTATGAGAACGAAAATCAAGCTCGGAGAGTGGCATCAAGCGTACCAGTGTTTCCCAGCGGAATATGTTGCTATAGAAACAGATCCAGTTCTCGGAGAGGTAGAGTCGTCCCTGTAGGAGGATGTCCCGTTGCAGAGCACACGAGTAGTCTGCATGAAGACATTACACAGCATCAGAACAAGACACACCATTCATCTCTTTTCTTTTCCACGTATCTAATATCGCAATCAGTCCGCTTTGTACGTATCGTGAATAGGGATATGAGAGGAAACTGATCCCATGCTAGCTGCATGAAAGTTAGTTCGTAAACCACTGCATTACCCAAAACACAAATTGACAATGCTAACTAGAACTGTATAGCTGCCATTTCACCTGTGCTGTCTGTTCATCATGTGCTAACGGCTATATCATCGTGTTGTCTATCACCAAATTCACGTAATGGGTTCATGTATTTTGGTGGCGTGGGTTTAATAATAATAGGATGAATTGTTTTCGGTGCAATTTGTTCGACATCATGACTATTCAAAATATGCTTGTAAACAATTTATGTAAAACCTTTTTAGACGGACAAGGAACAGCCAATTTTAGCATGGATATGGATAACACATTTGCATGTGTAAATATTAACCACAAAAATGACACATAGATATCTGTGCTCTTGAATCAATTGGGGTTCATTATTAGATTTTTTATTTTATTTTTTCCAGACAATAGCAGCAGTCTTCACGAGGACTGTGAGGTCACGAGGACTGCGAGGCAAGTCAAATTGCGCCATAACATTCAAACAAGTTGAAACATGTGACCTTATGAGGGTGCAAGGCAATAGTGTCAGATGGCGTCTGCATGTCACTAGCGTCCGCTCACCCACAATGAGTCTCTCTGTGTCAGGTAGCTGCTTGAAGAGTTTCCTGAAGTCCTCATTGCGCTGCTTGTATGTGGGGCTCAGCACCTGCAGGGACGAGCACAGTCAGACACATTGCTACGCCATATCCACACACACACACACATCCATCGTCATGCTTGCTCGTTCACACACAAGCGTGGTCTCTGTTAAGCAGCACGGTTCATTTTTTTTTTTTTTTCAAACCTTGTCAAATCCCTTGTCTGACACTGGTGACAATCACGATTCGAGTGCAGGATTTTGACAAGATTGTTTTCATGGATGTTGGCTCAATGGAGTTACACATCAAAAGCTGCGTCTTAGTAGACGCTCAATTCCAAAACAGCCCACTGCAGATCATTCAATGAACATGCTGTGAGCATTTAAATGAGACACATTCTCAGTTTGGCATCACACAGCAAACTTACACGCTACACAACGGCCATAACATTAGGTACACTTGCACAATCGATCCAATGCAAGGGCTTTTTCAAAATATATCAATGTTTGCGTCTGTTTAATAATACTGTATGTGAATTGTTTCCAATATACTGAGAGGTGTTTGTTTTTGGATGTTTCATTTAGCTATTAGACAAAATAGTATTAAAGAACGGTGCTTCCATAAGCAGCAGTATGTTTATATGGGATTTCATTACATTGTGCAGGTGTAACAAATGCTACAGCTATATTTGAAAACGTAATGACCAAGGCTTAAAAAGAAACTGATGAATGCTTTAACTTTTAATCATAAGGGTACAAATGAGTGATGTTCGATACTACTTTTTTCAGACCGATACCAGTACTCAACTCTTGAGTTGTCACTGATACCACAAGTACCAATACCACAAGTACTTTTGATACATAGAATGTCCTTACAATACAATGATAGATAAATTAAATGAAAGACCTATACAGTATATCCCAAAATGGCACATTTTCTTGAAATAGCATTTCTCGTTCATGATCATAAAGCAGCCACAAGGGGGCGGCGGATACCAATATCGTCCACCACGTGCCCGTGTTACGATGCAAGTAGTGACACCTTGAAAAAAGGTCGGGCATTGGCCCAATGACGATAGTACAAATCGTCGCTCCTATATGAAAAACATATGTCCATTTTTTTTTAATTTTTTTTTACATTCTTACGTTTTTGTGGCGTCTGTATTTAGTTTCATCCCAAAAACATAACAATGTAAAAAAAAATGACAAAAATGGACAAGATGATCTGTCAAGCTCATTCTTTGCACAAAGAAGATGCTCTGTATCAAATCTCCAAATGTGTGCCAGGGCAAGGGCTCTCGCTGTCTGCGCCTGATGTTTTCCTTCAACAGGAAACCTCGAGGTAGGTAAAACAATAGCTGCCATCCCAGCAACAAGATGTATACTGGAAAATGTATATTGCTTTGGATCCAGGCCGGTGGGAAAAGAACATCTCCTTTGACATGCAAGTTTGGAATCTCAAAATATGTGCTTTTGTGAGCAGTATGCTAATGATAAACCAGCCTGTGATGACTCCAGACAACAGAGCTCTTTGAGCATTCGAATAGCAATGAGTCACAACCAGGCCAGTACATTTATTTATTTATTTGTTAATGGAGAATTACCAGAGAGAGAGAGTTTAATAGTACTTATAAGTAGCCTCATTTTGGTCCTTCCAAATGAATCTTTCTAAATGACCAATTCCCCCTCAAAAAAAAAAAGACTTTATTTACAAAGTAGAGAAGGACTTACTGCAGGAATCTCCTCAGAGCTCCACTCGGGTTCCTGAAGGTCCGAGGTGGCCCAGCCCCACTCCCAACCCCACTCCCCTCTTGCTGGACCCTGCAGAAGCCACCCTGTCAGGGCCTCGTCCAGCTCCAGCACAGCCTCCCAATCTGACATCAAACAATCTTCATCCGGTTCCATGTTCGATCCTTTGTGTCTCATGGATAGAAACGAATATCCTGCCTGCAACCCCCTGCCAGTGTCACTGATGTTGAAGGGCTTGTCAGTAGATTACTAAAAGTAAAGAGTAGCTGTTGAGTGTCCGCCCTCTTCTGTGTTTTGGGTTGCTGCTCCCTGTCAATGTTGAGCAGTGGACACACAGGCACACATCAACCACATGAGCCTTGTGTGTGTCTCTCTCTCTTCCTTTTACACACACAGGGAGAGGAGTTACGGCCGTTGCCCTCGAGTAACCCCGAGCAACAAGTCCTTTATTATCATGGCAGAAGCACCCACCTCCCCACCAACACCACTCCTCTCTCTTATTCCGAGGAAGTGTGTGAGTTGTGTGTGGTGCTGCCCGGGTCTGAGAGCGTAATTAGTCTGTTTATGAGCCACGGAATGAAGCACGTCAAGTAGTGAAAGAATGGGGAAGGGGCAGCGGGGGTGGACATAGCTGAGGATGTTTAGAGAAGTTTTAAGTCTATTGCAGGGAGTATTGAGTCTGGCCAAGTGATTGAGTTACAGAGAACAGATGTGAGCATAACCTCCAGTTACCTCCGACTGCAAAACAACACCATCAATCATGACACAGTCAGAACTGGGCTGCAGCACAACACAGCCAGTGTAACATATGTATGATAAAATGTGAAACTGCAATTCCCTTCAACAATGCCGAGATGTTGTCAAACTGATGCGCCAATAAAACAAACTAAATTCAACAACGTTTATAAATATGTTACAGTGCAGTGGAACTTTTAAAATTGAGGTTTCAGAATCTGAAGAAATCAGAGTCAGAGTCCCAGTTTCCCAGAATTGAACGTGTTCAAGCTTTGAATTTGCATTGTACAGTTTTAGACACCAAGAAAATATTCTCCATAGTGAGGGCATCCGATTGGCGCTCTGATTGGACACTCAATGGCAATGTCTTGGCATAATTAATTAAATAAATATTGCTTTTGCCTGTGAACTTGGACAAAAGCAGTAATATTGGATGTATAATAGTGGGTCTATAATAAGTTATGCTGACAGTTAATTTGGATTCAAAGCACAATGCTAGGAAAGGCTGCTATGAACCAACATTGTCACCGCACTCTAAAAAACAGTACAAAAACAAAAACAAAACAATTTGGGTGAAAAGGGGACCGAACTGCCACTTGGGTCAACAACCCAATCCATTTGACTCAACTTTTTACATTAAAAGAATAACCCCGTTGGGTCAATTTGATCCAAGTAGCATATGGGTCCCTTTATGACCCAAATTTTATTTATTTATTTTTGACTTAACTGTTATTTATTTAACTCATTCACTGCCAGTCATTATAGAAAATTTTTACATTTCCAATACTCACGTGATATTACATTCAATAATTATATATAAACCGAATCTACCAAATAACAGAATAGACTCCCTACTTTTTGTCCCGTCCCGTTCTTTTATAATTGACAGCAGAAAAATGTAGGTTTGCCAAAATACAGCCATTTCTCCCATGGACTCTGAAACCTGTGTTTATTTCCTATAAAATGGGGCAATGATGTCATCTACCGGTGGTTGGGCATCAGTAAAGTTGTTTCCAAGTTTGATATTTACAGTGGAGCATGCTCAGATTCGCCCCCATTTAGCACCGCTCTAAAAAATACAATTGACATATATACTTGTCAAAGGCAGTGAATGTTAATAAAAAAAAAAAAAAAAAAAATTTGGGTCAAATGGACTGAGTTGTTTTGACCAAACTTTTTGGGTTAAATAAATAACCATTCACGTGTGGTCACTGGTCATTCATGTGTGGGCAATTAACGCAAAACATTGTGTCAATTGGATTGTTTTAACTGTTGGACTAGCTTCTTTTTTTCTTCTCGAACAATCCAGTTTTTTGGTTTGTTTTGCACACAACAAACCAGAAAGTTAGGTCAAAATGACCCAAGAAGGAGGTTGGCCCTTTTTTGACTGAAACTGGAATTTTTAAATTTTGTTTTTAGAGTGTAGGCAAAAAGGGGGGGCGACCACCCATCTTATGGGGTTATTTGTGTAACCCAAAGGTTTACTCAATTTTTTTTGTGTTATTCATTTCACGCTAAACATTGGGTCAAATTAATTGGGTTGTAGCCCACAAACAGTACAATTCTGACCCAAAAGGTTGGGTGAAATGAATAACCCATAAAACAACCCATTTTTTTTTTGTTTTGTAGAAAATAACCCAATTTTCTCGGATTGTTCAGTACAAGACAACCCAATGTTGTTTTTTTGTGTGTGTGTGAGTTAGTCATTTGATCCACTTTTTTGGGGTTAAATATGTAACCAAAAAAGTTGGGTCAAATTGACCCAAGTGCCAGTTGGTCCCTTTTTGGCTCAATTTAGTTTTGAGGCCACTCGTGTATACACAACACATGACAAGAAGTACTGTATGTTAATCTTCAGCAGGCCAGAAAGATGCAATTCTTGCAGTTTCTATTTCGATGGCAACTCACATACAATTGTCACGCATAACTTGCTGCAACACTTGACTAAAAATATTTACAAGAACCCAGAGGCAACCATGTTGATGGAGGCCACGGCAGTATGAGTCTACCCCTTCATTCCTGCTGTTTCCCAGTATATGCCTTTTAAACACTCTCTGTGGACTGAAATTGTAGTAGCAGGAACTGATGAAAAAGTGTTACTTGTTCACATAAAACATGTCTCTCAAGTCGAATGCCTTTCTGGCATGTGGTTAAAAATTTCAGCTGAACTCAGACTGACAGACGTTTTCCTTGGAGATGACTTGCGGCGCCACAGCTCTGAGTGGGCCTTTATTTCAAGCTCATTCAACTCATTGTCCTCCAATAAATCAAGTGAAGAACGAGGTCATTGTTTCACCAATGCAGTGTTTAGGTAGTCAGCGAGAGACAGCATTTATAGATCTGGTTAACTATTAACACCCTGCACAAACAGACAGGGATGGAAGAGGCTGGTACTGTAACCCAGGGTGGGGTTTGAGTCATTTTAAGGGTGGGGGGGACTGATAAACTCATCCTTTTTACACAGCGGCTTTTCATTAATATTTGACTTCAATCCATTTTATTGTTACGTAACGCCAGCAATGTGGGTGGGTGTCAGTGTGGATACTGATGAAGAATGAGGAAAACCGCTCGCACACTCCATCGTATTTTGGCAGCCTCAACAGCTCTTCTGCTGTTTTGAATAACAACCACATGCACTCCCCACCCTTTTTTTTTCTTCTCAATGTATTCCCTCTTGTTTGTGCAGCCTGAGGGGCGAGCTGCACAGGAAGGATTCGTATAAAGCTTGTGCAGATGAATCTAGCCTTTTAGATTCACACAACTTACTCAAGGACAATTTGAAATGTAAATAGCTGTGGCTTCAGTGACGTTAGAGATCACTGTGGACATGAGGTGGATGCAAATATACGGATCACAACAGAGAACAAGCCTCGTTGTTGTATTCAGTGAATCGTGGTGTTCCGATAACACCCCTAAAATCTCATGACAAATATAATAACACTTGTGTGCAGTTCCAAGTCCAGTCCGTAGGCTTTTAAAACACACACTAATGTTGAAACAACCATTAGTCAAGCTAGAGGAACTCAAGTTATGTACAATATCAAGCTTGTAATTATGACACATCTTTAGAAGAAGTGACTATTTAGAGCACCAGCACAAGTGTTTTATTATACAGAAAAGGTCACTGTACACTTCCTTGACTCTATTTCATTTCAGGTATATTTCAAGACAGATGCAAGGATATTGGCGTGGCGTTGCAAAATTGCCACCTGGCAAGAATTTTTTTAGATCCCTGTCCACGCAGAAGATTATGATTATTTATTTTTTTTTTTCATTTTTTCCTTTCGGACACATTACAGTTTACATCAATCACATCACATCATTTGCAACATTGACATCCGAAAGAAGGACTGACGGGTAGAAGCCGAAGCTTATTCGAGACCCGTCCCATATTTAATAACCTGAAGTTGATTCAGCTAAAGTTTTACCACTCTGTTAAAAATCAGCAGAATCATACTTTTGTTGATGCTGTATTTCAGTAGGTAGAATGTAGATAATAACTTCTTGGATTGGGAAAATGTCTGCTCAGTCTTCATTGTAGTATTTTGCCCATCATAATATAGAAAACATTTTGAATAGGAAACAGGTCTGGACTGCTGGCAGGCCAGTCTACTACTCACACTCTTTTACTATGAAGCCACACTGTTGTAATGTGCACAATGTGTCTTGGCATTGTCTTGCTGAAATATGCACGGAAGTCCCTGAAAAGAATGTTGCTTGTATGGCAGCATATGTTGCTCCAAAACCTCTATTCAGCATTCATGGTGCTTTCACAGTTACCCATTCAGTGGGCACTAACATGCCCCCATACCATCACAGATGCTGGCTTTTGAGCTTTGTACTGATAAGAATCCGTGTAATGCTTTTCCGCTCTGTTTTGGATTTAAAAAAAAATAAATAAAAAAATAGGAGACTCATCAGACCACAGACCCCCTTTCCACACTGCTCAGTCACTAGATGGAGCTCTTACTTTTGCAACATCACTATGTAGTCCCAACTTGCAGCAACATTTAAGGTGATCTTCACGTGATATTTCACAAGGTTTTGTGGAAGCTTAAAAACAATTGTGCGTATTAATAACTTAAACAACCAACAAACACATATGACAACAATCTTTCTTGATTTCACTCTTTTGCACTTTGCAGAGGTCATTTATACTTTGAGGCTCAACTGTCTTGCACATTGGGACAATGGATGCATGCAAATAGATCCATCCATCCATCCATCTATCCATCTATCCATCCATCCATCCATTGAACCGCTTATCCTCACTTGGGTTGCTGGAGCCTATTCCACCTGTCTTTGGGTGAGAGGCACACCAGAACTGCTCTCCAGCCAATCACAAGGGCAGTAGGGCACAAATTGACATACACGCATTCAGATTCACACCTACGGAGAGCTTACAGTGCTCATTCAACTTGCCATGCATGTTTTTGGAATGTGGGAAACTGAAGTACTCAGAGAAAACCTACACAGGCACAGGGAGAAAACGCAAACGAGCCGGATAGAACCTGGATTCGAACGCACAACCACTGCGCGAATGTTCTAACCAGTCTCCACTGTGCCACCCATACATGAATACAAATAGATTATTTTTTTTTTATGAATTAAGAGACATATGGTAAAGTAATATGATTTTTGTGATGTTATCAACTAATTAATTCTACACAAAGAAAATGAGCATCATCATTCTTTTGCCCTGTACAGGCTAGCTTTCAGTCTCTTGTTAATAGTGTCAATTCTAAACCTCTAATTGTTATGCTGATATTAGTAGAAGAGATGTGAGTAGCATGCTAACAATCCAGTGCACTAGCGAGGTATTAAAGAATCTGTTGGGGCTTTTTGGACAAAGCTTTGTTTACGTTATCCCCTTTTCAGAGTCCACTGCTGTAGCAAATAGTGTCCCAGACTCTTTCCAGACACTTTAAGCCTCCTGCTCCATTGCCATGTAATGTAAAGGCATTCAAATATTGCCTGTAACCCCCTATTGATGGATTTGTTTAGTACAGTGAGAACCTCCATGCGTCTGTTGCCACCTGTTGCATACCAGAATTAGAAGTCAGAACAGAGATTTGAAATTCACATTTTGTACACTCCCAATCAATAATTTAACGCCAACCGTAAATACATTTTGACATAACCCATTAAGCAATAATTCTCATGCATTTGAAGCTTTCAAAATGATATACATCCGAGCGTGTGATTTGGCTTTGCAGCGGGGTGGGAACAGCACTCGGTAAATGAAATGACAAACAGACTGAGGGTTGATAGATTATTATCATGCTGCCAGCTTGACAGGCCAGAGTGAGCAAAAAAAAATAAAAATACAAGTCATGCTTACTCTCATGATGTGTTGTCTTTCATGCTGGGGAGAGATTGTACACACAAATAGGGAGTAATAATAATAATAATAATAATAATAATAATAATAATAATAATAATAATCTAAGAGTGATTTGGTAAAAACAAAAAACAAACCCTTTTTTTTTTTTTTTTTTTTTTTTTTTTTTTGGGTGGAGAATGTTCAAGGCTGAGGAATCAAGTCCAACATGTATACTCTTGTGCACTGTGTGGGCTTAACCAACAGACAGTCAAAAAGTGTGTCAATGGAAGATTTGGCATGAAACACATCGGTGCCATCACTGTTTTACAGAGTTAGCACACCACCTAGTGGTATGATAAAAAACTGCAATATTCAATTCTCCTGTTGAATCGACATTTTCCATTTTTCCACATTGCACTCGGCCATGTCTCAGGTGTTACATCAAAGTTGGAGTCATAAATGTCCAAGATTTATGGAGAACCTGAGACATAATATGTGTGTTTCAATTCTTGAATGGCTGTTCTTGATTAAACCCACTGTGACACACTTTGGTTTTACCGCAATTTGTGAAAACTTTGAGTAGGTGAAACGGAGCGTGACATATTATCACACTCTATGTTGATAGAGTATATGGTAATCATGTGGAGGAGAGAGATGCGTCCATGAAAACAAAAAGGTTAACTGAAACACAGGCACTTACAAGCTAATTTTTGTATGACATTTACTGTATATGTATTTATTTGTCAAATTATTGAATTGAACAGTTGTCAGATTGTCCCAACATGACAACTGCTGGAAACTTGCTGGCATGATACACACTGCACATAAACCAGGTACTTTTACGGCCTGGTGTATTTCCAGTAACAAAGGGCATTCCCTACTGAAATATTACTCCTGTTGCTGCTTTGTAAGTTGTTTTAATTTTATACACTTGTACAGTAGGCCTACTGTAGAATCAAGCACATGTTAAGTATGATCGTAGATCAAAAGCACCTGTTGTTCTTTGTTTCGACACTGACTTGTCAGCAATACACATACGCGGTCGTAAACAACACACAAAAGCACGTCAATGACATATACAGGAAGAAAAGGAGCACTTACGTTATACCAGCTTTGGCTCTTCTGCAGAGGCAAAGAGATAAAAAACAAAAGAGAGAGAGAAAGGAGATTTTGATTATTAAAATTCCGACTTATTCGCTATGCCAGGGATGATGTGAAAAAATGACCAGCACGTGTGAAAGTCGAAGTGTAGCGAGTATACCTGCCAATTCTAAATAGTAAAAAAAATATTGCTCAGTTTTGATTAGCTCTGTCTGAGATGAATACAATTATCAATGTTTGTCATTATGGTTGTAGTTATCAGGTAGGCTATAATACCTTGAACAATTCTAATCAAGACTCCAAACTCGGTCCTCCAGGGCTGGAGTCCTGCGGGTTTTGGATGGTTCCCTGCTCCAACACACCTGTTGCAATGAACAGGATCGTGATCAGGCTTATGCAGAGCTTGCTGATGAGCTTCAGGGGTGTTGGAGAAGGGAAACATCCAAATCCTGCAGGACTCCGGGCCTCAAGGACCGAGTTAGGACACCACTGATGTAATGGGTTCCAATTCAATAAGTGTGTCAGAAATTCTGTCATTGAAGTGATGAAGCTAATAATGCTCAGTGCCTTCTGCAAGCTACAACCATAATATTGAAGGAAAAAAAAAATCTGATAATACCTCTCTGACAATGTCAATCAAAGCTGAGCATCATTTTAATTACATATTTAATGAGCTCATCCATTAAACTGTGTAAGTGTACTACTACTCAATGATGTATTCAGCAATATTAGCCATACAAATACAGTGTACAACATAGTTTCAGAACAGCAGAGGGCAGCAGAATGTCTCAACTTAAATCATCTCAATGACGCCATTATTTCTCGCCTTATAAAAGTGACGTTCCAATAGGAATCATGCAGGAAATCATTCAGGGAGATACATGGAAGAGATAAGGGTAAAAGATAGAGGTCCAGTGCATTATTACTAAAACACACAGCAACTTGGAAATCAATTGTGAAATTATCTTTTTGCACCCCCCCCCCCCCCAAAAAAAATATATATATAAAATATATATATATATATATATATATATATATATATATATATATATATATATATATATATATATATATATATATATATATATATATATATATATATATATTTATATGTATATATATATATATATATATATATATATATATATATATATATATATATATATATATATATATATATATATATATATAAAAGAAGTAAACAATCCTTCCAAAGAAAAATAAAGTTTTTCTTTATAGCAGCTTTGTAGTTTTATGTATTCGCAGGAAGGATGATTAGGTCCATCTGATCTTTTTTCTTTTCTTTTTTTTAAAAGTTACATAATGTGCTAACGTGCTAACTGCTTTGAAGGACACTGTTGCATTTCAGCATTTGACAAGCAGTCATTTACAGCCATGTCATTTGCCGTAACACAACGCTGCTCGCCGAGGCCTGGCTGTGACAATCGCTGGGCTAATGTGGACTAATCTGATTTGAAGGTGACAGAGACACAAGAGAGGAATTACTTTGAGGGTGCCGGCTGGATAAAGGGTGTGTGTGTGTGTGTGTGTGCGTGTGCGTGCAACATGTTTGACGTGGCGAGAGTATGAGACGTTTGACAGCATGTAGTGTGGCTTAGAAAGTAAATGAGACCTCAATGACGTGTGGTAGTTTCCATTTCTTCTCAGGAAAAATGTGGAGATAAATTCCCTGCCTGCACATATTATGTTATGTGAAGGCACACTCAAAGAAATAGAATAATAGATAGAACAATATAACATCAATCGGTCTGACAAATCCATAGTATTTGATTTGAATTTGAAGAATACTTCATATATTTGTTTAATTTGTTCAGTGCTTTTTTGTTGTATTTACTCAACATTATTCAGTCGAATTTATTAATCATTATGTTGAATTATAAATATCACTAGTCTACGTTGAATTTATTAAACGTCATTGTGTTGAATTTACCTGACATTGTTAGATTTAATAAACTAATCATCATCACGTTGAATTTACGAAACACTATTATGTCAAATTTGTTTAACACTATTTGCTTGCATTTACTATAAAATGGTAAACAGACTGCATTTATGTAGCGCGTTATGTGCAACATATGGTGCCCAAAATGCTTTAAGAAGCCTCACAAATACACCAATGGGCGGCTTCTGACAGGTCTACTGGGAGCAAATTAGGTTTCAGTGTCTTGATCAAGGACACTTTGACATCAACACAAGGATTAAGATTCAAACGCACAAACTTTGCATAGGGAGACAACCACTCTACCACTGAAAATATCCTGGAAATAACTGAGATAATCTGAAATAGACAAATAGGGGAAACCCCCCCAGACGTGCCAAACGCGCTGAACAGTGGCCTAAAGTGCTTTATGTGTTTGTCTGCATCTGTGCCTGTCTTTGTCCATCTTGGGCAAATGGCAATATATATATAACAAAACTCAACAAAAAATCTCCGGAACTCTCCTGATCATGGTTTCGGTTCAGTAATGGCGGCCATTTTCTTCTTGCTGAGTTACTGAGCAGCGTGCATACATCAAGTGGACGAAAAATGCATTGGCACAAACGTCATTCTTAAATGGGTGTCCACTACATTTCATCAAACAATATTTAATAGTCCCAATACGTGTATTATTATTTAGATGTAATGCAACACTCTTTTTCTTACTAAAAATGAATCTTATTTACTATTTTCAACATAAATACTTTATACGATAAATACTACATCAATTTTCCATTTCCTTGAGTGCAGCGTCTTTAACGGCCATTAACGTCCAGTAGAATCTGATGTGACTCGTCCACAATGTTTGGCTTATAGGACATTAGGGTTGGCTATTGATTCTAATTTCCTTAATCAATTGGATTTCGATTCACAAGAGTTTGATTCAATTTCATTTTTTTCCCGATTTGATTCACTTCAATTCAATCTGATATTGATTAATTATGGAACATACATTTTTCTTAAATATCAACGACATTAAAATTCCATAAATATTAAATTCCAAATAAAAATTTGCGCGGTTATTAACTGGTTAAATTATTTATTTTATTAATGGAAGTAACACGTGTTATAAGCATTTAAGTGTGACACAAACATTGAGTCAACAAACATTGAGTCATCACTCATCAAGTATGAGTATAAATTAAAGATTCTGAATTGTCTTAAAGTAAAACAAGTCAAGTCTTTCATAAATATAAGAAAATACTTTTAATTGATATTAATAGTAAATTTCAAGAAACCAGTAGGATACACAAAAATTCGGCCTTTAAAATTCTGTTTTCTTATGAATTTAAAAGGTTTATTTAAATAATTGATTTATGGTTTTATGAATCAATATCAGGCTCAAAAAGGAAAATCGATTCAATATCGATTATTCAATTTTTAAAACCCAGCCCTAATATATATGACCAAAAAATTGGATCAAAGTGACACAAAAGCTTGACTTTGAAGTTTTTACTATTCGTTATTGACATTTATCTGATGCTCAATGACAAAATGAAAACGCATGAAAACGCATTACACGTCTTTCCACAGGGAGGGAGAACACGGACATGACTGCAGCTATCACAGAGGATCCTACAGTGGCAAGTATATTGAGGAAGTGGGGAGACTAGGGTTCGAGTGGAGAGGAAGGCCAAAAGGTCAGAAGACAACAAGAAGAACGCTTACTTTAATCAGGTTTAGTCTGTCATACTGGAAAAAAATTCAAGAGAAAACAACCAGTGAGTCAAATGAGCACAGACCAGACAAGTGTTAAAAGAAAACTAAGGGTCTAATGCGGTCGTGACGCAGGCCTGAAGTTGATGATGTCACCGCTGGGACTCGCTCGCATGTGACAGACAGGCCGGCGTGATTGTTGGTGTTTGCGCAGGGAGGCAGGGTGCCCCCGTTTGCTGAACATGCTCTTTTATTTGGATTGCATTAGGGTTAGGGTGATCAAGCTCACGTTGCCGGGACGACCTCACGCCATGGCTGGGGTCATGTGACCACTGCTGACTGGCTTACACGAGTGGGGGATTGCAGTTGGGCGGAGGGGGGTGGTTGTTGTGGACGGCTTAGTTTGAGGCAGAAGTGAGGAGTGATGTAATCATTTGGCATGTGCTTTGTGTCGTGTGTGTATGTGTGTTACAGTGTGTGCGTGGAGCAGATTGTGCATTGCAGCAAATAGAGCATCACGAGGCAGCCTTAAAAAAAACCCTCTTGTTTATGTTTTCAGTGTTTTTGACTGTCTGGATCATTGCATGTTACGTTACATGAAACATTTTAAACTCTGCCAAGCAACAACTTGCATTAATGAAAAAATCATAGTTCAGCATTTCCCAAACTTTCTAAATCACACTTTATAGAGAGCAAGTTCATATTTAATCTTGGAATTTTGTGAGGAAATAAATCCAGTGTCGAACTTTTAATGTAATGTCACACACTCCTGGAGGGTGCTCATTGTGCCACCGTATGTGCCCGATGACAGCAAAACCGTCTTACGTGCATAAGTATTGGGTCGACATGTGAGGATAAAAGTACACATGTTGCACCAGTACTCAAACATTTGTAAGGTCTGCACAATTTAGTGAGCACAAGAGCTGTATTACAAATGATGTATTTATCAAGATAGTAATGCTCAGTTTTACTTGTCACCAAGGCTAGTATTTAATTTCATTTTTTTTTGTGAATTTTGTGAAGCAATTTAAGAAGCAACTTTCAAACTTTGTGGCGCTTATTTATTTATTTATTTATTTATCTATTTATTTATTTATCTATTTATTTATTTATTTATGTATTTATTTATTTATTCATTTATTTATTTATTTTTGCAGTTTAATACCTGGGAGTGAAGCAAGGGGTTTATTAAACAAAAACAATAATGAAGAATTGGTTAACTTTTTTTAAATACTGTAGAGTCAACAGTTTTAATTTTTTAAATTCACATTGTGCATAATCAGCAAATTTTATCTACGTGTCTAGAAGCAAAGCAAAATTGATTTTAAAAAAAGCTCTGCTGAAATGTAATTTTATGAAGTAAAATTTATTAAAATGCATGAAAAATTATTCATTTATTTGCTCTATATAGAGCTACAAAAAATATTAAAGCTTTTAACTTTTTTTTTGCGAAATAGATTAAAAAAAAAAAAAAAAAAGATCTGCTGAAATCTCCATCCATCCATTTTCTTGACCGCTTATTCCTCACAAGGTTCGCGGGGGGTGCTGGAGCCTATCTCAGCTGGCTTTGGGCAGTAGGCGGGATACACTCTGGACTGGTTGCCAGCCAATCACAGCTGCTGAAATGTTATTTTATTAAATAAAATGTATTAAAATGTATTTAAAATTGTTTATTTGCTTTATGTAGAGCTACAAAAAAAAATCTAAATTTTAAAACGTTAACTTTTATCTGCTAAACAAATTTGAAATGAAACAACACTGAATCACTCCAAGACACAACAAAATATTAATTAAAATATGAAAACAAACTACAACAACAGATTACTTTTGTGAACAATGCACAGTCTCTATCCAGCATCAAGCAGCAACAGTGGAATTAGACACACTGGCATCTCCATTAATAGCATAGAATATGTTTTCTTGCATACTCTACATTCTTGCATTGTTTCGTCAATGCATTTTAAATGTGTCCAGATATATTCTGCTGTCCCTCATTTTCTTAACCATTCCTTCCGAGCGCGTTCATGTTGTCTCTCCTTGCTCTGTTTCTTTCTGTTACCTCTCCCTCATCGGCAGCCACTTTGGCTCCGTGCATGTGCAGCCAGAGACTAATTGACAAACACGTGTGGGCTCTTTGACGTTAACGACAACAATGGCTCCCAATGTAGCTGGCTATCGCCGTCCACTTCAAAAAGTCGTCTCCGTTTCGTCCGCGAAGCGACAGACACATTACCACTTTTAACGGTTGTCTCGGCATTTGATTCCCAATGTGCTACACAACTGTAAATTATAACCACAATAATAATACATATTGAATAACTCTTTGGAAAGTATTATTTCTTATTTCTCTGATCTCAGTATATCGTACAGCTATAGTACTGAGGCCAGTGAGTGTAAAAGCATCATCATCAATCAATTAACAAGTGCTACATTGCAAATCACTGCAGAGGAAACACGAGGGAAGGTAGAGAAGGTGAGCGAGGTGTTCATGTTTACAGGATGGAGAAGCAGGCTGGGATGAGGGTGTGAGGGTGGCATGTTTCCACAGAGCAGCTCACAAGACATGAGGAGGGACGCAAAGGGGCAGAGGAGCAGGAGGAGGAGCACAGAAACATTTGAAGAACAGAAAGAGTAATGCTTACTTTGGAAAGTCGCTTGTGAGACTAGCATGCAAACAGGAGAAGAAACAAAGAAAAACAAAATCAGATAAAAAAAGATGAACACGAAGAAATTAACACCAAGAAAAAAAAAAAAAACAGTTGAAGATAACAGAACTGTCGTCATCAGATGGCACAGGTTATCATGTGACATGTGAGTGGCCAGTAATGCGAAGGGAGGGAGTGCACACTGTGAGTGGATGAATGAACAAAGAGGATGACAGTAAAGACTAGACAGACAATGAGCACATGAAAGTGACATAGCTTCGTTAGCATTCATTCAGAAAATACATTAACCTTTTGAAACTGCTAAATAGTCCATTATTAGGAATCTCTAGAATTGTCTCTCGAATGATTGATTTATATCCATTTTAAAACACGAATACTGATAATATTTGGGTTTTGAAAGGCCATACACCCGCACAAAAACCACAGGGATGCTACAGGGTAACTAGAATTCTTATTCATATAAACGTATTTTGAATACCTCGATTGAATAGTGCACATACATGTATATAAGTCCGTGCATCTAGCGTACAACCAACAGAATCAGTGTAAAAGCTGCTCACTTGGCACAATGGAACTTCAGTGTAAAACCTCACTCAATACAGGGAAGATGATTCACCAAAACGTCAATATAAATCATTTTTGGACCACCAACCAACAATTACCGGTATTAAAGAGTACATTATAGCCATGTGTACCCTGGCAGAGTTCCACAAACCTTCTGTTGATTTGGAATTTCCAGAACGACGACCAGACAACCATTGATCTTGGTTTGTTACGCACATGCTAATTAGAATTGAGGACAAATAGGTCAAACTTTGCTTTCTCAGACAAAATAATTTTGTTTTTCGAACGTCTTCTAGGTGTTTCTTTTTTTCCTATCAGGGCAATGTGTCATGAAGCACAGATCAGTAGACCAGCAGTTATGGTTATTCCTCGAGAATAATTTCCCATGTTCACTCAGTATCTCGATAAATCTACCCATACTGACCGTCAGATCTCTCACAAAGACTTTAAATCCTCTATTGCTAATGTCGGCCAGATGGGCATCTCATATCAAAATCTTTGATATTCAAACTCTTGGCATGTAATTCTTATAATTTCACTGCATTATTATCTGCATTTAATGCAGATTTTAGGTTTATTTATTTATTTATTATTATTATTATTATTATTATTATTATTATTATTATTATTATTATTATTATTATTATTATTATTATTATTTGACACAGGTGGAATCCAATTGAGGTTTACAACGTCTCAGGAATTATCAAGACAAAAAAAATAAAAAAAAATAAAAAATCCAATTCATTATTTCACATTTTTTAAAAGAATGAAATCCAAGTAGTCGGACCCTTTAATGTAGGCACCGAAAAAAAACGGTAAACTGTAGTTTCGAATGAGCATACATTTTGTAAGTAGTTGTTTTGTTGAAACTCGGGGCGCTGAAAGACGACCCACCAGGCTTCTCCTTTGGATCCCTTTTTGGGATCAATAAAGTAATCTGAATCGGAATTTTTATGCTATATATACATTTACAGTGTACGGCAAATTGCATGTAACTGTCAACACAGCAGCTGTAGGGCTCTAAAATGTGTTCTGTTTAGGAAACCAGTTTGGTGTCTAGGGCTATAAAAAAACAAAAAAAAACAAAAAACAAGCAAAAAAAAAAAAAAAGAACAGCATCACTCACTTTTGAGTTCTTTCCCCCGCTGCGTGCCGACTGTAGTGAGTAGGTCCTCTGGACAACCTGCTCGGGCGTGGAGGGGGACTTGTCCGAGGAGTGGTCCGAGCCCTTCTCCACCATGTTGTCACCTTCCTGGCTCTGTGGTGTGGGAGAGCGCGAGCGTTTGCGCAGGACTGGTGAGCAAGCAGGAGTGCTCTTGTTTGAGTTACTGGCAGTGCTGAAAGGACAAAAGATGCCAAGGAATTACAATGACAACCACAATGTATGTGCATCAATGAGATACAGTCTGAAAAAAAAATATATATACATACATCAAGTTGAAAACAAAAAAAAATCAAGGTCCAATTATAATTATTCTTAATTTTTAATGAATTTATTAACAAAAATATAATCACTTCATCAACATTGACGACTGCAATACAAATTTTGGTCAACTAGCTTTACAAACCCGTACAAAATCCGCATGTTCTGTACACCAACATTCTCTGTCGGCAACAGATGTGGTGGACAGACAATTACGTATCCATTGCATTCATCACCCTCGAGGGACAATTATTGAGTTGTCAACATCAGTGGGGTTTCCTTCCCTTGAAGAGCTCCGCTCACTTACATCACTCAAGGCTTAACAGGCTTGGAGCACCACGTGCAACCTGGTTAATCAAGGCTAAGCTAATACTGGAAACTAGCACCACTGACAACAACAACAACACAGCAGGGAGCAAAACTGATTTAGTATACCATAACACGTCAGAGTTGAGGATCAGTACTGCCAAAAGGGGTATAAGAGGAAGTGCATCAAAGCAAATCGTTTGCTAAATCATATCACACTCATGTATCACGATAAGTATCGAATTGTGTTTTATTGACAAGACGCATATTGCCACACTTCAAAAAGCAACAAATGAACTAACTCTCCGCGACCCTTGTGAGGAATAAGCGGTCAAGAAAATGGATGGATGGATGGATGAACTAACTCTGTTAAGTGATTGAGTAAATTTTGTACATCATTTAATTGAAATGCATTTGTAAATATTAGTCCACCCTTAACTGAAATACGAGGATTTAAAAAGATGAAACCACTGTTTTGCAGTCGTGCACCTTTTAGAGCAGGGTGTCAAACATAAGGCCCGCGGGCCGGATCAGGCCCGCAAAGGGGATTAATCTGACCCGTAAGATGATTTTGTATCGTAAAAATAAATAAATAAAAAATTGTAATGTCAGACTAATTAATCAGCCGGCCACAATCAAAACATATTAATTTGTAATTTCACAAGCAGTCCTCAGATGAACAATGCAACTTGTACGGGCAATCGTCCTGGATGTCATTTTACACACAACTTAAAATTACATTTTTCTTTTATTATTATTATTATTATTATTATTATTATTATTATTATTATTATAATTTTTTTTTTATTTTTTTTATTTTTTTTTATCATAGACCGACAAACGTGCTAAATACGAAAAAAATCCAATTACTAGTAAGGACTAGCGTCCTTTTAACGTCATTAACTGCCGCCACGCAATGCATTCTGGGAACAATATAAATGCAAAACAGGTGGATTTAACACGTCCGGAACATATACCGGCAGTGTTGCCGCATTCGATTTGCATTTGCGTTATTTTTCGGAACAATATGATTACAGTTGAGCTCCGTAATTTAGGGCTGTTCCACGAAAATCTGCATACAAGTGACGGCAATTGTTTTTAAGTTATATAGCGTTATTTTACCGATGCGGCCCACTTGGTAATATATTTTCCTCCATGCGGCCCTTGAGCTAACATGAGTTTGACACCCCTGTTTTAGAGGCAACACAAGGTGGGTGTCATGTCCCTACTCTGTACTGCTGCACACCATCCATCCATCCATCCATCCATCCATCCATTTTCTTAACCGCTTCCTTCTTTAAAAAACAAATGAAAGTGGAAGGAAAGAAGTGAAACTTGTGATATCTGCCCTTGATCAAATAATAATAATAATAATCCATACATCCATTGTCTTGACCGCTTATTCCTCACAAGGGTTGCGGTGTGGTGCTGCAGCCTATCTCAGCTGGCTTTGGGCAGTAGGCGGGGGACACCCTGGACAATCGCAGGGCACACAGAGACGAACAACCATCCACACTCACAAGCCCCACCTGGGGACAATTCGGAGCGCCCAATCAACCTGCCATGCATGTCTTTGGAATATGGGAGGAGACCGGAGTACCCGGAGAAGACCCGCGCAGGCACGGGGAGAACATGCAAACTCCACCCAAGAAGGCCGGAGCAGGAAGACGTGCTCACCCACCGTGCCGCTCTAAAAATAATAATAATAATAATAATAATAATAATAAATAAAAAACACAAAATGAATGCCAAATTGCAGTATAGCTGCCCTCAAGGGGCCGGTTTTAACAGTGAAACCACAAATGTAAAATTGTTAAGCATGTAATGTGCCATTTTGGCTGGTTCACACTCAGTTTCATATTCACAAACTGCTTCAGTGACTAAAATGAGTCTGAGCCAATGCTGTTTGAATGTGCATTTATGGTGAAAAAAAAATAAAAAATAATAATAATTATATATATATATATATATATATATATATATATATATATATATATATATATATATATATATATATATAATAATAATAATATATATATATATATATATATATATATATATATATATATATATATATATATATATATATATATATATATATATATATATATATATATATATATATATATATATATATATATATATTTAAATGAATGGTGTATGGGTAGCCATGATGAGCTTTGACCTGTTGTCGTTTTCCACCTGTCTACTTGTCAGAAACTTCATTCATATTACATAAATTCCCGTTAGTTATTAGATGTATTTTATGGCAAGTATGATGAGGAGTTAAGGAAAAAATGCAGCAATCTTTCATGAGTGCATTGAATTTGACACCTCTGAACTACTGTAATTAATCACAGGTTGGGCTAGACCACATAAGCCGCTATTCCATTAGTTTTCCAGAGTGTCCTGGCCTCGCATCACCCGTGCCTCGCTTGGCCTGGCCTCCGTTGTCAAATGGGGCATGATCGGTTTGTGGGTTTAACCCAGAGACGGACGGACATCACATGTTTATTGTGCTTTACAACAATACTTAAACATATTGACAATTTCATATGTACCGGTTTCTGAAAGTAAAGCTTGTACTAAAAACATATTTAGCCAATTAAATGAGATTTGAATGAGAATGAGAGAGTCTCATCTTTCAATATATCCCATTTTTGTCTTTTTTGTAGACCACCCAAATGGACATATTGAAAGATGGCCCTACTACTACTATTACAACCATGACACAGAAAATCTGTGCAGGCATACAGTACTAAAAGCAATCAGAAATCAATTGTTGTATAGTCAGATGCTTATGCGCAGTTCTAATATTGGCATGGTTACTGGTATGATCAATACTCATCCTTGACAGTACTGTCCAGCTGCACTAATTCACTGGCCTCAAGACAGAGGTCTATATATAGTTCCAGTGATATGGAGAAATGCGGAAAAATGGCTTAACAATGAAAAAGCCATAATGCTTGGAGCAGTGCCCGCAACTACGCACTTTACACAAATCTCAACTTAGAGTGACGATCACTATGGCAACAGTGGTTTAAATATTCAGTGTGTGACTAAATATACTCTTCTGGTCTGCTGTCTGAGCAGGAAATACAAGCAGGAAAACAAAATAACAGGCAACTTAGTCTGTGTGAATGTAAAAACCAGTTTTGTTTTGTTTTTAACTATTAGATATTGTGGACAAGTAATTTATGCCCAAAAATATTTAGAAGTCTCACAGAGCAATGTGAAACATACATTAGTCTAGCGAGCATAAAACTACTGCCCATCCATTCTGGAAAAGAATGCATATCTATTTTCATTGCATTGGCAAAGATGCCTGTGAGGAATGACTGATTGCAAATGTATGTAAGTGGTTTAGCTATTTACTCTATAATATCTTTTACTAGTACCATATCAATATCACAACAATCACTGGAATTTTTATTATTAAACTTGCAAACCAAATCTACCAATTCTTTCTCACTAACTTTGGTTAAAAAAAATGGTGTTGGGATTTTATTTTATTTTTTTGATAAAAGAAAAGTAATGAAAAAAAAGATTCTGGTCATTTAGTTCTGATTTTTTTTTGGTGATTTTTCATTGATGTATATCAACTAAATTTTTGTCTCTGTCTCAACCACCAACATTCATGGTCTTGTCTTGGTTGAAACCTCCAATAGGCTTGTTCTTGTCTCGGTCTTAACCTCCAATAGTTTTGGTCTTGTCTCGGTCTCGACCTCTCAAAGTCTTGGTCTTGTCTTGGTCTCTATACTCTCTAGTCTCGATAATGTCTTGGTCTCAGTTGGTGTGGTCTTGACTCCAATACTAAGGTGTGCACTCAATGACGCTAACATGGCGGCCCACGTCCTTTCACAGCCACGACAGAATGAAGGGCCATTTGCCAGATGGCTTTCCAGAGGTCAGCAAAACCCTGAAAACAAGCTGCACCCCCCTTAGAAAGGCCCGGAACTCTGAGGGTATTGTGGAACGGAACGTTTGGACTGCTTGAGCCCGTCGGATTTAAGAGCTTTAGAGCTTATTTAGACGAAAGACTGTAACAAAGTGGTGCAAGTAGCATGCTTGTTTTCCTTTTGCTTTTTTTGACCTATTGGGTGTGTGACATGCATCCGGCGACTGACACACAAAAGTCCCTCTGCTGTCTGTCTGTGCAGTGCATGGCATGCTGATGAGTTGAGCCTCTGGTATATAACACCCAGAATGGAGGGGCAGTAGTTTTATGCTCGCTGTTGTGGAGACTTAGACTAATGTATGTTTCACATTGACCTGTGAGACTTCTAAGTTGCCTTTTATTTTGTTTTCCTGCTGTATTTTCTGCACAGACAGCAGACCAGAAGAGTCTATGCTGTTTTAAATACAATGAAACAAATCTCAAACCTAAGCAAATTTATTGTTTGACTTCTGATCACAGCAGTACTGGCCTGGTTTTGACGGGTCATGATCAAAAATCCATATTCCGCCGCATCCGAATCTGAGCAAAATGCCTTCGATTCTTAAAGGAGACCCTTAAAAAGTGGTCTTGAAACCAGTCTCGAGACCAAGACCGATCTCAAGAACTACAACACTTGCTCATGCACACGAGGACATACAAGCAGACATAAACATGATCATGCATGTTGTCATGAGCATTATGCCACCCAATGCAATTCAAAACAAACCCCACATTGAAATTCTACAAAATGCTACAAATTCAAGCATGCTTGAATCCACAGGCTGCACACATTATATAACTACATCTATCATACACCACCTATCCAATCAGAACAGTCTCCTACTGCAGCTCGTCATACCCCTGGTGAAAGACTCGGTCCCTCAACACGTCGCCGTAACAGCCCTCGAGGCAGCGACAGCCCTCGTTGGCCACGCTGACGCACTCAAACACCACCATGTCCTCGTAGACGAGCCCCAGCAGCGAGTTGTTCACCCAGCGAATCATCCCACCATGGATGGCGCGCTCCTCTCTAGCCCCTTTTGTCTTTCTGCGAGAATGGAAAGCAAACTAGCGCACAGGGAGGAAAGATGGACGAAGCAGGCAGGGAGATTTTCTTTAGCAGGCTTAGGGCCACTGATCTTCCCCGGCCAGCTCTGATCTCCTAATAACCAGCTTACATCGCCCTTAACGCCGGCTGCCAAAGCAGAGACACTGGGGGTCTGAGGGGCAGGCTGCCCTCCATCCTAAATAGCACATGTTGATTTAGCCTGTCAGGAATCTAATAGGCTGTGCGTGGAGGCAGGTGATTCCCAGCACTAACCTGGTCGTAGCCATGTAGAGAGCCGCTAGATTAGCCCTTTTCAAGCGGCTTCATTCATGCAGCGGCGATGAGGCACAAGAAGAGGAGGAGGAAGAGAGGAGGGGAGAAAACAGAGAGGAGGGAGGATGGGTGCCAGATCATGCCAAGAGGAATGGACGAAAAATACGAGCAGGAAGGAAACGAGGCGGCAACGTAAGATGGGAAAAAGGAGGTCGTCTGCTCTCGCTTTATCCTTTGCTCTCCTCTTCTTTGTCTAATTGAGGCTGATAGTCTCCGTCGAGCAAGCTGCCATGTTTCATCTTCATTCTCCCTCCTCTTCGCTCTTCTACCCGCTGGATCATCTGCTTGATTGCAGCATCCGCCAGTACCCAAGCAAGGCTCTTCTCTCGCGATTTCTGCTCTCCGTCAAACACGGCGGATGGCTGCATGGAAGGAGAATAACAAAGTCTCTCTCGCTCTCTCCCTGTCTCTCTCTCTTGTTGCATTCCACCTCTTCATGTGGCTGCTGCTCCAGCAAGACTGCTGCATGCTCAATTATTCATGTGTTTCATGAATGGAGGAGCTGACATCACCGGCATTCAGGTCACTTTACATTCTGAGCTCCCTTGAATTCTCACAAGAGGTCACTTTTTGCTTTGAGTTGACACACACGTAGGCCAAACTACTTTTTCTATTAACAATGGTGAATTTACAAGCAGTTAAGTGAAAGATGGACAGCAATCGATCAACCCATTAATAGGGAACTCATTGAAATACAGCCCGAAATCAAAATCAAAATAAAGAATACAAATACTGGAGAACAAAATAGATCATTTACATTTTGTCACTGTTTATTAATTAACATGATTTGCACAAAACATTATAGAAATCATGTGGAAAAGTTCATAAGGCCAAGAAAGAGCCCATGAAAAAAAAGTTTTGCCAAAAGATAAAAGATGTGGGTCATGTTTTTGTTTTGTCTCTGAACCATAAATGAAATGTAATGACAAAATTAGGATACAGTACATCGTGCACTTCCATGCACAACTACTGCACTTCACATTGACACTTCCATTTCTACCATACCAAATCACAGTATTGGCAAAATCTGGCTGCAATTAATTTTGCTATGAAATCTGATAGCACTTAGGCATAGAAATCTTTATCACATCATGAAGCAGACAGGTTAAATAGAGAGCGCTGTTGTATGCAACAGAGCTTTCCAGAGAAAAAGGCTGCAAAACATGTTAACATTGACTTGAAATAAAGAAAGAATGTGCTCACTTGGGGGAAGAAGGACATATTACGAGAAGTTGGAGAGAAAATATTCTTTTTAAAAATCATTATTGTAAACACTATAGAATATAATTGTGTGTTTTTTTTTTTTGTCAATTTCTCTACTATGATGCATTCTTTATTCATGAAAATGTTTGAATGCTTCCTAGTAGCATTCAAGTGTACTTTTCTCTATATTCTCATTATAACTACTGTGCATTAGGGTTGGGTGTTTAAACTTTGACACCGTTTTACTGTCTCATTATTCTGTGGTATATAGTAATGTCGTCACAATTTTAATATGATACGTCTTTATTTATTTATTTATTTATTTATCTATTTATCTATTTATCTATTTATTTTCAAGATGGTGTTGAAAGTGTCACCGCTGCTATTTTCAGACATCACAGGACACCATATTACCGTAATACCTCCCATCTCTATGTGTATGTATCAAGATGCTATTACACTTCCATATAATCTATTATACAGTACATGCTTATTGTAATATTTTTCCTTATGTAATGGGTGGGAGAAATTATGCAGTTTATGTTCATTCTGCGTAATTATCAAATATAATTTCTTAAACCTAAAATCAAATGATGATGCCACCACATTAAATAAAATATGATCCATCATGCATTGTTACAGTATGTTTCCATGTACAATCGATTTTATCACAAAATTGGGTATATTTAAAGATAACTAACCAAAATCCAACTAATTAACAATCCATTTCATCTTAAGATATGAGCCATAACAAAGCCCAAAGATCACCCAAAAGGTCATAAAATCATCATTTATGACACACTCCCACGGACAAACACGCACATTTCTAATAAGATGCAAGAGGCCATTTTCTGGAAAGATTTTACCACACCAAAATGGTGGTCTCGGTGGGAATGCTAAGTAGAGGAATGCAGCAGAAACAAAAAGGAGGAAGATGGTCCACTGAGCCGAACCGTTATGTGCCCACACGAGCCTGCAGAAGCACACAGCAACTGACCTACATGGGGCAACTGCTGGTGCACTTGGTGGGAGTGTGGGGGGGGGGGTTTGATGGCCAAAATGACCACACACTAATAAAGTTACACAATAGTAACTTAATTATTGATTGAGAATATATATATATATATATATATATATATATATATATATATATATATATATATATATATATATATATATATATATATATATATATATATATATATATATATATATATATTTATGAATGCATGTTATTAAAGTAATATTGCCACATGTTCACCAATGAAACCAATATGCATTGATTTAATGGTATAATGTACTATTATGATTAATAGTAGTAGTAGTATATTATAGAAGTAGTAGCAGTATAATGTATGTAGACATAGTAGTAATACAAATAAAAATACAAATTGAAAAAAAATGCAACACTTTGACTGAAATGCCTTTTTGCGTCTTTGCCGGTGTGATTGGTGTTATCAACTGAGGCTTATTTCTGTTAGAGTTAATGACACCCTCTTTATTTGTCAGTGTACGCTGCTGATTGCAGAAAATGATGCTTGCCACAATATGGTCAGACCCATACGGCATTTGCTGTTGCCAGACCAACTTTGGCAGAGATCTGTGCTCTCTACGAATCTATTGCAGTTTTGGATTTTGTCATTTCAGGCCTGATGCTAATTCAAAGCTAATATTGTGACTAAGTTGTTGTACAACAGACTATGAGTCACTTTGCATTAATAATATACAGTTATAAAGAGTAGAGAAATCTATCACCTTCATGAGATTAAAGGGAGTGTGTGCTTTTTCAAGACTTGTCTTGGCAAAACGAATGGGCCGACGCCTGGCTAACTGGGAAAAGTCTGACTGTGACTTGGCCGTGCAGTTACCATGGCAGCCGGTCAAGCCATTCATGTTTTCCATCACTTGAACTATTCCCAACTAGAGGGGACTGCGAGTGTGTGTGTGGTGAGAGGATGATTCTGCATTTACTTTCACACTTGATTAGCTGGCTATAATGAGTTTAAGCACACTTTGCTTTGTGGTCCAGTCAGTGTGTGGATTCATGCCATCAAAAAAGTTTTTATAGCCAAGTGTTTCAACTAATCATTAAATTTATAAGTCATTATCGTTAATGCGGATGACAGGTTGGCAGAATTTGCTTACCTGTCGAGAGCCTGGTTTTACACTCAACAAACTGATTTGAATACAGGATCGAAACTCTGCAGAGGTTATCTCGGGACTTGAAGATGTCAGAGGGGACATGAGGGGACAGGAAGTTGGCAAATGGATTAAAAGCCCAGAGGGACTCAGCTGCTGCCATCTGCAGAAGATCTGCAGATTGAAACTGACGACCAAGTGACACTGCACCACGGCATGATTTAAAATAAAAATAGTTTTATAGTCCATTACGATTATTAATTGTGTATGTGATTATGAGCATATCTTTTTAAAATTTATTTACAGGGGCGAGTCTAAGATCAGAAATTTAGTGTTGTTGACAGTTTTGGCACTGGACATGGGGCTGGTGGGGCGGCTGTTGGGGGCTTCACATTTTACAACTCAAGAAACATGCATGCAAACACGCTCGCACACATGGGCTCACATTCAGTTAGCTATAGTAGCAACTTGGCTTTAATAATATAATATTAGCAATTTAAAAAGGAGACCTATAGTATACTGTATTGTCTTACTACATGTAGCTAATGGTTACTAGCTATGAAAAAAAAAAAGACTGCTAACGTCTACTTAACAACATAAACAGTGACCTATGGTTAAATGCAGCAAAAAACTAACCCTGATAAAGATAATAATGTGATAATATTGGTTTAAATTAAGAAAGAAGTTTGCCATATGTCCTTATTTAAGCAAGGTACGATTACTCACTTAAACTACTCCATGTGAGTGGAAGACTTGGCTCGCCTCAGTGAGAAGAGGTGGAGAGATCAGGTGGCTCAAACCATTTTTGAAGCAAAAGGTGTGGGTATTGTCCTTTCGTTGATAAAATATTATTTCTACAAAGTACTGTATGGTTTTAAAACACATACAGTAATTAAAATGGTACAAGCTCTCAAATTTTGGGGGTACTTGGATTTACTTTAGGGGGTGCTTCTGTAAACACAAAAATGGGCTACACACGTCTACGCTTGTTAGTTAGTTAGTTAGTTAGTTAGTTAGTTAGTTAGTTAGTTAGTTAGTTAGTTAGTTAGTTGGTTATATTTAAGTGAAAAAGAGCACTGTGCAGTTAGAGTAAGATGACTTTTTCTTCTCTTATTTGAATCTGAACCCTTTCAGAATTAGAATTCTTGCTTCACAAATTAAGATAGTGAACTTCACATCAATCTAATCTGGAAACTAACCAAGGCAAATGTGCAGGACAAGGAACTGACCAAAATGGAGCATCAAAGTATGGAACATATGTCATCTTCATATACTTAATCCGAATACCATACCAATGATGGATGTGCATACAGAGTGCTTGTGCTTCCTCTCTGCTAATTTAGAAACTACCTCTTCCATCATGAGGCGCTGACCCAACACCCCTCTGTCTTTCCCAGAGACTGCATTCATAAATCCAACATTGATAATGTGGCTGTCATCCATCATGTCCCCTCGGACGTCAACAGTAGGGGAAAAAAAAAAGTCCAATATTTGGGACTGAGAAAGTACTGTGATGGTGATGACAAATAGCATGGGGCTATAATGCAGTGGTAGAGATCCAGAAATAAAGAAATTAAGAGAGAGAGAGAGAGAGAGAGAGAGAGAGAGAGAGAGAGAGAGAGAGAGAGAGAGAGAGAGAGAGAGAGAGAGAGAGAGAGAGAGAGAGAGAGAGAGAGAGAGAAAGAGAGAGAAGAGACGAGAGAGAGAGAGAGAGAGAGAGAGAGAGAGAGAGAGAGAGAGAACAAGAGAAATTGAGTCAAGAAAAGCTCAGCGGCTGTCAGAACGAAAATATATATTCGGTCGTCCTCCTTTGCTGCGGAGACCCTGAAGGGAAGCTGGAAGTCCATTGCGGCCCAGTCCGATGATGCAGTGATTTATCTTTAAAGCGGCACTCCGTTACAAGTATCCCATTTGTAACAACCGAGTAAGCGGTCTGGTTGTGCTTTTGTTGTTGTTGTTGTTGTTGTTGTGAGCATCTTGCAACTGTGTATCTCATACAAAGAACTTAATCAGTACTTGAGAAGCCAACCTGCAGCCTATATACTGTATGAGGATCTTTTCTTTCTTGCCAATATTTTGAATCCTGGCAAGCCTTAGCGGTGTAGGAGACACAATTAGAAATGAGTCGAAAATAGATCAGAGAGGACGTTTGGAGAAAACACGCCTGAGGATGTTTCTGGCTTCCTTGTGAGGATTTGAAGCCGCAGTGTACGTCAGGGGAAGTTTCCAAAGGTTTTTGATGTTTTTCTTGACGACAGCACTCACAAGTGAACACATAATGTATATGGAGGGTAGGCCTGAACGAAATGCAGCTTCTGAAGAAGAAACGTCAATATTTTTCAAATTGACTTCATGAACAAACGTGACATGCAGGGCACTATTTTTGTGGCCAGTGCCAGTCTGTGCGCAATGGTGGACTTTTGTTACTTCTGGTATTTTGCTAGATTAGCGTTGGTAGAAGTGGGCGATTGCACCATTTCAGGATGGATTGCAGCGGACTCCCAGCCAATCAAAGCAGTGGCCCCCTTCTTCTATCTTTAAAATCACGGCGGTTGAAGCACACGCCGTGCTTGATATTGCAGTGCTATTAATATAATTTTAAGGTGATATTGATAAAAAAAAAAAAAAAAAAAATCATTCAATGCATTGATTTCTACAATGATTTAGAACAATTGCCCAAATGCAGTTGTCATATTTCTTAATGAAATGGATGATGTCACCCACACACGTGTGTGGAGTGTAGAATCTGTCTGCCTGTGCCTTGATCAAATCCACCAAAATCACATTACACCACCTGCGCCATCACTTAGACCTGCTTTTAGCTAGTCTACTTTTATTCACCAAATTGGCAGGTGCGCCGGGGGAGCGGAAGTTCCCACTGTAACTATATTATAATCTGTCTGAACCAAAATAACACATTGAAGCGGCAAAACACCATCACACGTGTTATTAGTGGTAACAAAGCATAATGGAAAAGCTTCCTACGGTTACCACTGCTGTCTCCAAGTTAGCGTCAGTCATAAGGTTGCCAACTTTCTCATCCCGAAATAAGGGACAGGTGCACGGCACGGTGTCATGGTGGTGTGAGCATGATGTGTGAAATCAGTGTATCTTCTGATTAGATTCGAAATGCACAAAGTTTGTACATCCCCTTTAATCCTTACTGCAGGCCATCATTATGTAACCTCATACTAAACCTCAAAGAAACCACAATTTGTCTCTTTCCTTAAAAAAAAACAAAAACAGGTGCAAAAAAAAATAAAATGCAAAAGAGGAGTGTGACTCACCAAATTTACTTTTTCCATGGATACTTGTAACAGCACAGTCTTTTCTTTTTTACAGGTTTATCCATTCTCTCTTCCTAACCGACCGGATAACACTGCACATTATTATTATTATTATTATTATTATTATTATTATTATTATTATGTTTATTATTATTATTATTATTAGCATTATTATCATCATCATCATCATTATTATTATTATTATTATTATTATTATTATTATTATTATTATTATTATTATTATTATTATTATTATTATTATTAAGCCACTTGTGCAGTATAAACCGCTACACCAAATGCACGTGACAATGCCTGATGCCTGTGATTGGCTGACAGGTGCTGTGCTTCGTGACATTGCCGTTTTAGCTGATCTCGGACCTGTAGAGTGCGGTATGCTGTGTTAAGCGCTGATTGCGAAACTTGCCAGCAAGCTAAATTCTCGCAGTATTTGTTCATAAATAGTATGAGAATACATCTTCTATTGCTACCGCTGATACATTCGCAGCCGACGTATTAAGCTCGGCGTTTCGAGTGTAGGCGACATGAAGCTGTGACGAAACCAGGAAGTGCCCCTCTCTCTCTCTAGTTGCCTCTCTTACCTTGCAAGATCGCCACATAACGTCACACCCAGCGACTCATTTTATTGGCTGCGAGCAAATTCATTGTCACTTGTCAACCTATGGGAGCAGCCGTGGTCCAAAAATGGCGAAGATGTCGTGTGCTGCATTTCGTGTAAGAATTGAGAATAATTTTACGGGACTTTTGAGGTACGGGACATAACAATTTAGCCCAAAATACGGGGCTAAACGGGACAGTTGGCAACCCTAGTCAGTCAGCAAAATAGTGCACCAGAAGAATAGGTTTCAAATTATAAGCACTCACAGGAAGTACAGTGTTATATACCTTAATCTCACTGGTTTAACTGCATTTGGTAAATGTGCTTTGCTTTGTTAAGTGTAAGCTAATGTGATAGTTGAACGTGCTTTGTAGCCTACTCTAACTCAGGCATACCCATGGCAAGATTTTGGTTGAATTATGACTTTTTTGACCTAAAGAGGATGACTTTACAGTTCAGTTTATATGGCAACTGGCCACAACATGACTCCTTGCCCCCTCTCTAAGTCAGATGTAGTGCTCAAACAACACATATGTGTGTAAATAATACATAGTCCAGTTGTGAATGTAAAGCTGGGCCACACTACCATGTGGAAAGTATAAGCCCCAATTTTTGCTTTGGCATCCTGTGACTGCCTGGCCTTTGCTACAGCTTCTGCTATTTGGCTCTGTGTGCACAGCATTGAGTCTGTAGGGGTGTGTGCGTGTGTGTGTGTGTGTGTGTGTGGAGATTGAAGTCACAGCAAATGTCATATCCACTGCAAATATCAACGTGGGGGCATTTCCAAACCCACAGCAATCTTTCAGTCACAGACAAGCACCAACCGATGATTTGTCCACATCACACTGCAGCCTGGCTTTTAAACATCAGCAGATTAAAGGCACAAGAAGCAAAAATATAGAATACATTTAAATTGGGTCATTAAAATTCTTTGTGCACCTTCTAATCGAAGCAACATGATTAAAAGCAACATGCTGATAAAACATCGACTGACGGTATGACCTGGTGGTCTCATGCCAACATGGCTGACTGCACCTTCAAGAGCAGAGAGCATCATCATCAATTTGCTCTCACTGGAATGAAGGAAAACACTGTATTATGTTTCAAATGGACTATTTTGAAGCAACACCCACGCTGATGCCAAGTGGTTGTGGGGTTACTGCATTTTAGTTACATAACATGCATTAATAGTAAAAGCAACCAAATAAAGGCATTTTTTAAATTATTGTTCTTACTCTTGCAAATAAATCCTAAAGATTGCTTATATCAGGAACATTATTGTCATATGATCATGAAAATGACGGCCTCTTTTAGTTAGGCAGCAACTCCCCTTCTAACTGAACATTCCAATTAACATGCGCAAATCTGCCATTGACACAAACAAACATAAGGGATGTTTGCATAAGTGTCTGAGAGTGGGGATGGCACTAAATCCAGTTGGAGTTGGTCCAACTACAAACGTCCCCACACACTAGAGGTTATACAACTGCGTGGCGGCCAGACAGGTCACCCTCCATTTAAAAAAAGGCAAGCTAGGGAATGCGAACAGATGATGCTTCAACTGACTTCATGCCTATCAGGGTGATTAAGGAACAGCAGACTAAAGTCTAACATTGTTTGTGTAGAATGGATGCCTGAGCTGAGACACACAAATCATCAAGAACGCCGAGTTTGCTGACACCACACAATCAATCTCATTAAGCTCATCAAGTCCTGAGTGGGCACCAAAGAAGCAAGTGGGACGCACGTTGCCCAAACTGCTCTCCCTCTCACTATTCTTTTTTTCTCTCCCCCTGCAGTGCTCTGTAATTTGTCTAAAAATACCACGCAACGAAGAAGAGGAGGAGCGTAAACAGACAAGGGGAGGAGATGAGGAAAGAAAGGAGAGCGGCTGGAAACGAGGGATTGCACGCGGCGAGCGAAGGCGGAAAGTGAGCCACCTGGACGTGGATGCGTGCGTCCATGTGAGGGATGGCGGCGAGCATGTGCCTGCCCATAATTTTATTTTATTTTATTTTTTCAGCCACGTGAGCGCCGCTCCTCAGCTGCTCTGTGCTTATATTGAGCCCACCCGAGGGGAGCAGAGCGAGGTCACCGCTGTCACAGGCTGATAACAAGCACACATGTCCACACTAGAATGTGCATAGGCTCAAATACACATTTTTTAACCTTATAGCAGGGGTCTTCACCTTTTTGAAGTTGAGAGCTACTTCGTGGGTACTGAACAACAAATATAGGAAAATGGCTGTAAAAGCTAAACCAAAGGCATGGCAATTAAATTCCTTGTTGTATTTAGCACATTTTGGCATCCTGAAGCCAATTCCAACATGAATTTCATTGTACACGTTCTTTAAGATTTTCACAGAAACACAAAAAATGTACACTACACTTTGAAAATGTGTTTTATAGTGGTGGGAAAATGAAGCTTCATGAATTACTTGTGATATACTTTAAAGATTTAGTAGAAATGTAACCAATTTCCTTTTCATTAAGCATTATATTTAAACGAAGAGCACCATTAGGCCTGAGCAACATAACTCATTCATTCCCAGCCATTTTCACTGAAGCAAGGTCCTTCCCTCCCGGTTGTTTAACTGGATTTCGACTGATTTTGCAAGATCTACCGATATTGTGTTCTATTGCTATAAAAACATGGAACCTACCAAAAGAAAGATTAGAGTCTCTTTCATCAGGAAAGAATGTACGTTTCTATCTGTTTCCGTTTTGCAGCAATAAGCATTAGAACATAGCTAAGTTTCATCATTTATTTGCAAATCTGTTTAAAACAGTGGACAAAAGAGCTTATTGTAACATGGCCCTGGTTGATCTCTGATACTCTGCTGCCACCAGCTGGCCGTTTCTGTAATAACTACAATTGCTTCAAGCATTCTCTTCAGTTCAGAGGCTGCATCAAAACCTTCTGTATGCTCTAGCATAAAAGAAAAACAAACAAATAAACAAACTTTGGGAGCATGGTAATATTTAAAATAGAACATATTTATACGTTTTTGGGAACAAATGAGTTAATCGAACAATACTATTTATTTTAAAAGAGACAAAAATTGGCAAAAAAAAATAAAAAATAAAATCAGCCATTAAAAGTAATAATACACATTAACACACATAAGACGAAGATAACAATGTTGAAGCATCCCTCCAGAAAAGAAATTAGCAGAAAAATTGGCCTTTTTTTTTTATTTTTATTTTTTTATTTTTTTTTTTATGTGTTGTAAAACTGGAAAATGTTTTGGTTGTTATTTATCTTTATTGTTGTGTTAAGGGAGCAAAAAAGTTAATTTATCCATTCTATATTGTTTTGAATTAATTGGCTGATTAATCGGGTATCAGAATTGTATTCTGCAGAATAGTGGAATCAGCATTTATTTTTTTTTTTTACATTGCTAGAAACTAATGTGAAGACAGTGACCATATTAATGATTTGCCACATTAACTGGGAAACTGACAAATATCAATATACAAGATTTTATTTCTCAAAATATCTGCCAGTGTTTACATTTTCAAATGATCACTACAATAACATTCTATCATGGTGCACGTGGGGGGGAGGACCCAAATGCAGGGAAGCTCAGGCGAGGAGGCAGAGGCGAAGTTGGTTGTTATATTTAAAAAAAAAAAAAAAAAAGGCTAACCAGATATTAACTTTCCAAAAACACAATTTCAAGTCCAAAATAAGAGCAAACAGACACCGGCAGAAAAAAAACTAGGCTCAACTAAAGACTGTAGGAACAAAAGGGAAACACTAACTGATATGAAGAGACACACCTGGGCAAGACACAAGTGGTAGGAGGCACTGATTGGTTGACACACGAGGAAGGGCAGGCAAACACAGGTGGACATGACAATGCTTGACAAGATAAGGGAGATACACAAGGGAAACAAAACAAAAACACACATCATTACTAACTAAAGAGACTTGAGGAGAAAATCAAACAAAAATTAAATTAAATCCAACCCAAACCATGACATGTTCCTGGGAAATCAAAAGTGTCTTTGGGTGCTACCTGGTGCTCTCGCACATTATGTTGGTGACCCCTGCCTTATGGCATGCATTCTATTTAATTGTCTTTATGCAGTCATCAGTCTTGCACAACGCTACATCATGGGTGTTAACCCTTTAAAACCACCAGCTGAGTCTAGACTCTGTCTGGGCTGTTCTTTGCAATTAGGACTGCTTTAAACGTGTACACATGTAAAAACACAACGAGTATCATGCTTTGCTTTTCATTTTCCACCTTACCAGGCGAGCTTGAAGCTTTTCATCAGTACAACGAGGTGTGTCTAATGTCCATAGCGTGTTGTGGGCACCGGGCTGCCCGTTGATGCCGCTGCATGCTGACTGACAGCCTCCACGATCCTCACCTCCCATGCACGCAAGGAAAGCAAAGCAAAGCGACAGTCAGCCGACAGGACAGCTGCTTTCGGGGCGAGCGGAATCCACAAGGATTTGCCTTGCTTCCTGTTACATCCTGTGCCGCAGTGCTGTGCGCTTGTGCCAAAAATTCACATTTTTTATTTTTTTACTTTTCCCTGAAGAGAAGCAGATGACCCAGCAGTAGCGACCGACGTTCCCGATGCAATCTACAGCATGAAGTGGAGGAGTGAGAAGTAGCACAGAAAAGCAAAGGCGGTTGATCCGTCTAATATCCAAGTGTGTGACTGAGCGCGTTCCCAGTTTGCTGGCTCAAACTCTCCCCCATCTCTCCCTCAGCCGCTGCCTCTGCGGATGAAAGCTGCACTTGCTGTGCTCACAGTGAGCAGGCGCAGGATAGCTCCCCTCCCCATCCCCTAACCCACCACCCCCACCCCCTTTTCCTGTTCTGTCTCTGTCCACTTCCCTAGATGGCTCCCTTTCTCTTCTCCGCAAGATAAGCCCGGCTGACCCGGAGTACAGGACGGGAGCGCTGATTGTAGCCGTTGGCCATCCCATCCTCCATGCCGTGTATGAGAAGGGTATTAAGAGGGGGACCTGCTGCAATTCTTCTCTTTTGTTTGGGGCTCCAGCCTTGCTCACTGTCAGTCAGTGTTAATCTCTTAATGTGATCCAAACCAGGATATACAGAACATTTTTGCCTCAACTAAAAATTGTGTTTGACTCTTGATTTCACTCTAACCAAATCAGTTAGCTATAGCATCATGTTTAGCAAGCTATATTTGTAAGGGATTAACCTTTACAGCACCGCTGCTGCACTGCCAAATGAAGCAGTGCTTGTTTAATCTGCAGGTCAGAGAAGTCAGAAAGAGAGAGAAAAAAAATCCAGACTTAAAGAGAAGTCATTTTGAAAAACAACAATGGCCGCAGTGGGTCATGGAGTGGCATGTTCTTGTGGTTTAATTCACCCTCGGCACTACAAGCAAGTTACTTCTCGATAGCTGTTAATGAAGCTAATGCATCAACACTAACTAACTGGCGCACCGTGGCACTAGCGTAGACTGAATCGTGACTTTCAGTGGCTAGATTTCTTTTTCTCATTATTCATCCATTTTCTTTACAGTTTGACTTTGACCTCTCAGACACTCTGCGTTGGTTGCTAGCAAATCACAAGGCTGAAGCAAAAAAGACAAAATGGTGTAAGGTGGTTAGGTGGCAACATCTAGTAGAGGGTACTGTTGGTTTAGTTCAGTCTCAACTTGTTTGTTGGCTGAAGAAGACGTCCCTAATCAGTTGATCGCACGACTAAAGCTTGGTTTATGCTTGACATGTCCGCACGGTTCCACGCCGCAAAATTATATCATTTCAGCAACCATGTCATTGTAATTATAAGTTATGCCAATTATATACACAACAAAATTTTGTTGGAGCCTATCAATGGATTGATCCATTTTCTATACCGCCTGTCTTTAGTTGAATTGTACGTAAATCTCATCCTGCACAACCTGCACTCGTCACCAGCTAATCATAAGGCATAATATTAATTTTGGAATACTAATGGAAAACAACAACAACAACAACAACAAAGCATCTATTTACCAATTATTATTTCCAAGTAGTCAAATACTTTAAGAGAATTTACAAGGCAAATAGCCATCCCTAATCCGATTGTACCATCCTATTATGATCCAGATAATTGAGTCAAACTAAGAGGAAGGAGAGACAGCGAGAGACTCTCCAGCCCACATCAGATCAGAACCGACACGGGGCCACCGTCACATTCTATTGTTAGTCAACGGAGAACCATCAGAGAGAAGAAAGTGAGGAAAAAGGAGGACAAGATGGCAGTGTGACGCAGCGAGAGCTTTCCGCAAGAGCACAGTAAGTCGTCTCACACAGAGTCCATCTGGTGTCCACCTCGTCGTGGTGCGCCAGCCAAGCGAAAGGGAACATACATCCGCCAAAAGGTGCACTTGGTGACAGACCTAATTCACGAAGAGAGTGCACATTTAAATGCCATCTTCTTTCTAAGACAAATAAGCAGATCCTCTGCTCATTTACTGAACTTGCAAAAAGCCATATTGGTTATCTTTTGTCACGTATGTTTCACGTGATGCCAGCTATGTGTCCATCATATTGGAGAGAATCGCAGAGTGGTGCTGAATGGACAGCTCCTCCATAGAAAAGTCAAGTAGTAAAGTCACTGTATTTCCTCCTTATGATGCCCCCTGCTGGCTAATTTAAAATGAGCTTTTGTTGAAACCCATTCGTATGCTGCTTCTCCTCACAGGTGAGCTGGAGCCTATACTAGCTAACTTGGGCAATAAGTGGTGTCCACCCTCAACTGGCCATCACACTTGAAGATGAACAACCATTCAACACTAATTTAGAATCTTCAATGAATGAGCAAAAGGCTGGATTGGTTACCAGACTAGTCACAGGGCACAAATGTAAGAATTGAACTCTGAAATGTTGCCTTCCCTTGTCTTCAATTGTCACAACTTTGCATGGAATACAATACATATGTGATTATTCTGCATTATTCTTAGTATTCCTAATTTCCTTTCAACCCCATCAAGCCTACATTGTCCATTTTCTATTTGAAACCTAACAATTAATTTTCCGTTATCCTGAATTAATCCCTACACGATGACATGCAGGATTGGATCTAATGTGAGTTGAATTCCACAGCCACCATTTACTCAAATCATGTGACTGTTCAGGACACATAGGCAGACACTGCACATTTACAGTGTGTATGCACACGCGTATATATTTACAAAACACAAGCCTTGTGGAAATGAAATGGAAGAAGAAACCGATGACAATTCAAGACAAAATGGACAACATCTGAAGATTCTTTACAGATGCAAAACAGAAGATGACGGATGATGGTGTTGATGATGCACGACAAAGTCAGAAACTAAAATAACATCACACCATGATCAGGTCCAGCTCCATGTAGAAATTCTAAAGTCAGATGCAGATGGCCTGCTGTGTGAGCGCCACGTGTTGCATGAATAAAAGAACAAAGCACTAACATTAAAGCTCTCATTTTAAAAGGGGCCTTCCATTCTCTGGTTCAGCAGCAGCGGCAAACAGGATGAAAATAGACTCTCAACAAACCCCCATTGCACACTCATCGTAATTATAACACAAAGAGGAACGGGGGAGGAGAAGGGAGGAGGTGAACATTGGGATTATCAGGATTATTTCAGACAACATAATGGAGATGTTGACGGAATGGTCCAAAAATGGAGATTAAATACCTGTTGAGTGGAAAGTGACAATGCATCTCTTTGTCAAGTAGATTTGTCTCCGCTATTAAATAACTAAAAATTAACCACCATAATATTCATTTTATTTATTATTATTATTATTATTATTATTATTATTATTATTATTATTACATACAGTGCTAAATAAAAGCAGATTAAATAGACCACCAAACAGTGTAAAGTTTTTACCCGGAGAAGACCCACGCGGGCACGGGGAGAACATGCAAACTCCACCCAGGAAGGCCGGAGCCTGGACTCAAACCGGAGTCCTCAGAACTGGGTGGCGGACGTGCTAACCACTCGGCCAACACAGAGCATATGAATTTTAATTAATATAGGCATAAGTATGCCGAATATAAAAACGGCAATTTCAAATACACTGAACAACATGACAGTATTCCCCAATCATCAAAACTGATTTTTTAAAATTATTTTGTTCTGTGATGTGTTTGCTAACATTCAAAGAACTTCAGACTCTATTGTTATTACTATAATTATTTATCTATTTTATGTCTTCAGCCGTGCATTATGTGAGCAGTTTGCATGATAATTCCGATTTTATTGTCTTTGTTTACCTGCCAAGTACATCAGATAGAAATGCTAATTCTGGTCTAAAATCTCTTTTTTTCCATACATATTTTGGGGTGGCTAAAAGGTGGTTCTTGATACCAATACATTTAACTATACTGCAACTAAAAGCCATTTTTTTTAACACATTAAAAAAAGCTGAACATAAATATACGCAAAAATACACTTGAACAAATGAAAGTGAAGAGCTCGTTTTCAATGTATAAGATTGTATAGGTGTGTTTACTGGCTGCCTATATACGCCCAGCCACACCATGGCCACTGTTTACAATTTTTACCTGTGGCTCAAGCTATTATGCAGCACATCAGTGAGTCATCACATCATGACCTTGAGCTCCTCCAATTCGCCACGAGTCACGACACTGTTCAGAAAAGCCACACAAAAGGTATCAGCCTGTTGATCACCTGAGATCCAAAACCTTCATCATATAGTTTTAATCCGATTGCTTCCATTATTGGACAAGACAATATTTATTTTTACTTCCCACACCATGCAGCATGTTATACGATACATATTTAATTTCATGTTTTTCATATAATCGTATTACATATATAATAGTGGTATGGAAGTAGAACGATCAATCATATTCCAAAAGCTAATGGGAAGCAGGCCTGGATGGAAAAATATTGACTAACTCCATTGTGACATTCTCTCCAACTAGACAATCAGGACCCGTCTGCAACATATAACGTATCCTTTCACACACTGATCCAGTCTGCAGCTTCAGGGCAACATTTGGACCTTTGTCTTTCTTTTCAACTCTCTATTTGGACCTAAAAATATAGCCAAGGACTTAATACTAACTCACGATGAAGCGAAAACACCGACTTCAAAATGTGACTTTATCTGGTTGCTATGCCATTATCACCCACAAGGCACTGACAAGGACACCACTTGAGCTATTTTGAACCTCGTGAATGCTCCACGTCACTTGTGAAGACAAAACAACAAGGCTTCACCACTTTCAAGCGTTTCAGCACTGATTGAATCTTTATATATCTATATCTATATCTATATCTATATCTATATCTCTCTCTCTCTCTCTCTCTCTCTCTCTCTCTCTCTCTCTCTATATATATATATATATATATATATATATATATATATATATATATATATATATATATATATATATATATATATATATATGAACGGGATTACATAAACCTAAAACGGCCATTAGGTTGGCACAGAATGTACATGTGTATGATTTGTATGGACTGTTCAAAAGTACTGGTGCTTGCTCTGCAAAAACAAGACTATACAGTATACAGGACTTTATTGGACCATCAAATTTTCCAGTTTTTGACATCTGACATAATTTATCACTGTAAATAAAAAAATGAGCTAGGTATGTAAACATGCAATGAAAATACGTTGAAGCACTGGTTCTCAAACTCTTTACCACAAATACAGTACAACGTGAAACAAATACTGTACTTAGCTCTCGAAGTACCTCTATCATGACCAAAATCCAGTGCTGGACTATCTTATAGGGCTAATTTAATTAGCCAATTAGATGCTACGTTAAACTGGATAGCTCCCTCAAATGGTGGGCCAGAGTACTATATAGTCCAATGTGTCAAAACCATTTTTCAACAATCAAACTGTGCATATACAAGACTTCTACATGTTTCAAGTACAATATATTTGTTTCATGGCATCGCTGCTCAATATGTGGAGTATCATTATATCCTACCTTTGAGGTTTCCATATCAGTTTCTTCCACTTCTTTTGCTTGGCCTATCAGTGAGGGTACAGAAAAGTAAGTGAGAGGCCTTGGTATATTATCATATTTGTGTAAACATAATGAAAATCTAGTGTTGATGTGTATACTGTATCATATTAGAACAGTTAAACAAAGAGATTGAAAATGAAAATACTGCTAAATCATATAGTAACAATCTTGTTCGAATCACACCACATATTCAGTGATGTTGCCAGAGGAACAAGACGCACATTCTCCGTCATCTCTGAGTAAGACTTCTCACACAATGACATGCATTTGTGTGTATAATCGCATGTAGAGTACAAAGTAGCACAGCTCCTTTCACTCCAGTGTCAGTGACTCAATAATAGGCGCCCACATGCATCATGAATCACTGTGATCACAGGCCCACAACTGCTCCTTCACCTATTCCTTCCATGTAGTTATTTTGCAGTGACACTTGACCCTGACATTTGCGGCAGTCATTGATGTGTCAACATCTTATCAGTGGATTTTATGTGGTGTGTGATTACTTCATCAAGGGTATTTTTCATTGACGTGAAAGCTATTGATAAAGACATTGTAGCATCTGCACGGTATATTCATAATATCAGTATTGAAAGATGACACTAACATGCACCTTTTGTTAACGCACATGCTGTGGAAGAAATGTCCACTTTGATGCTCATCATTACAAGATACAAAAAACGCTGAAGAAAACGTGATTCGTGGTTAAGTCTATTTAAGTTTCATCCCTGTGTATGCAAAATTAAAATGCATTAGCATGTGGCCTGATAGTGTAGAAGACATTAGCATAATCAGCATTTACTGCTACATTTACAAACAATGTGAAGTATACAGTGAGTCATCAGTGACTTTGAGATGAGTCAGCATTGGCACAGGTCATTATGGTCCACTAATACATAATGCACATATGAAACACCATTGCTATCATGAAGACGACAGCGCTAACTGACACTGCGTTACAAATAAAAATCAATGCAGCCTATATTTAAGCTGAATACAGTTACATAGAATAGGCAATGGTTAGATTACAATGAGCGCACATCAAGTCAGGTTGATTTCCATCTGTGAAGTTCTAGCACCCTCTGGTGGCTATTTATTTTTTATTTTTTTTGTAATGCAGTGTAATTTTCACAAGGCATGTTTTGGCCCTTATATGTTTAAAATCCATGCAAATGGTCAGATGAATGGGCCCATAATATGCTTGTGAACAGAGCCAAATGTGGAGGAACTCAATGTGGGCTTGCATTAGCAAGTAAGTGCCTCAATATTAAGTGTTATTAGAGATTGTAGGTTGTTTATATGCATTGCTGTAATGTACAAAAACACATAATTGTGTTTTTTTGTTTTCTTTTAATAGTATGAGCGCTATTTTATTTTTATTTTTTTACAATATTGTAAAACATATTGTGATAATTATCGTATAGTGATCTTCATATTGCGATAATATCGTATTGTGATATTTGGATATTGCTACATCCGTAACCAGAGGTAATTTACATGAAACCTAGCAGAAAAAAAAATCATAGTTCATCTACATAGACAGTAAATCTTAGCAAATGCACTTCAGGGTATCTGGTGGAGTAGATAGAGCACAGCAGCCAAATGCCAACAGGAAATGACAGATAGCTATTAGATAATAGGAACACTTTCATTTTCTCCTAAGGAAACGGGAACTTCTTTTTTTTTTTTTTTTTAAGAATATCTCAAGGGTAATCAGGTTGATCTAATTTTGTCAGTGGAGCCAAAATGACCATTTAATTCAGAAAAATGTTACATGCTGGTCAACATCCATGAAATTTAACATCAGGCATCTTAGAAAATATTACTCTTGACAGCAATACAAACACTCCAGAGGGTTACTGATGCACCAAGGGAACAGAAATCCAGACCGACCTTCTGTCTGTGCATGGTGAACAGGTGGACACCATCCTGGCCTCTCTTCTCGCTCTCATGGCCTCTCTTCAATCACTTCAATTCTGCTCTTACGATTGCAAAAGTGATTCGCCTGTTTCTTCAAACCTGACTGCTCGGAAGCCAGAGAATGTCCAGACAGCAAGGATGTTTGCGTCTCAGCAAAAACACAAAAAAGCTTTTGTCGTTTTGCCATTAATATCGTCAAAAAGAAACATCGGGCATAAGAGAAAACGATATAGGCAGTTTTTTTTTCCTCCGGCAGTGCACAGCCTCATTTCCAAACTCATCAGTTCAAATGTGAGTCGCTGAGGCATGGATGAGCAGTAACACGAGGGAGGATGGCTCAAGGATGCGAGTGCCCTGATTGGCTGGCTGGCTATGGTGTGTGTGTGGGAAGGCCCCTTTGGTAGGCTCACAGAGAATGGCTGTGCTGGATAGGGGTGGTCCTTCACCTCCTTTCATCATCTCCTGCCTCCATCCCCCCAATTTCTCTTCCTCACTTTCTCGCCCCTTCTCATCAATGGGCAGCAAAGCGGATGAAACTAGGCTGCGACCGCATCACCAAATTAATCATTTTCAGGCATAACTACCTTGGTTAAGCCCGTGACCTAATTTTACCAAGATGGGTTCTTACATCACGGTCATAACATCGTGCTGAGCTTGTGTGCAGCTGCAGCTGGACCCGCTGAGCGAGTGCACGGAGCTCACTGTGGAGGACAAACATTTCCAACAAAACACAGCAGATGTTTCTGAGCATCAACAACTGCTTTTAACAGACACTTTATTAAGTACACCTGCGCAACTGAATGACATCTAACAGCTCAAGGAATTAGGGATGCATGATAACTGAAAAAAAAAAAAAAAGACTGTATTCATTGGTCCAATATCAACAAAATTGTACTGATAATAAAAGACGTCTCAAATATAGCAACATTGATCTGCTCACTGTTACTTACAGCTTGTAATGGTGAGCTCGCTGAGCTAATCTTTTGTTTGTTTCCATCTGGTACTGTGCTAAAAAAAATATCAATGATCCATCAATTGACTTTGGCTCAACTTTCAGTGCACAATCAAGTCTCAAAATAAGCAGTTTCACATCGCAATTTGCGAGTCAAAATCCACATTTTGTCATTAAAAAATACATTGAATAGTAATAGTTAGATTTTTCCTGTAAGTCCCCCAAAAGCTTCACTAGGCTAGACACGTGTTAAAGCTGCTGAACGCAGGAAACTGAACTTCGAATTACTACTGCCGCCTGTGGCAGAAAAATGAAATACACCATTCGCACATGTCACACCCACAGATAGAGGGCGGGAAATTCAAACCCGAACCTGCATCGGCTCGCGTCCCCGCCCGGGGGAGAGTGTTTGTGTTGGTGTGTGAAAAAATATAAATATTTTTTGGTGTGTGAAAAAATATAAATAAATAAAAAAATAAAAAAATAAATAAATAAATAAATAAATAAATAAATAACTTTGAACTTGAATCCAATCTGAAAACTATTGGCCAGAGGCTGGCAGGAGCACCCAATGTGAATAGCTAAAGTGTTAATCTACTAATTAGAAAGTTTTTCAGTTGTAAATGGTCAAATAATAAGGTCATTGTAAAGATGTTTTCGGGGCAAATTGTTACATAGAGCAACTTTAAGTTAATGTGCTGCAAAGCTCTTACGTCACCTACACGTGGGCGCCAAGATACGCCGTACTAGCTCGCTAGCAATGAGTGTCAGCTGGCTATTGGTGTGTGTAAACATGCAGCAGAGTCGCTCCTAAGTTAGTAATGATCATATCCATTGTGGTGAATAAGATACACTTAAAAGTATCATTCACATGAAGGAATTACGAGGAAAGACGTAGAAGCCAGGCTAATTGCAAAGCTAACCCAAGGCAGATGTGATCGGGAAGCACTGTTTAAATTAGTACATCAATTCCTCTCGTGTGATAAAGTATTGCTGAATTGTTGTTTCGTTTATTTTTATTTATTTATTTATGTATTTATGTATTTATGTATTTATGTATTTATGTATGTATTTATTTATTTATTTTTTACTAAACAATATCATATAAACTAGAGTAACTGCTTCATAAACAGTAAAAGGGGAACAAATTGGTTAGTAATAAATGTTAATGTAAAATAACATTTTATCCATTTACACAATTAGTCAATGTAAAAATGTATAGAATAATCGATTCTAAAAATATTCAATAGTGACACCCCTATTGACTTTTTTTTTTCTTTTTGCTTACTGCCTGATCAGCCGTGACCCTGATGTGCATTTGTTTTTGTTGAAGCTCTAGACTCGAAAGATCAGATTATGCTGACCCCAGTCAATGGAAGCAAACATCTCTCAAACCTCAGACAAAGATCGATTATACAGCAATCGAGACAGCGGAAGAGCTTCGAGGACATTTCATGAAAGACTGAAAGAAGAGAGACAAATCTTTTGACCAAAACCAACAAATATAACGGCATCACAATGACCCCTGATAGTTAGAATGAAAATACTTACTGTAACTCACTGTCCATTAGATGCATATATTGTATACACCTGACTGAATGTGGACGTTTCCAGGTACTCTATCAGCCACTTCAACATGCATTATTTAGACTTTGTGTTGCTGTAATCAAGTAATCAATCTTTGTGTGGACCACTTAGACCTCAAGTATCTGCATTGTGGTCATAAAGAATGCAGACAACAAATGAGAGGGAATACATATATTGTAGATGAGCTCATTTTGTTTACCACGGGGAAGGGAATATTTCAAAATACAATATTCTAGAATTATGGTTATTAAAAAGGACTGTGTGTGTCCCTGTAATCACAAAAGAAGAGATTTAACTGTGACTATTGTTAGGTTAATACATAAAAATATAATTAGCACTTTTACTAGCATGTTTCTGATAATTATTGTGCCCTCCTACCAGGGCAAACTGCATAATTTCAGTGAGGTTATACGCAAGTTCTTGTTCCGTATGCAGAGGAAAAAAAATCTTTGTTTTACATACACAGCGGAGCTACAGAGATGCTGATGTGGCATTTCTTTGCTGAATGTATTGATATATCAATGCAAACTGATTTCAAGTATTTCAGTGCTTGTTTTATGCAGGATCCATACAACAACAGCTGTTATCATTCTCTGTTCAGACAAACCTGAACAATGCTGCTTTCATTCATATTCACCAGCCAAGACCCAAGGTACAGTACTATACTGTAATTCAAAATGTCAACTCTTCCCGACTAATCATCAAACATATTGAGTCACACAAATACATGCTATAGTAGCAACGCTTGACCAGCAGAGAGCAGCAAAACATTACAATGCATTGACTAAAGCTTAATTTTACACCAGTCAGGTTAACCACAAGATTCTTATCTGATCATCACAATCATCATAACATCTTGACCTACCTTTTCAGCTTTAACCCCATCACGAGGATACTGGATATATCATCGGGTGACCTCACATGGGTTTGCTGCCTAACACACTAGCATCTTCACAGCACTGTATCCACAGCTCACAAACCCCCCTTGTTTGTGTTGTTCCAGCAATCAAATCCAACAATGGCATTCCATGGCTTGCAACTGCATTGAGTCCACAGGCAAAGCACTTTTAGACAGATTGCTTGTCACACACAAAGCCGTCAATGTGTGTCACACGCGGGATGGGAGGGCCGGTTCGGGCCGAATGAGGTGACAACAGCAAAGGCAACCCCGCTGTGCCCTGCAGCAGTTTAAGGCCAACAACGTGATATGTTTTTGTGGGTCACAATGCACACTCACCTGATTTTGTCCGCTGCACTGTCAGACCTGCAGATAGACAAACAGGAGAAACACAATTTTATTGGGGTTCAGAACGTTGTATGAGATTCTCCTATTTCTTCGTCTCAAACCATCTCATGGAAAGTGTATGCTGTTTTTTTTTTTTCTTAAGAAAACTAATACTAAAACTAACAAAAACTAAACCAAAACTACTTTTTTTTTTTCAAAGCCACCCAGAAAACTAATTAAAACTAACAAAAACAAAAACAAACAAAAAACAAAACTCAAAATAAAATAAAAATTTACTTGAAATCTCAAAAAATATTAATCTAACTGGCTGTCACAGGTACTTTTCTTTTTTTTTCTTTTTTTTAAGGGGACTTAAAAATTTAACTAGAATTGAGTAGAATTGAGTAAACTAGCCGCCTCTTTAAAGTTAACTTGACACCCATTTGACTCATTTTTTTATTTGTATTTATTTTTTTATCAAAATCAGAATCAAATCCAAATCATTTTTTTTTTTACACTTTCTCGGTGAGCAGAAAGTGAAAGTGCGAGAAAGGGAGCAAAAGAAAATAGGCACTGTGCAAACATGGGGCCTTTTTGCTCTGTTGATTAATGTGTACTGTATAGTCTTATTAAAAAAAAAAAAAAAGTGTTCCAGTGGGTACTGGTTAGCTCCAAGGACAACATGAGTGGCCCACAAATCTGTTCTAAAAATAGATAACCAATGATGGAACACTTACTTACTAAGAAGAATTAACATGTAAATATGTATGTATGTATGAATGAATGTATTTATTTATTTATTTATTTTAATTAATTAATTTTTTTATTTAATTCTTTTTATTTTATTTATGTATTTATCCTTAACATGGCACATATTTTTCTGTACCAGTCTAAATTTTATTTGTTCAATAGGAAAAACAAACAAACAAACAAAAAAAAACGCTTTATTTACCCACTGTCAGAATCTAATATCAGCCCATGCTTAATTATGTAACATCATGAGCATTTTAACATGTATGTTTTATGTAAAGTGGTTTCGCACATTACACTGCAATATTGATTTTGAACTGTAAGTTATATTCAGTACTGTATATCGAAGTTTCAACTCTTAAGTTCATTCGGACTACCGTCTTGCACTCTAGTTATATAAACATCTTTCTATATAATGACACAGTGACGTCTCACTGAACCTCACAAGCTGCGTCATCTTTCCCATGAGTCATATTACATGTCTTTTGCAAAGTCACATTATATAAGCTGATACATGCAGTAAGAAAGGCGGAAGTCCACAAGCACATTCCATCCTGACAATGACAGCAAACCGGTCAGCATCGCTGAGACAGCCGGCAGCAGCAGTACTAATTAGCTGGCAGCCTGCTGCTACTACACCAGAACATACATCTGCACATAAAGCATTCAGCAAACTGACTGCAGCTACATGAAAGAGCAATGCAGTAAAAAGTCACGAGAGTGCAGCGAGGCTGACAGAAATGGTGGTGGCAGAGTCCGGGAACAGGCATTGGTGCAAAAGCAGACATGCAGCTGTTTTACCTGCAGAGGAGACATGACATTCCGTGCCCTCTAAAGCCGGCCACAGAACGCCACTCGCCCTGCAAGCAGCTGCAAAAGCCCCTCGCTAGAAGAGAGGAGAGCAGCCAGGCATCCCATGGGTACTGCTCCGAGTTCATGCAAGTAGAGACGGTGCTCGAGCAGTGCGTGGGAGGGGAGACGCCGAGAAACAAGCATGTGGAGAGGAGCACGGAAAGAATAAGCGGAGGTGTGGTGAGCGGTGCACGAAGCCGAAGACTGTCTACACTGTCTGGTGATACACAGACATTTTTTTATTTTTTTATTTTTTCAAAAATAACTTCATACTTTGCAACACTATTTCTGGCATGACGTGTTATCTACCCACCAAAACTTTTCTGTATGGTTCCCCCAGGCTAGTGGCAGATTTTTGTATCATGAAAAAAAATTGACTAATCATCAGTTTCCCACCATTAACATTCACTGCCTTTGACAAGTATACTTGTCAATTGTATTTTTTAGAGCGGTGCTAAATGGGGGCGAATCTGAGCATGCTCCACTGTAAATATCAAACTTGGAAACAACTTTACTGATGCCCAACCACCGGTAGATGACATCATTGCCCTATTTTATAGGAAATAAACACAGTTTCAGAGTCCATGGGAGAAATGGCTGTATTTTGGCAAACCTACATTTTTCTGCTGTCAATTATAAAAGAACGGGACGGGACAAAAAGTAGGGAGTCTATTCTGTTATTTGGTAGATTCGGTTTATATATCATTATTGAATGTAATATCACGTGAGTATTGGAAATGTAAAAATTTTCTATAATGACTGGCAGTGAATGAGTTCCTAAAACTTGCAAAAATTAGAGTGTTAACATTCAAGAGTTATTTTTTTGGGAGTCAGTGTTATTTCACAAAATTGATCACCTAGAGTTTGAATAACTCTACATAGCGTTAGATTAACTCCACCTTTGCACCTGCATTTTTCCAGTTTGGGAGAGACAAATTTGCTCTGTTTGAAAGAGGTCGGCCTACTCAACGAGTTGGGTTAAAGTTGATGGTCTTTAATACAAAGTTGGACTTGTTTGCAGTGAACTGAATGCTGACATTGCACTTTGTCAAATTACTGATGTACTTATGATCACATTGAAGTTATTTACAAAGACTAAGAACGTCGCTAACTTAGAATATCCCTGCAGTCAGGGCAAACCTTTAAGGAGTCAAACTAACACTGACTGACTGAGAAAACAGATGTGTCTGAGTAGAGTTACTTGTCTACTCCTCATTTAACTATGCTTAGGGACTTAAAAATTGATTATCTCCAGGTGTTAAACATTTAACTATTTTACAAGTGTTGATTTAACTCTGGAGAGTGTGGAGCTATATAAACCCAACCCTGTGGGTAGCGCTGGACTTTTTGCTTTGTGTACAGTTCCACTGAAAAATAAATGATTTTTTTTTTGAGAGGTGATCATAAAAGTGATATGTTGCACAAGTGTGCACACCTTGTTATAATTTGGGATATGGCTGTGTTCAGAATGAATCACATCAAGATCACACATGTTGCCATTTAAAGTTCAGATGTTCTAGGGGGCTTTTCTTGACATTCTTTTTACATCAATCAGAAGCCAGCTGAAAAAAACGTTGATTCAGAGAGAAACCATTTTTTTTTTGCCTGGGAAGAGGATGTGCCCTCTAGTGGACACTGTAGGAGAGAACGTCTAATAACGATAGTATTAGTTGTGTGTATTTTGTCATTACTCTCCTTGTGAAACTGTTCATGTGCCCCATAGGATAGAGCTAAAAAAAAAAATCAGAATACACTATCTAAACACATTGAAAAGAGTTTCAATCATCTTGCTCACCTCTCCTCTCTGAATGGAGTCAAGAAACGAGTGGTGTCATCTTCATGGCTACTTTGTTGGCTGCTTTGTTGGCTGCTCTGCTGGCTGCTGCAGTCACACAAGAGGGAAGTTCAGTTAGTTCTGTTATTTCTCTTCACTTAAAGCATACATGACATACTTGCACCTACAAACAAGAAACACAGGTGGGAAATGAAAAGAAATGTACAGCATAGCATCTAGGACACAGAAAATTATATTAACTACACCTTGTCCCAGTTATGAATATAGGATTATTTAGCATTGCAGCATCTTTGGTCCGGTGGGGCAAAAGTGTAGCATTATCCATCACGCTGCCCTAAATATGTTGCTGTTACAGCTGAATCGGCTGAACACTACGGCACAAATGTCTTACGCTGACTAACATGCAGTAGATGCATCTAATGCACTGTAATAGGACAATTCTGCAAAAAAGGACACATGTTACAAAATTACTAAAAACAAACAAACATGTTTTTCTAACAAAATTAATAAAACATGGTAATAATAAAAATGGAGGAATGTTCAAATTATCCCCCCCTCGCAAAAACATAGTAGATTGTAATTTAACAGAATTGCTCAATTGAACTTGCTGAATTCTGTGGTGCTTTACATGCACATATCCTGTATTGACACAAGAGGGGGCTACATGACATCTCTGACTATGACTACACTGTACTTGTGCTACCAAAAAAATATATATAAAATGAATAAATAAATAAATAAATAAATAAGCTAAAAAAAATAAGAAGTAGGAAATGCTCCATATTAGTATTAGATTGTTTCAATATGTGGAAGTGCTTAATCATGCTCAATTAAAAGAAACACAAAGAAGTTTGATATTTATGACCCTTTCAACAAATCAGAATAGTATTATACCTTACTCTAATTCCATAAACCAAATATCCTACAATGACTGATGAATAATTCATGTTGATTCTGGTAACTTTAGCAATCACTATTCTAAAAGAAAAAGAAACATATTTCATAAAAGAATGAAATCTGCGGTTGCGTGGCAAGTTTAAAGCAGCCACAAACATTCCCACTGCCTTGGTTAAAGGCTAACAAAAAAATGCAGACAATTTAAAGATTTTATAGTTGAGTGATTGATTGGTATGTTAGACTGCAGCCACCCTGCTCAGGCTGGTACAGGCAACATACCAAAACTAAGATCAGTTGGAAAATTTCTCATACACGTGCAGTATTTTGTACCTCCAATTAATTGTATTTTCAACGAGTTTAGGTTATATATTTGACATTTATCTTAATAAAAACAGGATCCAAGTTAACGTGGCATAGGTTTACACTAAATTATTAATAGTGGTGTTGAATTAATGCAATAACACTTTGAACATGACAGCAAGGAGGTGTAACCTATATAACACTACACTGACATACATCACCAGCAGAGATCAAGTAAGAATTGTATAGATCGGTTGTAATTGATTGCTTCTTAATTAGTTCTCGTAAAATGGCAATTTCTAGTTTAATTAGTGTGCAGCTTAATCAACAAGAGTACACATCAACCTACAATATATGAAATGCAATTTTTTTTCTTCAATTTGAAACAACCACAAATTGATCCACTTAAGCATCACACGTGTTCGCTCACTGCCATGCATGCACCCATGCCCACCTGCCTCTCATTCATGCATTCATTCATTGTCTAATGTCAGCTGCTAACCTCATTAATACTGTATTATTTATTTTCAGACAATAATGCAGTTATACAAACTAAGCACCAGCTGGTCACCTGCTCTGGTTTCGCTTCCCATCTTCCAGGTTGTTGTCGCATTGACTGAAGCCTTCCAGCATTTTAGGGAACTGATGATGTCTGCCCAGTACCTTACGCTCTAATTTTTGGCCACAAGTTGTATCCTGGTGTTAAATCCTTGCCTGTTTAACTAAGTGAACCTTTACGGAATACAAAACTGGTACTCGTAAGTCACTGCTGAACCTGAGTCTGTGGCCGGGTCAGTGAAGTGAGTCTTTTTAAATGACATCAGCTATTGTGTGGTTAACGTGACCTTCCGGTTGATGGACTCGTAATGAATGTTTAATCAAAGTGCTCAATCATCTGCTTTTTTCTATGCAATCACTACTGCACACATGGCTCTATAATATATTTCAAATTCTTTACAAGATAAAACAAAGCACTATTCTTTTAAATGAAGCTTGATTATAAAAAAAAGAAAAGAAAAAAAGTTTGGAACATAAATGCAAAGACAACATAGCACACTGAAAAACAATATACCATTACAAAAGAGATTGCACGATTTAAAAGTACAGTTGGAAAGTAATATAATATGTCATACGATTACAATTCAGTTTTCCAATACTTACAGTTTGGTCAATTTCTGAATCCTCACTCCGTCTACAAGAGCAACCCTTGTAAAGCAAGAGAGCCAAGTATCCCATTAACTATATGTACTCGTAATGTTTGTATATTAACTGGGTAGCTTGAAGACCAGTCAGTTTAGGTGAAAATACATAATCATGCAAACCTAGTCCAAAGGTTTGGACACTGTTAGAAAACTGTATACGTATGACTTTGCACCCAAAAAATGTACTGGATATAATTCTAACCTCATATTTATCTTTTGTTTTTAGAATTATTGTCATTATTAATATTGGCATGCTAGGGTAAGGATAAGAAAGCAGACTGTGTTCTCTCTGATTTTACTTGTTCAAAAGCTCTCTAGGATTGAATTAGATGGTGGTGGACAACACGTCATTTGTAGTTGTAGTCACTGATCTGAGTTAATTGACTGATTATCACTGGTTTTGTTCATCACAAGTAGATAATTAGTATGGCTCAAAATGGGAAACTTTCTTGAACAGAGTCAACAAAAATGTTTACGTCATTCAAAGTAGGCATCCCATCAATGTTCCGTCAATCACCATTTGTCAAGCCGTCAACAAAATGGGCATCCGTCATTGACAGACTGATGGACCTTCCATCAGTATTGACGGAAAGCCGACCTCTGGATATGAGTGCAAAAAACAACCCACAGCTTAGCAAAGCGCACTGGGGAAAAAAATGTTCTGCCTGCAAAGCAGCACATAGTGTTCTCACAATTGTACATCGCAAAACCATTAATATGTAGATAATTTATGATACTCCTACACCACTGGATTTAGAAGAAATATGCTGTCTTGATGCCATAATGCTATCTTTATAAGTACTAAACCGAAAAATAGGAGACTTCAAGGTGAGGTGAAGCAGGTTTGTACTGATGGTCCAGTGGATATAATGACAGTTTCATCCTCAGAAATGACACTTCTGGAGAGATGGAGTCTTGGAGAAAGACAAGCTACTGATGGTGTGAGTAATGAACCAATTCCTGTAACTGGCCTCGGAGGATTAGCAGAGCTACCTGGTACACATTACATATATCTCCTCAAACAAGACTGGTGGAGAACTCTTGTCGGAACTGCACTGAACCTTGTTCTCGGGCTTGATTATCTCTGTTCAATGATGTAATCTATTTTATCTTAATTTGTGTGATCTCGAATGCTTGCACGAAGGTTCCTTTGGGATCCGAAGTGGAATGTCTCATCAATAGTTAAATATGGAGGAAAAACAGATACTGGGTTTGTTTACCATTTTCTGAAATGATATCATCATTTAAAATAAGACCACATGTTTACCTGCTCACTTCAGGCAAGACATTTAACAACAAGGTATCCAAGAGGAGGCCAAATATTAAGATTATCTTATGCAAGAAGTGTGCCACGTACTGCTTAAAAGGCAAACGTAAAATTTATAATGGCTGTGCTCTTGGATTTCAAAAATTTCAAAAAAGTCTGCAGTTATGCTCCAAAGAGATGTACAGAGCAGTATTGATCAGAAATAAAATATTTTCTGCACCCAAATATATCTGGCTAACCAAACAATCTTCAAAATCCTGAATTGTTTGTAACAAAAGTTCATTGTGCAGCACGGCATCATATTAGCAACTGTTCTAATATTCATTGCCTTGAACTGAACAAATTCATCTAAGTCGGAGTAGGCAACCCTGGTCGTTGGGAGCCACAGTCCAGAGCTGATCATTGGAATTACCTGTGTTGGAGGATGGAGACATCTAAAACTCTCGAGGACCAGGGTTGCCTACTCCTGCTCTAAATCATCGGTCTCTAAATCAGGTCCTCGAGGGCCTCAGTCCTGCGAGTTTTAAGGTTTCCCTCCCCCCAACACACCTCAACAAAATGATAAGGATTGTTATTAGTTTTCTGCGGAGCTTACTGATGAGCTGATCCTTTGAATCAGCTGCGTTGGAAGAGGGAAACCTCTAAAGCATGCAGGACTGCGGCCCTGGAGGACTGAAGTTTGAGACCTATGCTCTAAGAGTGATTGTTTGATAGAAAATAAAACCTCAAGGCTGATCTAAAGAAGTTAGTGGCATATGATACACATTAGTGAATTAGCATATGCTCTGAAGCAGCATGGATATGGTCGATGAGTGGAGCAGTAGTGAGAAAAGGAAAGCTATATCGGGAAAGCCCATACCAACCTGCTCTCACTGCCTTGCTCCTTCTTCTCTCTGACTTTCAGCCACTTCCTCAACAGGAACCGCTTCCGTCGTGGGGAGGCACTGGGCGTAGAGCAGCGAGACCAGGACGAGGGAGCATCTTCATCACTGGACGGCGTGATCTCAATGGATGGCAGTTGAAGGTATTCCTTGGAGCCGGAGCGCGACCGAGCCTTGAGGTGACCGCCGCTTAGCTGCCCCGTTTCCAATGCCCTCTCGCTCGGGACGTTTCTCATGCGGCGCATCTTGAAGCGTTTGCGGCGGAGCGTCGGGGTCGAGGAGCTGGATCGCATGGAGCAATCCGACACGGTGTTGGTACCTCCATCGGAATATACCGGGGCATCGTTTGGAACGCTCACTTGGAGGGAAGGTGGTCTAAGTGAGTCACTCATGGTAACTACAATATGTCAATCCAAGAATGACTCCACTGCCACTCAAAGGTTGAGAGACTCCTGAAGAACTGAAAGAGGCAGGCACAATGTATATCCTTGTCAATTTGGTATCCTCACACTTCCTCAGTTGTCCGAGTGCTCTGCGCAAGTCCTTGTCAAACGCCAGCCTGTAGACTGAGGGACTAGCTGAGGAGTCCTGATAACAGCTATCTGGGGTCTGATAGTCTGTTTAATGATATGCATCTATTTTGTGAGTGGCTGGCTTACAGGCTGAAGAGCAATCATATGGTGCAAAACTCAACTTCTCAGGCTTGGGAGAAGGCTGTATTAGATAACAAAGGGGACTTTTGTTCTGAGCAGCAGATGAAACATGTATAAGGCATGTCAGGGAGTGTAACCCAACTCCCCTGGTCCTTTCTGGGGACCTGCAGGCCAAGTTACACACACTGCCTTTTTGGTTAAGACCTCGCTGCCAAAGCTGTCACCTTTGCTTAGTCTGGTAATAGTAATGCAGAAGGCACCGTTAATACAATTCTTGCTGTAGTTTGAAGTCAGTGCGGTGGTTTGATGAGGTTATTGTGATGTTGATGCTGTTTGTTGCAGGGCTGGGCTTGAGGTCCAGTCTTGTGCTCCAGGGTGTCATTGTCTCCACGCAGTTACAGCCTAAGGGTTAGAGGGAGGTGATAGGACTGCAGGGTTCAGGCAAGCCTGAGTGTGATGATGGCCAAGTTAAGCAACTGATAACACAAACAGCATATAAGACAGCCACACACGCACACAGGTAGACACCATTAATTCAATCACAGAAAAGAAAGCAGCACTATTGTGAATGGATGTAAAAAACAAATAAAATTCTCACTCCCACATAGTCGTATCCTGCACCAACTGTCAAAAGCCACCACCATGCACCAGCCCAACTGTTTCAGCTCCCTAGCCACTGTCTTCCTTATAAATGTATTTAATCCGGAGCCTGGCAAAACCGTTGTTACAATGGCCCATCGTTGACGAGTGCATCCGCATTTTCGGTGAGTGCTTTATGACGTGAAGCCTTGTAAAAATACACAGACTAAAAAGTACTGACCCGGCTCGATTGACGTAAAGCCGCTTCAGTTGGTGTTCAGTTTGTGTTTGTATTTATTTTTTTTTTTTTTGTGGCTTCATGTCATAAAGTATTTGCCGAAAATGCGGAAGCAATCGCCAAACGATGGGATCCATCATGGACGGCTGATGTTACGATGTTTTGGCACAGCTGATTATAACTATAAAATATATGTGTAAAACTATAAACTCTTATTTCTAAAATAATTTTTTAAACTTAAGAATAGAAAAAAAAAACTTCCAATAATTCCCACATCACATGAAATATGTACTGGAGCATATACACATACAAATGATATGATGACTAAACAGAAATATTTATTTGTAAATGATTTCATTATTTAAATCACAAATTATTTAGGGAAGGGTGAGTACTGATACCAAATCCAGGCAGATAACCAGCCTTATTATAAGTTTTCGTGTTTTGCACGTCTTGTAGCCGTTTTATAATCAGGAACTACAAATTGGAAGAATAGAGAGAGAGAGGTTTTGTTTTTTTTGTTTTTTTATATTATGTATCAAAAGATGCTACTATAGTGGCATCTTTTGATACATATCGGTACTTGGTAATGATATTGATAACTACTCAAGAGTTGAATACTCGTACTGATGTCAGTCTGAAAAACATCCCCAATTTTTATTTTTTATTTTATATTTTTTAAAGATGAAAACCAGTCTTTGGGAATGACAATTTACAACTACTGTACTCAAAATGAGACTATATGACCAAACATCTACTTCACTAAGTAACTACTTCTTCCCATCCATCCATCCATCCATCCATCCATCCATCCATCCATCTATTTTCTGAACCGCTTGCTCCTCACAAGGGTCGCTGATTTTATTTTATTTATTTTGTTCAAATCATATGTTGAAGACTTGAATTTTTAAAGAGAACATCAAACTCTTGCTGACGATCAAATCTCATTGGATTTTTGGCCAGAAATTCAAAGCAGGAGCCATGACACAGGAAAGAAAAGGAAGTGACAGCAAACATGCAAACCATCTTTTATGCATGGTCGCGGGCAAAATGCCAGCACACACTCCCTGTGACCTGGAGGCTGGAGTGTGGAAGCAGGAAAACATCATGAATTAATCATGGTCAGACAACGTTTCTCATTACAGCCTCACACGTTCTGGCAGCTTTGGGTCACAGTCTGCCATTTCCAGGCTCAACTCAGGTGAGCTGTGAATGAATTTAGTGTAGTGTGCCCAAGCTACTTCAAAAAGTTTTGATAAGTTGATTATTTTGCACTTAGTTAGGAAGCAAGGTTCATTTAAAAAAAAAAAAAAAAAAAAAAAAAAAGAGTACACAGTTTTATAGCAAGAGACGGCGCACCTGTGCATATGAGCACTCATAATAATATTAAAAAGCAGACCGCACAGCAGGAGGAAGTCGAGCAGTCTAGCCATCTTGTGTCGGCGCAGCTTGAGAACTTTGTCATGCATGCATTAATGCCGTGAACAGATGGACCTACCACAGAGGAGCTTTGCTGTTACAGCTGCGACTGAGATGACAGTTACCTCTCCGTAGTGGATACACGGTGTAGGACAGAATAGACATTGATTTCCTTGAACACATCATTACTGACGATCAAAGTTGAACTTAATTGTTCAGCGCCTTTCTATTCTTAGCAGCGTGTTGTTTTCAGAGATTAGGGAGGAATGCAAACGCTGACAGAACCTATGAAAAACCATATGTTATTGGATTAGCCCAATTAACCATTTAAATTGACAGGAAATGTTCATATTTGAAAATGGACAAACATGGTGTATATACATACTATATGTCCAAAGATCATTTTGACTGATACTGAGTGATAATGTTCCACTCCATTCCTGTAGGTGGCAATCATGCATATAGCAGTGGGTACCAACGGCGTTCTAGAGATATATCGCTGTTTTTTTAGGGACAATAGTCAAGTAGACTGATAACCAGTATTTGGGGCCAATATTTATTTGCAGTTAAAAAAATAAATTAAAAAAAATGGTAAAAAACAAATATTTCTTTCAAAAAATTATAATAATACGAACTACATCCATTGATTTAAATGTCTTTAAGCATGTTTATTTAACAGCCTTTCGGATTTGTAATTTGATTTTTTCTAGACCGTAGACATTTTTTATTATGGATGCAGGGTAATATCGGAGGCAATTATCGACCAATTTGACGTTATACAGATCAACCAGATAATAAAGAAATCTGCTGATAATTATCGGCAATTATCGACCAATTTGACAATATAGAGATAAATCAGAAAAAGAAATCCGCCAATAATAATCGATATGCCACGTTGGTCCATCTGTTGTGGTTGTGGCTCAAAGTTGTGCCCAACTCCTCAACCCCTCCCCTCTCCTAGGGTAGTGTCACATATTTGTGACGTCATTATGCACGCAACCTCGTGTTGGCAGAAGATGCATCATGGCGTAATCAGCCCAGCTGATAATCGGTCTATCAATGTGTTCTTCCCCAGCCTGTGTGTGGTACCCTTTTGCACCCCTTTCAGGAGGGGAATACTGCTACAGTTCCTGCAATAGCATACAGCAAAGACTTGATAACGCCAATGGAGCAATAACCTCTACAAATCTACTCAAAAACCCTTGTGAGGAAAAGCGGCTAAGTAAATGGATGGGTGGATGGAAATCTACTAAAGATTTTATATGTATTCTCCCAGGATCTCTTAACATTCACCTATGCATAATAATTCCACTTGGAGATGTTACATAGATGAAACATACATTCATGAATTAAGTATGAGATGCTATGATGGGACACAACGTCTGCTAACTGTAGCCAAACACATTAAAATAAATAAATAAATCATTTATTTACTATGGGGAATATGGTGTTCTTCTTTAGTGTAAGAGAACGCAGTGCTCCAAGACAACAACTATTTGGCTGCAGGGTCATTGGTAGAATCATTGCTGTAATCATTGCTGGAATGACCAAAGTGGGACTTGTTGACCGACACCATGTGGACAAAACTTAGATGTCGAGGGCCGAGGCCATGCTCATTGGTCATTGACTCCCAATGAAGATTAGCATCTGGTAAAACTTTTACTTTGACACGACAAGCAACGGGTTCTGAGAAACAAGTGTCATATTTTAGTAGCGTTAAACTAATTGCAGGACCTCTCCTTGTATGAAAATGACTTTGAGAACCAAGCATAGGAGCAAGAAGCAAAAAAAAAAAAAAAAAAGGAGCAAGAAGCAAGAATGTGTATCATTTATTCCATCAGATGCGGGGGTGCGTGTGCATGTGTGTGTTAACTGCATTAGTTAACTGCAGAGTTACATTATAATCTGATGTATGCATAAGTGGTGCACTGGTACACATATGCCTACTAGAAATTGAAGACTGCAATGCAGTTTAAGTCTGTCACTATGCTTTTGCACAGCAAGCAATTTTTGTGCGAGTGGGCGGCAGGGACGACACCAATCATGTTCGACAGGACAATTTTGTTGTCTCATTCGTGAACAACTTGTTCAAACCCCAGTGACTGAAATCACTTCATGAACTGATTTGTTCATTTCTCAGTCCAGCTGAACCCAACCGCAAGGATGCCACCAAATGCCCGGTAAGCTGCGACACACGTGATGCTGCAATGGTGGAGCCCGGCCGAGATAATGCAATTGTGTGCACATCCTTCTTATTTACAGCTGGGGATGTAGCTGGGTTCAGAATTAACCAATTATGTTCAAACTCATTGAACGCAAGACCTGCGACCACCAGATGATTTGACTTCTTAACTCCATATTTTATGCTTGTTATAGGTCACATTTATGATGGAATTTTGAAATGATTGATTTCAGTCTCATATTTTTATATCGCAAAAACCTGGCATTCAAACTGAGGTTTTTAGGCTTTTTGTATCCAGTTGAATGATGGTTATGGTAACTCATTCCTTATTACTACAGTTCATACTATCCAATGAAAGCTGGTCAGTGTTACCATGATCAGGCCCTAATACATTAACAAATTGACAGGAGATGAAAAAAAAAACATCACAAGATGCGGAAGGCCAAATTATTCAATTTGTTCTGCATGAAGATAAAGCAGAAAGATAAGCAGTGCATTTGTCTGAAGTAGGTCAATTACGTTCCAATTTTCCGAGTCGACATTAAGTGCCGATAAATAACAAGACATCTACTGTAGATCTGCGGTGTCATGGCGTCAACATGATTAATGTACACATAATTGTACTATTTTAACATGTCACCAATCCCAAATTTGACCAAAAATTGATCCATCCATCCATCCATTTTCTTGACCGCTTACTCCTCACAAGGGTCGCGGGGGCTGCTGGCGCCTATCTCAGCTGGCTCTGGGTAGTAGGCGGGGGACACCCTGGACTGGTTGCCAACCAATCGCAGGGCACACAGAGACGAACAACCATCCACACTCACACGCACACCAAGGGACAATTCGGAGCGCCCAATTAACCTGCCATGCATGTCTTTGGAATGTGGGAGGAGACCGGAGTACCCGGAGAAGACCCACGCGGGCACGGGGAGAACATGCAAACTCCACCCAGGAAGGTCCGAGCCTGGACTCGAACCGGAGACCTCAGAACTGGGAAGCGGACGTGCTAACCACTCGACTACCATCCCGCCCAAAAATTGATGATGCAGGGAATTTTAACAGATACAATTGCAAAATGTAGTGCAAACAGGTTAACGGTTAAAACCTGTGTATACCTGTGCTACCATTTTGTGGGCAACTAATGTAAACACCAGAGTGGCCTTCAGAGTTCATGAACACAAGAGTAATCAACAAGTCTTCAGAACAGAAAGTTCTAACCTGAGACCAGATGTTCACGTCTGCCTGCTATCATTTTTTTAACTTGACAAATAAATAAATCACAGTAGAGAATGCTGTGTTGTAACAGATGGCTGGAAGTTCTCACAGAGTTCAGACAAATTAGCCATGACGACAAAGGACCGGAGGCGTTGGCAGTCATATGTGTCTGGGCTAAAACAAGAAAAAACAAAAAAAAACAAAAAAAAAAGTTGAACGTGAAAGGTTACATACAAAGCAAATAATGCACTCAATAAATAAACAAAGTTGAAATACCTTTGTTTTGTTTTGTTTGGAGGAATTAAAGTAAGGTCCTGCTAACAATATTAATACTCATCCACAAAACAGACCCAATCAAAGTAATTCCTTTCCAACGCCCTTTCAACAAGCTCAATTAGCCATGAAAAACCTCGTCATGTCACTATGCATGACTAACCACATAGATGTTCGCCATCAGCCGGCGTTGAATTACATATGACTTTTCTGCCTGGTGCCAAGAGTTGTCGCAAGCTTGCCATTTATGCCAACGTAATGAAAGAGATCAATGATGAACGGACAGACAAACATTACACGATTCTTTCGACCTGCTGGACTGTAATTTCCCATCCACTGGAAAAACCCTGAAAAGCCAAAATTTGAAATCTAATCTACTTCAATCACTGCTGTACTGCACCAGTGGACTGCTTTACTTACAAATGTCATTTCCTAGTGGGTAAAAGGGAATTTTCCCAGGCCTGGCAGTCTCAAAACAGCTGAGAAGAAAGGGGATGTCGGGGAGTGTGAGTTGCATTCAAAGTGGTTTTATTTGAGAGGAAACCCTCAAATCAAAGCCGAGCAACAAGAGCAGTGCTAAGTGTACTAACAACCCACTAGCAAGACTTCTTACAGAAATAAAATCTCCAGATCAGTCCATGCAGAGGATGTTGCCGTCTTTGCTCCACTGTGAAGACACTGTGACATAAAACCATTACCGTCATTTTAAAGCCCAGCGGGACCATGAATAAAATGAGTGAGTGCTGAGTGTCAAGCAGTCACAAATCTGCTATTGTGCATCAAAACAATATTTATCTTCTTTCATTTTATTGGCATCTTGAAGCCTATTTACCATGGATAAAAAAATAAAATAAAACAAAACCTAAATGTGCACCTTATTTAGAGTGAGGGAGCCGTTATTTATCGGTGCAGAATACAAGAGCATGGATAGAAAATAAAGAAAAATGAAAAAATAAAACCGATTTTACTGAAGGCTCACTGAAAGTGTCTATATTAAACAGACAACTATGCCTTCAGCATATCATCTTAACAGTTTAAATTAGTGACTACGGAGTCAACATAGTTTGTATTATGACTTGGCAACTGTTGATCATCCATGTTGACAGGTATAATAATCCGGAAATTGTTACAGAGCGGCAACAAAGTAAATACGTGCATTAAATAGGTGGAGACCAGCGACTGGCGAAAGGCGCCTCTGGCAGACCACTGCGATGTGACCTACCTGCCCAACATCACAATGCACATCCCTTTCCATTCTTTTGACTCTTCATTGGTTAAGCTTCACCTCTGTATTGTTTTTAAATTAAAGCACATATAATTATGTTGATATGAACACCACCACATGCTGCAATTAGCTTCATCAAAACACCCCCATGAAAGAAACATTTATATTGATTTGATGATGCTGACCTGCTACATTCAAGTAATTTTTGTTACAATCATTGCAATTGTAATTGACAACAATGATAATGTGCTTATTAGTGTGAGTGTAGTTTAATTTAAAGCTTTCTTGAAAAGGTCTGCGTCTGATTAAACATTATTATAATGTTTATAAAATCTGACATTAATCAGGCGTTGGACTGATTACATTGTACAAGTGGTCATATTGTCAGCTGTTTATTTAAATGGAAAATCATGGGTCTCGTGCGTTGGGTTTATGCAAATAGGTTGTATGAAAAGGCGATCCGAGCAAATGTAAATCACAACACTTTCAAGAAAAGTAAGCCACATTATACTCAGCATCGTGATAAACAATATGATATTTTCATATATATATTGTTTAAAGTTTAAATTAAAAAATGTATATAAATGCGGAAGTATGTTGCTGATATGTGATTACAATGTGATGTGTAATGAAATGTGATAAGATTAATGTTAAAATGTGATAAGTTTGGCTTCCGAATTAAACAGAACAAAATGAAGCAATTCCTTCAATTAAGGTCTCTCGTGTTGTTGATGTACATTTTCTTTTTTATGCTTTTTAAACACTTTTTTTATGTATTTATTTATTTTATATTACAGTTGTATAGAAGAGCAGTGTAGACAATCCTTTTTTGCCTAATAAATTAAAGTTACTAGCTACGTAACAACAATGCTCTTCCCCAATATTGGATATAAGAAACTAAAGCCATGTGTTTAAAACTATTTAAGAGTTAATAAGATGACACACATACTACTGGGAATTGTTCGCATTGTTCTGCGGAATGCGGAAGCGAAGCACATCACGTTTAACTTTTAATGTAATAATTTATCCTGTAAACAGACTGAAAAGCTCCAGACTAGTACTGTACATTTAAATAAATATTGTATTAATATGTGTTTATTTGTCTTCATTAGCATATATTTCCTTGTATTAGAGTAATCCAAAAGTAATCGATTAAAATTATTTCAATATTTTTGTAGTTGGATTACTTGGACTACATTTTTATTTTTTATTTTTTTTTTGACGGGTAAGTAAAAACTTTTGGAATATATTTTTAAAGAAACCCTCCCAAACCTGGTGATATTGACCTTTTTATTTCTCTTGTGGTAGCAATACCCATCCATAAATAATACATATGTGTGTGCGTTTGCTGCCCTGCGATTGGCTGGCAACCAGTCCAGGGTGTCCCCTGCCTACTGCCCAGAGCCAGCTTAAATAGGCGCTAGCACCCCCCGCGACCCTTGTGAGGAATAAGCGGTCAAGAAAATAAATGGATTTATGGATGGATGTGTGCGTTTGCGTGCGTAAAGATTTTTGCTAACTATGCTTATATGCTTTGTCATGTTATTGTAGCATATTAAGCTGTTGCACAACAATTTGCAAAATTAAACAGGGGGATGACGAGCACGCAAATATGGCCTGACAGCCACTATGCTTGACCTTTTGTGATCACGGAGGGTTAAAGTTCACAGACAAACAATGTGGGAGGCCTGTCCGCCGTTGCGTGATGAAGTGTGAGTAATGGCGACTTTGCACACCCACCGAGTGTGGCCTTTTATGCATGCCACTTGAGTTCTATACAAAATTCAGACAATGTCACCATTGATGGAGAAGTGACAAAGGAAACTTTCCAGTCAGACCAGCATTATTTGGCCATTAATTGGGGGCAGCGTAGCATGGTGTTCGTTTCCCAGCCCAGAGGTTGCGGGTTCGATCCCATGCCATTGTGACCACGTCGAAGCATCCTTGAGCAAGATACTGAACCCCCAATTGCCCCTGATGCTGCGTCATCAGTAGGTGAATGGGTAGTCAAAATGTTAAGCGCTTTGAGGGCCTTATAAGGTGGAAAATCGCTATATAAATGAAGTGCCATTTACCAAGTGCAATTAAAACAAGTTATTAGCAATATTTGGTAATTACTACTTCTTGATCACAGTCTCCAAGACAAAACAACACATAACCTTGACAGAAGTTACTAGAAATTTGCCTCAATACCACAAATTTTCAATTGATGGGAACATTTGACGGACACCCCTCCGTGAGCCGGCACCTTAACGTGGTGGAGGGGTTTGCGTGTCGCAATGATCCTAGGAGCTATGTTGTCTGGGGCTTTATGCCCCTGGCAGGGTCACCCATGGCAAACAGGTCCTAGGTGAGGGGCCAGACTAAGAACGGCTCAGAAGACCCCTATGATGATAAAAAATTTTGGAGACGCGTTTCCCTCGCCCGGACGCGGGTCACCGGGGCCCCCCTCTGGAGCCAGGCCTGGAGGCGGGGCTCGCTGGCGAGCGCCTGGTGGCCGGGCCTGCACCCATGGGGCCCGGCCGGGCACAGCCCGAAGGGGCAACGTGGGTCCCTCTTCCCACGGGCTCACCACCGGTGGGAGGGGCCAAAGGGGTCGGGTGCAGTGTGGGCTGGGTGGCGGCCAAGGGAGGAGACCTTGGCGGACCGACCCCCGGCTACAGAAGCTGGCTCTTGGGACATGGAATGTCACCTCTCTGGCAGGGAAGGAGCCCGAGCTGGTGTGCGAGGCCGAGAAGTTCCGACTAGACATAGTCGGACTCGCCTCCACACACGGCTTGGGCTCTGGTACCAGTCCTCTTGAGAGGGGTTGGACTCTCTTCCACTCTGGAGTTGCCCACGGTGTGAGGCGCAGAGCAGGTGTGGGCATACTTATTGCCCCCCGGCTCGGCGCCTGTACGTTGGGGTTTACCCCGGTGGACGAGAGGGTAGCCTCCCTCCGCCTTCGGGTGGGGGGACGGGTCCTGACTGTTGTTTGTGCATATGCACCAAACAGCAGCTCAGAGTACCCACCCTTCTTGGAGTCCGTGGAGGGTGTGCTGGAGAGCGCTCCCTCTGGGGACTCCCTCATCCTGCTGGGGGACTTCAACGCTCACGTGGGGAATGACAGTGAGACCTGGAGGGGCGTGATTGGGAGGAACGGCCCCCCTGATCGGAACCCGAGCGGTGTTCTGTTATTGGACTTCTGTGCTCGTCACGGTTTGTCCATAACGAACACCATGTTCAAGCATAAGGGTGTCCATATGTGCACTTGGCACCAGGACACCCTAGGCCGCAGTTCGATGATCGACTTTGTAGTCGTGTCATCGGATTTGCGGCCGCATGTTTTGGACACTCGGGTGAAGAGAGGGGCGGAGCTGTCAACTGATCACCACCTGGTGGTGTGTTGGCTCCGATGGTGGGGGAAGATGCCGGTCCGACCTGGCAGACCCAAACGTATTGTGAGGGTTTGCTGGGAACGTCTGGCGGAATCCCCTGTCAGAAAGAGTTTCAATGCCCACCTCCGGCAGAGCTTCTCCCTTGTCTCGGGGGAGGTGGGGGACATTGAGTCCGAATGGACCATGTTCCGCGCCTCCATTGTTGAGGCGGCCGATCGGAGCTGTGGCCGTAAGGTGGTCGGTGCCTGTCGCGGCGGCAATCTTCGAACCCGCTGGTGGACACCAGCGGTAAGGGATGCCGTCAAGCTGAAGAAGGAGTCCTATCGGGCCTTTTTGGCCTGTCGGACTCCGGAGGCAGCTGACAGGTACCGGATGGCCAAGCGGAACGCGGCTTCGGCGGTTGCTGAGGCAAAAACTCGGACATGGGAGGAGTTCGGTGAGGCCATGGAAAACGACTTCCGGACGGCTTCGAGGAAATTCTGGTCCACCATCCGGCGTCTCAGGAGGGGAAAGCAGTGCACCATTAACACTGTGTATAGTGGCGATGGGGTGCTGCTGACCTCGACTCGGGACGTCGTGAAGCGGTGGGGGGAATACTTCGAAGACCTCCTCAATTCCACCAACACGTCTCCTTTTGAGGAAGCAGAGTCTGGGGACTCTGGGATGGGCTCTCCTATCTCTGGGGTCGAAGTCACTGAGGTGGTTGGAAAGCTCCTCGGTGGCAGGGCCCCGGGGGTGGATGAGATCCGCCCGGAGTTCCTAAAGACTCTGGATGTTGTGGGGCTGTCGTGGTTGACACGCCTCTACAACATCGCGTGGACATCGGGGACAGTGCCTCTGGATTGGCAGACCGGGGTGGTGGTCCCCCTTTTTAAGAAGGGGGACCGGAGGGTGTGTTCCAACTACAGAGGGATCACACTCCTCAGCCTCCCTGGTAAGGTCTATTCAGGGGTGCTGGAGAGGAGGGTCCGTCGGGAGGTCGAATCTCGGATCCAGGAGGAGCAGTGTGGTTTTCGTCCTGGCCGTGGAACAGTGGACCAGCTCTACACCCTCCGCAGGATCCTCGAGGGTGCGTGGGAGTTCGCTCAACCAGTCCACATGTGTTTTGTGGATCTGGAGAAGGCGTTCGACCGTGTCCCTCGGGGAGTTCTGTGGGGGGTGCTTCGGGAGTACGGGGTGCCGGGCCCCTTGTTACGGGCTGTTCGGTCCCTGTACGACCGTTGCCAGAGTTTGGTCCGCATTGCCGGCAGTAAGTCGGATTCGTTTCCGGTGAGGGTTGGACTCCGCCAAGGTTGCCCTTTGTCACCGATTCTGTTCATAACTTTTATGGACAGAATTTCTAGGCGCAGCCGAGGAGTGGAGGGGTTCCGGTTTGGTGGCCTCAGCATTGCATCTCTGCTCTTTGCAGATGATGTGGTGCTGTTGGCTTCATCAGGCCGGGACCTTCAGCTCTCACTGGAGCGGTTCGCAGCCGAGTGTGAAGCGGCTGGGATGAGGATCAGCACCTCCAAATCCGAGACCATGGTCCTCAGTCGGAAAAGGGTGGAGTGTCGTCTTCAGGTCGGGGATGAGATCCTGCCCCAAGTGGAGGAGTTCAAGTATCTTGGGGTCTTGTTCACGAGTGAGGGTAGGATGGAGCGGGAGATCGACAGGCGGATCGGTGCAGCGTCTGCAGTGATGCGGTCTCTGTATCGGTCCGTCGTGGTGAAGAAAGAGCTGAGCCAAAAGGCAAAGCTCTCGATTTACCGGTCGATCTACGTTCCAACCCTCACCTATGGTCACGAGCTGTGGGTCGTGACCGAAAGAACGAGATCCCGGATACAAGCGGCCGAAATGAGTTTCCTCCGCAGGGTGTCCGGGCTCTCCCTTAGAGATAGGGTGAGAAGCTCGGTCATCCGGGAGGGACTCAGAGTCGAGCCGCTGCTCCTCCGCGTTGAGAGGAGCCAGCTGAGGTGGCTCGGGCATCTGGTTCGGATGCCTCCTGGACGCCTCCCTGGGGAGGTGTTCCGGGCATGTCCCACCGGTGGGAGACCCCGGGGACGACCCAGGACACGCTGGAGAGACTATGTCTCTCGGCTGGCCTGGGAACGCCTTGGGATCCCACCGGAGGAGCTGGTTGAAGTGGCTGGGGAGAGGGAAGTCTGGGTTTCCCTCCTGAAGCTGCTGCCCCCGCGACCCGACCCCGGATAAGCGGAGGAAGATGGATGGATGGATGGATTTGACGGACAAAAACAAAACTTGCACATGGAGGACATCAAAACGATGTCTGTGAGCTCCATGATGGGAGCAATTTCAAGTCATTGATACAGATATGTTAATAATGGAATTTCACAGTTTCTTGATATATGATTAAAACCACTGGAGCTTATTCTTACGTCATAATAAGAATGTGATTGTTGACATGTTTACCTATTTGTTTTACGCTAATGCATCATTTACAGAAGCTAATGTGCGATAAGAGAGCAGTTAGCATGTACTGTCAGGGAGAGGAATTCCGGTTAGATGGTGTTTGTAATGTGCAGTCACTGAGAGTAATTCATGGCACACACTAAGTAACTATCTCTGCCATTCAAATACATCACATTGCTGCCAAATGGGCTGCTTATAAAGTCCCATCTCAGTTATTCATTAGCTCACATGGAAGAGGGTCACACACTTTACAACAAGATCATAAAGACTGACCCGAATTTCTCAGTGATCACTTTTAAATGCAGCTTAATTCATTACTGTATTCATCAAATGAGGTGGGTGTAGCATGCCAATATAAATTGGGGCCAACAAACATGTAGTCTTTATTATTTAGTTTTTATTTAGTTGGTTGTTCCTATTATACTTTTTATATTAAATATTAGTATATAGTGTATTTGTATTGCTGATGTAACAATCTAATTTACTTCAAAGACTGAATACAATATCGATCCATCTGACATTTAACAGCATCGTTCCTTACTTTCTCGCAATATAGCACTACTTGATGAAATACACTGTAAAGGACTTACACCATACATTTAAGTTCTATCTCATCTCTGCAGCTATTGCCTAAGGCTCTCCTGGGCCCCATGTGCAACGTTTCTTGGCCTTGGATATAACACTTCTGCTGTGTTCTCCACAGAGTAGGGAGGGAATCTCTAAGCAAAAACAGGGGAGAAAACATAAGCTTTGGTTTCCAGGTAAAATGAGAAAAAAATACATGGTTTGTCCTTTATTTCTTATTGTCTGCGAACTGCTGCATGATTCCATGAACAAAGACTGAGTTGATGGTCCAACTCTGTAAGCTGGCTGTAGAGAATGTCCAAGCACCACTATTGAGCAGCCCCCTCTGGTCACTGGTTATTATTTTCATTTATTTACAGGTACTCAAGCACCCTTAAAAAGGGACTAAATAGACCTACCGTATGCTCTGAGTTTGACAAACCCCCTCGCCAAATCAGATCATCCATCCATCCATTTTCCTGACCGTTTATTCCTCACAAGGGTCACGGGGGGTGCTGGAGCCTATCTCAGCTGGCAGTAGGCAGGTTACACCCTGAACTGGTTGCCAGCCAATTGCAAGGCACACAGAGACGAACAACCATCCAAACTCACAAGCCCCACCTGGGGACAATTCGGAGCGCCCAATTAACCTGCCATGCATGTAATTTAGAATGTGGGAGGAGACCGGAGTACCCGGAGAAGACCCACGCAGGCACGAGTCCTCAGAACTGGGAGGCGGACGTACTAACCAGTCTTCCACCGTTCCGCCCCAAACCAGATCAAGCAGTTTCAAACAATAAAGCAAGAGCTATGCCGCGAGTGCGCCGGTAAACAAATCGGTTTACATTTGCACTTCATTGAATCACTTTTAGAAAAGGTGGAAAAGAAAATGGAAATGTCAAGAAAACGGACATAGAAATTGTGACAAATGGAAGATGCTGAAGAAGCCGCAGGCGGTTTGCTCGTCATTATAGTACAAGCGAAAGTCACATCCTCATCATCTGCCATTTAGATTAAGCTGCAACTCTATTCCATCAGACTGGATGATAAATAATGTGCAGATGTTATTTTCTGCTTCCTACACCCCTTTATTAATTCATCAAGAGACACATTGGTTATAGGATTTGCCACCAAAGATTTGAGGTCACGAAGGAACAGTTCAAAGTGACAGCTCAGTTTCCACAGCAACGACAAGACATTTGCTCGCTTCTATATTTAATATGCTTTCAGTCAAAGTTTATTCACCTTCTCTGAAACTAATTGTGTTTGTTTTTTGTTTTTTTGTATATAAATAGTCTGGTAAAACTAACACAGTTTTATTTGCTCATTAAAATTATGATTATACTGGCACCTTATACTGTTGTTAATCATAGACTGTTTCTGGTTTCTGGTTTTAGTTTGTAAGAAAATGAACTTTGCCAACACTCTGTATGTGTACGTTTTTATGAACCCCATATCATAACAGTCTAAACACAGCTCACATCTCTTATTAGTAGGTGAACAATCCAATGGTTGTTGAATTCTGCTTCTTTTCCGTCGTCCGTTGATCGGTAGTTGCACCCCTAACATTTAAACTGTATGAATTCATGTCTGAGATTTTAGAGGTGCTTCCCTAAAGGGAGCGATTTGCTCTTTATTTGATGAATCCATCACACAGTGAATAAATCGTTTTGTGGCTTTTTGAGGGGATTTCAATTTATGCTGAAAAGGTTGCTGAATACGTTGAACTTTTATCCATTTGTCTCCAGAGTCGCATACACACAGAGACAACCTGCTGCCTGCACAATGCTAAAAATATCCTTTAATAAGACACTGGGATGGAGGTCACACATCGAATGTGTAGAACTTGAATATATGACAGCAATTCCGACCTTATGGCAAACCTTGAGAACAAATAACTATAAATTATACGAGCAGTGGGAGCATGGATCAAAGCAAAATGAAGCAAAGATTTACACCAAGATATTGACTGGACTGTCACCACAATACACTGCACATTCATTATAAGAATTCAGACAACCTCAGCTTGCATGGGAAGGTGTGAGATGTCAGGCAGTAAAGAGTAAGTAATTAATTGCTTGCTATCTATGTCATCCAAAATTTAACCCTCAATGAGTCAGCGTCTGTACTTTGCGATAATGATGAGTCTCTCAAGTGTCTGACCTTCACAACTCGCCCTTGTTAAAATGCCTTACTTGCCTTCATTTTATCAATTATGATAATTAAAAAGCAGTATCTTCTCTCTGTATAATGCACCAAATGAAGTCTTTGGTCGATGATGGGAACTTTATGAAATAATTACAAAACTATTATAATTACAGTTGCAATTAATAAGGCTGATATAGCTTGGGTGCTAAGAGGTTTTCCCGTCAGGCTCCTTCCCAGTTAGGAAAAACAAATCAGCGTTCATGTGCAAACAGCTACGAGTAGTTAATTAATGTGCTGAGGATTTCCATATGCAGTCCAAGAAAAATGAGATTCAATTTCTCTCAAAGGACCTCAGCATCGTCTGCTCGTTAGTCACAGGTGGAGAAAGGATTGTGTTTTGACTGCAATGAATGAGCTCTGTTTAGTTTTTCTGAATCTGTTGGTTCTGTTTTTATAGAAACATTAGCTAAATTGAACTAACTCCCTGCCCAAAGTGTGTTATTGATTAATGGTTCATAAACAAACAAGACGTGAATGACAAAGTCAGTTGAGATGCAAGACAGAAGCCATTCATCATGAGTTACTTGCAATATTTATACTCGTAGTTCTTGCTGGCTTATGAAAAATGTCTTCAAAGCTGTCCAAAAAGCTTTACATTTATCCAGCATAGGTGCACTCTTCTGATGAGTGAGTCAGAAATGTGTAGTGAAAACAAGATTTTCATATTCTCTTCTGAATTGATGGAGTTTACTGTCCGTGTAATTGAGGCTTTTTGTAACATAACAAAGGTTCGGAGGAGCTTGAAAATGGACCTGTCAGTCATGATTGATCTCACGCCTTCTCAAAAAAACATGCCTCCTGTTTTTGAAAGAATTTGCTTTCACTGTGGATTTTCATGTGCAATAAACTACCAACCAAGTGCTTATTTTTAAATTTCCCCAGTCAGCATGCACCTGCTTTTGGTTTGCGCACCAACAAATGCAGTGAAATACGAAAGAGAAATAATGAAGGGTGTGTCGGAAACAGCTGCGAAAACAAGAATAATAATATTAAAGCAAAAGTCATTTGTAATTGTTTTTGTTAGTCTTGCCACCACCCAGACCCCCATTTTTCATTTTGTTGTTTATGACCATTTAATGTTGCACAAACATTGGCATTGAGACACATGGCTGGTGCAACTAAGATTTGTAAGTACCACTAAAGTAAGGAATTGGGAGTCACAAGGGAAACAGCTGCGAATAAAGTCCACTGTGTTCACACCCACAACTGAGAAAAACTCATTTAAAAGAGAGAAAAAAAAAGTGTGACGCTGCATAGCTTGCACAGGTCTGCAAAAATACCAACACTTAGTCTAGCCTGCTCTTGTGCAGATTTCGACCACACCTCGTGTCAGACTTGCACATAAATAGAGCCCAAAAATGGGCACAAATTTATTGCTCACACAGGTGCGAGTAGATGAAATTTTGACTTATACTGTCTCAATTTTTAGGAGCAAAATGCAACTATTTGAGGCCAGTCTGGTATTTACTGTATTTGACATTTAATAGATTCTTAATTAATCACATTCATTCAAACTGTCCCACATTTTTGCGTCCATCTTTGGGGAGAAATTCATGCACAAAATTACACACTAAATACGTCTTTTGCAGTACTAGAGTTAGACCACACAGCAGATAAGTAATTATGGGCACTTGTAACCTGTCCAGTTAACAAAACGAGTTGCAATTATGGCCTTCAGCATGCATGAACATCTGCTGCACTGCCTCTTGAAGCAGCAGCAGCATCATGTAGCCAGTTAAATGTTGTCTTCTGGCTGTCTCTGGTACACACTCAAAAAGCCAAGAGCTGGAGGTGACTAAATGAGTACTGTACATTATACTTGTATAAGAGCTGCATAATAGCTGCTAATGGCTCTTAATAATCACAGTTTACTTTCATTCAAAGTTCATGATGACAGCGACATATTATGCATCATGCTTGCTAGTTGCTTGCACATTTCCCAGAAGCAAAGTAAACTCCAGTGCCAGAGCAAAGGGAGTACTGCTTGCATTTGTGGTTAACTTAATGACGCAGATGAATTGATATGAAACAACACCTCCAGTGTTCAGGTGTCACAGGGAACTGCTTGGCGCATATAAATAAACATCCAATCATACGCACATTTTGACCTCTGCACGTTTAGTCTCCAACTAAACTCTTTTTGGAGCATGGGAGGAAGCCATATTGAGGTGAGATTTGACCTCTTGACTGTAGATCTCGACTCTAGGACTAATTCTAAACTCCCACTCATTCATTTCAGCAGTGAAATTATGCATTATGGCTATTGAGCTGAATTTGAAAACTTTCACAATGTAGAAAGACTAGTCAGCTGCGCATTCTGAAGAAAATGCCTCCGAAGTGACACTAATTAGACAAAAAAGCTGAACATTTGCAAAAGTGCATAAAGATGGCAATGGGAAAAGAGCATGTGGTCTGATGAGTCCAGATTTACACTTTGCCAGAGTGACTGCTACATCACGATAAGAAGAGAAATGGATGATGGCTGCACCAAATCAAAGGATTAATCACAAAAAGATCCATGCATGTTGATATAAAACATACCTTCTTAATACTTGGGAAGAATCAACTCAATATTTTATATCTGAATTCATGCCAATACGTCAGGAGCTGTTCAGTCCTAATGCAATTTATTCCAAAATAAAATCTCTAGGTCTGAACACAAAACGAGGTCAATGTGGCTTCCATTAACACCTCGTAATACTAGTCAAGTATGCCAAGTACGCTAAGCTTTTGTAGCCTTTCATTTTTATGAGGGAGTGGGCATGCAGGCGATTAGTGAAGGAATGCTAATAAAGGTTGTTTATTAACAGAGAGATTACTAAAGGGATCTACTTCGAACAGGCAGCGGGAGTGTTGGGCACCATTAAAAACTATGGAAACCAATGTGAGGAAAGACACTTGTGTAAGATTACACATTAGCACATATTCACAGTTTGACTCTTTTGTCCACGGGGTGAGTGTATCAAGATAATAGTATTAATAATACAGTACTTGTATTTATATTTTTCCACAAATAAATAATGATAATAACAAAATTATATACATATTTTTTTAATGTTAATGATAATTACATAATATATACCGCCCAGCCAAAATATTATGACTACTTGCACAATTGGATGTGTCAGTTTCCAACTTTTTTTTTTTGAGCCAAGGCATCCGTTTTAGAAAAAGTGAAATCTCATAGCACACAAAAAAAGAAAAGAAAAAAAAGTGAATACTAAAATAATGACGAACACATTTTATCTCAAACTCAATTTACTCAAAACAATAAATAAATAATACAATAAATAGACAATATTTATCACAATACTGTGGGGAGGTTGGAATAATAAAGATAATAATTCATGGTATTAAAAAAAAAAAAACGCACAGAAAATTGTGCTTTTTTTTGTACATAACAGCATTGGCAAAGAAATAGGCTTGGCCAGTCCTTTTAGTGTCATGTCCTCCAACTGACCCAGCGGCGCAAATTATCATGTCTTTTGTAGTTCACAATGCTGTATTCGGCTGAAACGGGCGAAAAGTAAATTTTTTGGACGAAGATGTTGAAAAATATTTGCTGGCATGACTGATTTATGGTAGTGATAACCACCGCCTCATATCTGCATGGTTAGAACATAGTTTGTTTGTTTTTTTCTATGTGAGCAATAATAATCAGACCAGCTTTTCTTTTTGTACTGTTTAATTTGCTTATGTGGGTGTGATTTATTTAGAACAAAACATAAAATAAACTTGAGCATTGCATGTTAACACCTGTAGGCAGTATTGCCACCCGTTTTGGGCTTTTTGATGGTTCTGACCAAGTCATTTCAAAATAAGATACTGCCTACGGGCTACTGTCTATACAATACCTATTAGCTGAGGTCATAATTATTCAGTTCAAATAATACAGTTAACATAAACCTCAATGTACATAAATGACCTACAATCACTAATAACTCTTGAGGCACATATTGTGAATCCAGTCAATTTGTGGAGGAACTCAAACGTTACTTTCCCTTCATCTGGCTATTAATGCACCTCAGGTGGTCAAAAACATGCCTAATTGAAATTAAATTGCACTAATAGAAAAAGGTGCTGCAACTGCACAAATGGAATACAACCTGTTGCAATCACTTCTCTGATCAACTGTTGAAAGGAGACTGATTCTGTGGTCTGTCATCTGCGTCAAACATCAAAGTGTATGTAGTAGGAATGGTAAAATGTTGATTTGTTGTGATTGTATTGATGTTAATGATTTATGTTATTGTTATGTTTGTTTTTGTAAAGTGCTTTGTGTATATATATATGATTAATATATAAGCTAATTTTATTATCTTGTCATCATACTATACAGTATAATCTAATAACATATGTTGCAACCTAAAGGTAGGAAATAGCTTTAGAAACACTCCTCCCCCTCAGATTATAATGCTGACTTGTTAATCAGGTCAAATCAACGTTCTGATTGAAGCTTTGTTTTGAGGATCATGGTAAGTATGTGTGCGTGTGCATGTCTGAGGACACCCTGTATTGTTTTGGGAGCAAACTTCCCTAGATTGAAAAACTGTCTGATTTGTATTTTCTTAAGGAAATCAAACAATATGCGCCCAACCGTGTCAGATGTTTGGGAGAAGCTAGAACATTGTGTGGAGACTTTTATCAAAAGAAAGGATGGCCTGTATCCAAGTCACCTGATGCTAATCCTCAGTTAGTAACAGAGCACAAAGTAGGGAAAAAAAAGTGTGTTGCTCTTTCAAGGTAAATTGCATTTTTAAAAGTAGGTGTTTTAACAACACGCCATTCTTTTTCTGTTGGTCTACTGCAGAGAAAAACACCACTGACTTTATTTATGGCTTTTGGCAGGTGAGAAACACTGCACCCTTCATCTTTACCTCAGAATACCTGACTGCTTACGAAGGTGAAGCATCTTTATCGCAAGCCTCCTGACAAGTCAAATAAGTCCACTCAGTCTAGGTGCTGATGAGGTGGTGATCGGGTCAAAGTACTTCTGAGCTATCTCATCCCTGCTGACACTGCCCAAACATTGAATGAAAGCGTCACATTTGGCTTATTGGCTCATTCACTCAAGCACATGCAGGCAGGACACATGTATGCAGCATGCAGCTTTGTATTATTATTAAAAAGATGTGAACAAGAGGTGGCGTGATACGTTACCTTGCTGTGGAGTGGAGTCAAAGATCATTCTGCCATCTGTCAAGCAGGTTTACAAAAGGAAGTCAGGCTAGTTCGCCTTCCTCCGTCCCTTTACATAAGAGGAGAGAAGTGTACTTCCAGCTGAGGGTGTCTTCGTTCAGGCTGAAGCCAAGACAGAAGGATGCTCTCCTTGAGGAATCACAACCTCCTCCTGCTCCCGTTGCTGTTCATGCACAATGCCCCCCTCTCACCATTCGTCTCCAGCCTCCTCTCTCAGCTCCCTCTCTCCCTCCACTTCCTCGTCCTGCTCCACTTGGACTCACTCACTCACTCATAGGCGTGCATTCACTGAGGAAACCACAGAGCAGCGCACTGTGCTGTACACACACAATCATATGCAAATAGCAAAAGGCAGACAAAAACACTCCTGTTAGCTAAGTTAACTACAATCCTCTTGTACATTGGAACACATGTTTGGGTCAAAATGGTTGCCTGGAAATTGGGATGGTTAAAAATTGCAGACAATTTGAACAGAGCTTTAGTTCATGTTTTGAATTTCCTGTGCAAGTAAAGCAGAGTCTGAATGGGAAAAAAAGACTCAATGCATGTGGCGGCATTGTGACAGAAAAGAAGCGAAACAAAGCAGATGTTATGACTCATCTTTCATAAAAGAATTCCCTGTGCTAGCAAAAAAATGTGATACAGTAGCCTATACGTTATGTGTGCATGCGCTCGGAGCTGGTGTATGTGCAAGATCGGATTGGATGCGCAGTAGGAATGTGCTATTTTGAGATCCTCAGTTGTGATGCATAACCATAGAAAGAGGAGAATCTCCCCTAAAAGTACACCACTCACTCCCTCCCTTTCACTTCCCCTCCACGTCTCCACTGGTTCCACTTTTCTCTCCGTGCAGAAAATTTCCACGCTTGAAGGGGATAACAGCAGGAATGAGCCAAGGAGCGAGCGATGGAGTTGTCTTGTAGATAAAAATAGTCATGCAGTGACCTGAGCCATTACCAGATGGCAGGCAAGGGTCCACCTGGCAGCATAATAACAGGTTGACTGAGAGCACATTTCCTTTTTTTTTTTTTTTAAATGAAGTTCAAGACTTAAATGTTCAATTAACAAGCTGTTACATTCATTGGATGTTGAATTGTTGTAATTTAATCAGTTCTTGGGCTCCTTTTGTTCAGCTTGTATATGCTACCCTTGGGTCAAATTCTTTCGATATCTAATGTTTACTATCATGGCTATTAGATGACATGCTGTTATATCCAGAGGTGGGCGCATCAATGAATTTTGAGCGTCCATCATCGTCAACAGTTGGGACACCATTCCGTCATTTTCAATATTTCAAGACAAATCAAACTGCATTGTCAATCTATCCATCCGTCATTTTAACTGGGATTCCGTTATTGCTAAACGACAGCTGCTATTGTAGAGCCGAGAGAAAATTTCATGGCCGCAGTCATCGTTATTTTCACCACGCTTCCATCACCACTATTTTCTGCCTGACATTGTATGTTACTATTCTTTTTGTGCACACAGCACTTATGACAATCTTAGTCTTTCAATTTGTTAAAAAAAACAAAAACAAAAAACAAACAAACACAAAACTGTCTGTCATAGATGTTTTGACAGGTGGGCATTTTGTCATTATTGATGGAATGACCACTCTGCTTATATCTCATAGTCCGCAAATGAGTACAGTTCAAATGAGGTTTGGTGCCAATATATAACACAAATAAATAGAGGAACGAACATTTCCACAAATTTCAATGTTGCCCTGTGATTGGCAGGTAACCAGTTGAGGGTATACTACTGCCCGAAGACAGCCGGGATAGGCTCCAGCACACCCGCGACCATTGTGAGGATTATCGGTTCAGGTAATGGATGGATGGATGATAAGAATAATAAATAGTTAATTGAATTGAAATTTGTCTGCCTGCACCACAATCAAATCCACCAACCTCATGGAATACCTCGAATACCACAATTTAGACCTGCTATTAGCTGGTCTAAATTGTAGTCCACTCTGTCTATAAATTGTCAGCTGCGCCAGAGGCGTGTAATTGAAAATTTCCTTGGTCTGCTGCAGGTGCAACAGAGTCTGCAAATTTCCCAAACATGGTAAACTTGACTTGCCCTGACACAAAAAGTTGTTAGGTCTCAAGCTACAGAAGTTGGCTCAAGGGATGTGCCTTTAACTTTACCAGTTTACCAGTTTGTTAGTTTAACTCAAAAACCACCACATCTATTATCAGTTCATCTCATGCCATCCATACATCGAACCTCAGCTTGTGAACGTTTACATTCAACTTTGTTTAAAAATATTTTGAACAAAATTGATGTTTAGATTATCTTTTGAAATAATACATGGCCTAATTGGTTTGTTGATGTGCTTAAACATTTTCTTTTGAATTTCATTTATGAAGCACATTTCAACAATAGAAATGTGGATTTCAAATCTTCTCTTCTTGGGGTATTTAATTGATTAGTCATGTACTATAATTTTGTAATGTCCTATAATTCAAATTCTTTATTTGAAGACCTTTAGCAGATATGAGATTAAAATAGATTAATTAGATTAATTAATTACAAATCCTGTAATTAATTAGATTAACATTTTTAATCGCCTGACAGCACTATATATATATATATATATATATATATATATATATATATATATATATATATAGAATAAGTGCAGGGACACTTCTGACAGCTTTTCTTGCTTCTGTCCTTTTTGCGTGTATATTTTCTGCTTAGAATCTGACAGTATTTTGAAACTAAGGATGTTAGTGACACATTTGGCATTTGGAAATTGAGCACATGCTGATATTTGCGCTGAAAGCGTGTGCATAGCTTATTTTTAAAAGGTTAGCAAGTAGAACATTTTTGCTTGCTTGAATCCACGTGAATGCGTCTACAGAAGAAAAGTGGCATGACTTACTATTCTAGCCACGAAACCTCAGAGGCATAAGAACTTGGATGGATGGATAAAGTGTGAATCAAACCCTGAGACTGGAGACCGCTGCATATTTCTTGTTTGTCAATGTTGCTCCACCACTCATTTTCTGGACCACATATCCTCAATATCCCACTTGTTGCTAGATAGAATTCATCAATCATGTTTGCCCCCAATGTCCAGCAAAAGGGCATTTTGTCAAACACGGGTTTTTGGCTTCTGTTTGTGCTTTAAAATGCACTTTCATAACCTGTAAAAGTTTATTCCATATAATTGTCAAATTATTACATATTAGAATAACACATAAAACACTTATTACAAAAGAAAAAATGCCACTGCCCAAATATTTCTGAAACAAACTGTAGACTATGCCATCATTTGGGTTTTTACTCTAGCATGATGACGAAATGACATCATTGCCAGCGTCTTGGGACTTAACCACTGTGCCACATCAATTAAATAAATGGACTAGAACGGAAGCATCCGCACAGTTTATTTTTCAAGTAGGATAGCTTAAAGGTCCTTACTTTAATACTTTACTGTACTTTAATAATTACAAAGTGTGCCTTTTGCAACAATAACATTTGTGATATAGTGTTTATGTTGACTGTAGTTGTGTTTCTGTTAGGCGTTTTTTTTTTTTTTTTGTAACAATGTTGAAGCCAAACTTTGAAATGAAGTATGCCATGTATGTCCAATAAGTTATTTCAAAAATATGAAACGAGTTAAATTCAAGGACCGCGATTGGCTGGCAACCAGTCCAGGGTGTCCCCCGCCTACTGCCCAGAGTCAGCTGAGATAGGCGCCAGCACCCCCCGCGACCCTTGTGAGGAATAAGCGGTCAAGAAAATGGATGGATGGATGGATGGATGGATAAATTCAAGGATTAAACATTTGAGAATTTTCAAAGGTTACTTCAACAAAGCAAGCCTTTGAAGGAAATGAAGAGTAATGCTGTTGTGCCACCATGTGGACAAAAGTCTCCATAACAACAACAGGATTTACATTTGAGCATCTAACCTGTTTTCTGATTTGTTACCAGCATGCACAGTTTCACTTACAACATAACGCATGCCATGCACAACACAGTAGTAGTTGTGGACAGCAGTAGCTCACATCTATAAGGGTAAACCGTCCTGCTGCGGACCAAAAAAATGTAATGAATATAATAAGGAATGCAATAATAAATATCAAGCAACAACAAAACATTCAATTGATCAAGGTAGAATGTGATTGGAACATTGAGGCCAATCATAACTGAATATAACTGTAACGACTGCAAGAGAACACTGTGGTCACTCTAGCAGAGTTAATAATCATCAGTCACTTTGGCAAAGTGCATGCGGTACTGTACTAACTTTGGTAAACTGGAATTAAAATGACTGGATTTTACTGGTCTATAATAATTCATGCTTGCCTTGCAGCACATAAGCACATTTTTAAAGCACAACATTGCGTCTACTCAATATGCTCACTAATTGGACTGGAGTCGACTTTTCATTGGTGGATAATTAATGTGGCACTTGAGTGTGAACTAAGGAAATAACTCTGGTGGGGCTTTGCTGAGCCACGACCCAAGAGACTGCGGTTTATCTTGTGCCTGCATAGGAAGGAGATAGAAAAGGAGAAGGAGACTAAATCAATGTCCCTGCACTTGCTCATTAACCAAAGATCTTGGCAGGGTCAGCCTCTAAGAAGATACCCTTGGGGAGGCTGAGTTGTGCAGTGAGGCTGGAGATGCCCATATACTGTCCACTGTGGTCTATTTCAGTCTCTGAACTTTAGATGGGTCAGCTCCTGAACAGAATGTCAAGTAACATTATATACTGTACATAAATAAAACAATCGTTACTGAAATAATTCTGCTTTCAAACTTGTGCTGTTAAACTATTTATTAAAATAGTTTTCGATTAATTTGATCAGATTACTTTTCGATTAACTGATTAATTTTGGCAGCTCTAATTCAAACTACGTTTTAAAATGAAAGTACCTCGTCGCCTCCCGTGTGTGCAGTTTGACATGGGAGGCGACGTGATACGTAATTTACACTACCTGCACCAATATCTAGACGTGGTATTAACAGGCATAAATTCAGCCTCTAAAATTGTCAAGTGTACCGGAAGCATGTCAAAGGAAACGGAAAGGAAATTCAGTATGTCGGAAAGTTATTTTTTATTTTTATTTATTTATTTATTTTTTATTTTTTTGTGAGACCGAAATGACAGCATTTCATAATAAATCCTTCCATCCACTTTTTGGTACCACTTATCAGGTCGCACATGAACTGGCGGCTATCTGAGCAGAATTGTAACATCCTGCACTGGTTGCCACCCGAACCCTGAAAGTATCAATTAACCTAACACACATTGTTTTGGAATGTGGGAGGAAAAACGAGTACAAATGTCAGCTCTATGAGGCTAATGTATGCAGCCTGATTATTTAGAATCAAATGAAAACAATAATTCCAGTATCAATGCCTCTGACACACAAGCACACATTTCGGACTTTACTATGACATATGGTATAACATAATGCTGATTAACTTGTGTTTTGCGATCCAATAAAGGGCTCAGTTTCATAATCTGTCAGGCTGCATTTTGTTGACTGGTCTGCCAGTTAGACGCCAACAGAACACAGTAAATTCAAGAAGGATTATGGCTTTTGTTGTTTGGATTATATGAATCTAATTACCTTGCAGAGGGCTTAACTGACTCTGTGGCTTATCAGCTTGATTTCCTACGCTGTCACTGAATGCAGGCCAATTGCTAGTTTCTTCAGAAAACAGCAGATTAAACCGAAAATGTAATTATTCATTGGAAATGAATTTTTAACCCATAATAAAATCAAAATGGAAGAACATAAAAAGTATGTAGGTCCACTTGTCATAGGGTCATAACAATAATAACCTTATACTTGATGTGTGCGTGTGCAGTTAATTTGCATCTTTTTTTTCTCTTTCTTCTTCTTCGTTTTTTTTGTTTTTTTTTACAAATATTGGTAGGAAATGCAATACAAATGAAGATGAAGATTAAACATTTCAATATCTATCACAATGTACTGTATAGCAGCCATGTTTAAATATTTTCCTAGAAATCTGTTATGAAAAAACTAATTAAATTCTAAGACAATTTCTAGAATTCTAAGATTCTAATTATAAGACAAAGTAAAAAAATAAATCAATAAATAAAAAAAAAAACCCAGATATGTCCTTATATTAGTGACAGAAACAACTTACTTACATAAATTACAGTTACATTACATTACACATTACAAGTTTGACTTCAAAATTCAAAATCGTGGTTGGATGATTGTGACTACAACTGTATATAGAGCATTGGCTCTTAACCTGGGTTGGTTCGAACCCCAGGGATTCGGTGAGTCAGTCTCAGGTGTTCTGCAATGCTCAAGACACACAGCAGACTCAAATGATTTGTAATGATACGCCCCGCTTGGCCATTATTGGGTGCAGGTGATCATGCTACATTGCTTGGCCTTTCTGTGAGGGAATTTGTTGCGCTCAGTAGTTGTTGTGACTGTTGTGATGATGCATCATCTAATTTCCTTATTTTTGTAATCCCTTCATACTAACTATGTCGAGCAAAAACATATGGTGTTCCACAGGGTTCAATCCTGGGGTCAAAAATGTTTTCATTGTATCTGCTGCCCCCTGAGTTCCATCTACAGAAAACAAAAGTGGTTATTTTATTTTGCTCTATAAATATTGAGTTGAGTGATGGGAGTCAGCATCCTAAATGCATGATTTGCAATGCCATGTCAAGCAATTGTAGTTCAACACAAGTAGCTATCTTGCTAAACTGAAGGAACACTTTCTTAAAAACGAAAAAAAACAAACAAACAACATACTTTATTTTTCAGTAAAGAAGGGTTCAGTGAATGCACATAGTATGGTGTGGGTATCAGTACCTTCAACAGGGTTCAGAACCACCGATACAGAGTACAGTATATAATGTATATACAGTACATCAATATAACAAATTACTTCTGCATGTAAAATGCCTACTGTCAATAAAGAAGTACAAGTAATGTAACTTGTATTGTTGTTTTTATGTTATGAAATAGAAGAGTAGCAAAAATATTGCACTTGTCATCAGATTTTCTCTTAAACTTTTCTCTATTTCCACAATAACCTGTTAACAAGTTTGTCAAACAATCCAGGACGCGGGAAGACTGGAAATGCATCATCAGACTTTCTTTCTCAGCACGTTGGTGATCAGAGCTTTTGTAGGGATGAAAGGAAAAGATCAATTTCTTGACTGAGATGCGCTGCTCCTTCATTTAGTAGTCAGAGCTTTGACTTGAGTCCTCATTAGTGCGCCCATGCAGACGCAGTATTCACACCGTCAACCACACATACAAGAAAAGAGTCGGAATCAGCTTCCGTTGCAAACTGACACAAATGATTCAAACAACTCATTCGCTTGCCATATCAAATGTGGCCTAATTAGAGACATTCACTACCTGCTTGCGTGGAGCTCAAAGAGACGTTTTCTTCTTGCCAACATTTCATCATGAGGAACAAGAACAGTGACTCAGTAAATTTGGACACTTTCGCAGCTGATTATGCATTTCTGGCTTTTAAATGAATTTCCACTGTTACTTCCAGCAAGGGAAGTATTTTTTCAATTGCAAACAATGAATAATATATCACAGTTGTTCATTGTTTGCAGCACCGCTCTGCCATGTTATGCCGCAACATTAGTCTACTGGAAGAAATTCAGCATAATTAAATGCAAGGAGAAGAAGAAGCAGAGAAGGCACCCTATACTAAACTGCAGTAGCTACTAGTCATCGAATATTTACCTCTATATAATGTTGTCATCAAAGTTTGTATGTGTTGTTGCTCCGTATGTTTTAAAGTAGCAGAAGTAGGAAGGGTTCTAATAATCGTAAAGCTCAGGGAACAAACACACCAAATCACAAAATTTAGGTGTGATGCTTCCCTTGAATCCTGAACAGGATAAGTGAGTGGTATAGAACATGGATGGATGATTGTGCAAGACTTTCTGATAACACAAAGTTAAAGCTAACACAAAGTTGCTTTAAAAAACCTAAATACACTTTTTTTTTGTTGGGCCGTGAGGTGTGATGAGAAAGAGTAGGGAAGCAGTTTTCGCTCAGTGAAGCACTGCTGCCTCCACTGGGACCATCATCCATTTGTGGAGGCAATCAGCATCTGACAGCATGAGCCTAACCTGACCTTGTTCCATGCAGAACGCTCAGTCAAGTACCGTATTTATAACTAACTGCAAGATTCAAATTAGAACACCCAATATAAAATAAAACATTAAATGACATGCTATAGTCTAATTCGAAACGATCTGTGGTAGCAGAATGCAGGTCACTGCTGCTTATCAGCGTTAAAATTGTACATTCATTGGCTATTTCATTTCACCTGTAAAAACTAGTTTAATGCCACCTAATGCAAGAACTGCACTATGATGTGTTGGGTCTGAAAGTGGTAAAGAGTTGACATGGTTGATGTCCAACTCCAAGTAAACTTTATCAACTGTACAGAATAACATTTAAATAACATTCTTTATTGTAATAGAAAGGTATCCATTTTTATAACACAACAAAATAAGAATTAGCGGTTTGGAAAATGGATGGATGGTTGGATGGATGGATGGATGGATGGATGGATGGATGGATGGAAAGCTAGAATAAAATCAAATAAAGTACACAGTCTAGTAATCCACAAATCTAATTTGTTAGGATTGTATAATAGCCACATTAAAAACAATAATGTGTCCTAACAGCCAATTATCAAAATTAGGTTTTCCCACTGATGATAAACATGGCTTCTAGATACTGCCAAATGGATTCACAGGCGCATATATATTTTGAATCTTTCCTCATTTCCATCTTCTGCATTTTAAAAATAATTACTTTCCCATTTTCCACACTAAAATATGATCCCCAAGCAGAATAAAGTGTCTTCAGCCCAAAAGCTTTCTTTAGAAAGCACACGATTTGACAGATCGTTAGCCCCTTCAAGATACAGAACACCATCACTGAGCTGTGTAATCTGGCACTGACACAGTTGGCCAGGATCACAAGCGAACTCTCCAACATTTTCTGATAGGAGTTCAGAAGAGAAAAAGATATAGAAACCAAATAATTACATCGGATACCTCATATTAGGCTTTAATATGATTTGGATTATCTTAAGTCAACAGGGCCATGCAATAGTATTTTTCTTCATTGACAAACTCACTTTTAACCTTATAGAACACTCCTCCTACGTGACGAAGGGCATGCAGTAATTCATATCTGGTTTCCGGTTCAGTTTAGCAAGAAGATTTTTTTTGCTGTGCAAGGTTACGCTCCGCTTTAACACGATTCCAGCCAGATGTCTGTGAAAGGTGTACTCACACCAGCACTTAATATTTCTGGTGTTAAATGCGCAAGCAGTGCCAATATTAGGTTACCTTAGAAATTAGCATGTAGTTTACGTATGTACGGAGGCGGCACTTACAGGTTCAGACAAGACTGGTTTAGAGCAGAGGAAGGTTTTTCTTTGTGCTCTGAAAGAAAACAAAGAGCAAACAGCTTTATTTATACTAAAGCTAAGGGAATTTAAAACATTTGTTAAAACAATTATTCATGTTATTCTGAAGGTGGGCAGTCTCACAAATTTATTTTTGGCATTTGCAGTTCTTTGTTTTACTGTCCACGTGTGGATTCCCACAATTTAGGTTATTGTGACAGCAAAAGTCAAGGTGAGTATGGTTGACACATAAATCCATTTCTACAACATTCACAGACAGTAATCCCCCTCAGCACTCACATTTTGCAACACGAGGTGGAACAAAAATCTCTGCGTGACATGTCATGATTATCTATCATCTTACTGGGAGAACCCTTCTGCCTGCTTCGAGGGCAATTCCCAGTCAAGTCAATACTCTTGATGACTCTTCCACCTTCAGGTGAGGGATGAGAAAGTCTTGTTCTCAGCAATATATGTGCATCAGTAACAAAGTAGTACACACCTGACAACAATCATCCACAGGTGAATGTTCCCGCTGAGATGCAGAGCTGCTTTGTATGCACAGTTGTCTGCCGACAACCCACACTATTTCCTTCTATGATAAACCTACAGAGGGAGCTTCCAGCATGTCTTCACTTTTTTTATGTATTGGTGAGGAAATTTAAGATTACTTCAGTATACTTTTCTGCTGCACTTGCGTGACAGAGCTTAAGTTTTTCAAGCTGACTTCAATCCATGAGGAAAAATGAACTCTGATGGAGCTGCTAAAAGCAGAAGTTCCTCAAGTTGTACAATCATATTGAGGGGCACCTCAAAAGTTGTGTAAAACTTTGGAACTACAGTGCAAGTAACTTTCCTTATGAGAGGTTGGTTAGTGAGAATTAAATAAATGATTATGTTTCGCATTTTTTTTTTTACGCTGGACCGTACATGGGTTAAGCAGACTGATTTTCAAAACAGTCACATGTTGACAAAGGTAGACTAGCTTATGATTTTAATGTTTAAAATTGTTCATTTAGATACAATTCGTCAGGTATGGCGAACTAGTGGTTAAAACGTGTACCACACTGTCGAGAGGTTCTGGGTTTCAATTTTGGATCAGTGAAGTTTTCCTACCTATACTTGCACAGCTTCCTCGCAAATTCCCAAAATGTGCCTGTTAGGCTAACTGAAGACTGTAAATTGTCTATAAGTGCAAGTGTGTTTGTGAATGGTTGTTTGTTTCAATGAGGCCAGACTTTGTTGTACCTTGCCGCTCACCAAAAGCCAGCTGTGATGGGCTCCCTCTGAAACGTCAGGGGTGTGGTGGTGGACCCAAATACAGGGAAGCAGGGCGAGGAGGCAAAGAATGCGGTCAAAAAAATGTTTAAGAAACAAAAACGGGGAGGCAAAAAGGAGCTACAAACTAAGAAACCAAAACAACAAAGTCCAACAGGGTAAATCGAGACAAGGCGCGGAACAGAACTGGCTGCATTACAGGAAGAAAATGACAATGAGTCAACACAAACAGAGGGGAAACAAGAGACTAAATACACGCACACTAATTGACACAACGAGACACAGCTGGGCAAGACACAAGTGGCAGAGGGTTCTGATTGGTTGACACACGAGGAAGTCAGGCAAACACAGGTGGGCAGGACAAAGCTTGACGAGGCAATGTAAGACACACAAGGAATGCAGAACATAACAGATCATAACTGAAACTTGAAGCAACATGATGACAAACTCAAACAAAATCCACTCAAAACTAGAATCCTGACAAAAGCAAAACCAAAAATCAAACCAAAACCCAATCGACTATTCCATTACACCCGCAGTACAAGTGAAAAGAATATGAATCGATGTTTTTTTTTTCTTTTTCTTTTTTTTTTTTAAATTAGGCACATGTTAGAATGATAGCTGGTTTACAATTTCAGCCTGAGAAAACAGACAAGCTATTGCTCATCAATTGCAAAGAAAACTCAAGATATAAAGTGCAAGTGCAGCAATGAAGGAATGTCAAAAATAGCATGCCATTAACTTCTCCTTGTGGATTCATGGCGACACCATAATTAGATAAGTTGTCAGAGAGTGAGATATACTGACGACACGGGTCACAGGGTAACACTCATTACATACCAAGGACGGCTTTTCAACAAACCATCAGATTAGAAAATAAATTATCGAAGTTTTAAATAAAGAGACTAGACATTTTGTTATGTCAATCAACATTTTCAAATGAAAACAAGCAGATGCCATAGTCCAGTTGCATCATCAGGTTCCACCATGAGAGGGAGCTTTAAGCAAAGCCACTCATGCACAGCTCCATTCACCTCAACCAGAGCCAAGAACAACAACGATCTGATGCAGTCTCAATATAGCGGACAAAATCACCTCGCAGTGGTTTGTCTTCAGTGGAAAGCGCAAACTGAGTTACTGTGTTTATTATATTGAATTATTTATAATTAAGGCACCTTACTAGAGGCTCCACTCATGTTGATACATCTCACCTCCAATAGGGAGCATTATTGTGTATTATAAAGGCTATTCACAGAGCATGTATGCATCATAAAAAGTGTGCATTTAATTACAAGGTCCTACAATACAATATATTTATTTACTGTGCGTGTTCAGATTTTGAACTAATTAAATAAATGAACAAATAAATAAATGGAGAAAATGGAACAAGGCTGAGTGGGGAAAAATAAATAAAGGGGGCCTCAGCAATGTCAATAGTGTAAAAAGAAGTGTAGAAAGGACACAAATGGAAAAAAAGAAGAATAGAATAAATGTAATGTTCAACGGGACATACAACTTTAACTTTGAGAACAAGTTGGAGTATGAATTAGCTTACCGTAACTTCAGATATAATGTAGATCAGTCCTTGGTGAATCTGGTCCTAGTACATGTGACCTCTCCCCGCCCCCCGCTCCCCCACCTCTCAAAAAAATAAAAAAAAATAAAATAAAATACAAAATGAAATACAAAAGAAGAAAAGAAAGAAAGAAGAAAAAACAAACAGAAATAGACAAAAATAGCAATGAAAAATATCCACCTGTGTTGCTCACTGAACTGAGCTGCAGTATGACACGCCAACAGGTCATAAATAGAGTTTGACCTCCAAAATTTGGTATAGCATTTCAGAGATATTTTTTTCACATTCATTTTCGGTGTTGGTTTATAAATAAATATGTTGCTTCTACTGTACTTACTAAGAATGCAGCCCTGCTAAGAATTGATACATGTTTATTCACATTTGGATTATAATTAGACTTTAAATTTTAACTAATGAAAAATATCACCCCCATTACATTTTGTTAATGGTGAAATGATGACTGCAGCAGTGTTACATATTGTATAACGTCCACAAAACTAGCCAAAGTGTAAGTAAAACACTATGCGCAATAAATTGCCATACTGCAGCTGCCAGCAGATGATAACAGCATATGCATGAATTTTATAGGTGTGTGGCTGGATGTTTGTGTACGTGTGTTTATGATGTTGTTGTCACACATGGCCAATCATGTCGAACAATGGAGGCCAGGAGGAGAGTGTATACAAATATAATCTGGTCTTGAATGTGATGTTGTTTAAAACACATGCTGCCTTAAAAAAAAAAAAAAAAAAAAAAAAAAAAAAAAAAAAGAAATCAATCAAAAAAAAAGAGGATTGTTTATTGTATTGTAAGCACTGATGGATTGGGTACACGGTTATACTGTACTGTACAATATTTGTGTTAGCCGTTGCTCATGCTCTCGATAAATTGTATGTGTTTAAGTGTGTTTGTAGTATTTCCGTGTTTAAAGACTTTAAAAATTGTCAGTCCTGTCAGTCTTAGAATTGTGCATTCTTGCACCCCTGTGAATCGGAAAAATAAGTTCAACTAGAGTAAGTGCAATTTCTGGAGAAATTGCGAGGGAATGCTGAAGGCTGAACGCTAAGATTTGAATGCATGTGGAATGCTTATGAAGTACATTGAGAGATAAATTATGAAATGATGACCTCCTGGTTACTGGACAATACACTTTACCAACTGTGCCAACTAGCAGCATCAAACACCTGGTAACGATGAAGTTATATGTATGGAAGTGGGCGTGGAAAGTGACAATTAGAAATAGTTCAATGTCTGTACCATTGAAAATGAATGGGGAAAAGTTTATTTTTAACGTGAAATTGTGCGGATACTGTAATTAATGTGGAATCAGACGATATATACCCCAGTAGGCGTGGATTTTTAAGCAAGTTGAAATTTGAACAGTGTAAGTCGGAAGTATTATGTGGGAGTTATTACATGGCAAAAAAGTGTGGAGAATGCTTCAGCATTCCCACAATTATAGTATTTGTAAGATTGCAACAACCAAAAGACCACAAAAGTCCAAGTAGGTTGTCATTGAATATTTTATTTGCAAATGAAAGATTAACAACTCATAAGTCGTAAAAATATACATTTTTAAAATTGTGATATTTACATGGATTGTTTTGTCATCAATCAAACGAAGAATTCTGCACGGTTACTCAAAACCGAACAACAGCAGAAAGAAAATGGATGATTGCCAAAGGAAACCAAAGTGTCTTGCATGTCCCCTTAAGTAACGCTGTGCCAAGCGTGTCTGCTCCTGACGCTTATGCTATGTCGTCGAGGAGAAACAGTCGACAACACACATCCCACACAGACCCATGATGAGTGTTGCACACACAAAAGTGCAAAGTACATGGATGACAACTTTAAAAAAAAAAAGACAAAAATAAAGCTACATAAATTTTTCTGTGAATATATTTACAATTTTAGATTATTTTTTTTAAATTCCTTATCCAAATACAGGTATGATACATCAAAGCAAAGCATTCCCATTCCTTTGCTCAGTTTCTTATTACATGCAGGTCCTTTTGCATCCCTTTTCCAGGGTGACTTCAGCACCGTCCGTCATTTTTTTGGGGGGAGAAACGCATCACATTCCGAGGCCCAAAAGTCTGAGCATCATTTCGGTCAACCCTCAAGTCAGAATAAAACACCTTAAAACAAACATAAAAAAAACCAAAACATTGTGGCTATCACACAGCACAAGTTAACATAATACTTGAGTGTTGATGATAAGACAATACACATACACTGTCGATGGAATACTGTTATAAAAGATGATACAGAGTGTGCGTGCGTGTGGTCTTTATTCCCCTGCTGAGCTAATGGAAATCTGTTAAAAGAAAGCGCCGCACATGAGAGGATGAAGTCAGGGATCTGCCACCTGAGTCAAAGCGCTTGGAGGAGTTTTAACAGCTGGAAGACTTGCATCCCTTCCTCCACCTCCACCGTCACTGCCACTATTGTTGCTTTCATCGGCGGCGGAGGGAATTTCAATGTCGAGAGCCTTGGCTCGATATCAATCGCGTTAGGAGAAGTGCCTGCTGATTCCCAGCGCTACAGTGCTCTGACAGACTCGTGTGACAACCAACGTCTTGGAGGAGACGCTGTTGTTGAAATGCAACGGCTGTCTGCGAGTGCTGTGAAAGTCTGCATGTTGTTACTGTGGGTATGTTTGTCTGCATCACAGCTTCTATTCGTTAATACAATTCAACCCATCAAACTGACTCTGAAGGAGCAGAAGTGTGTGTTGGCACCTGTGTACTTGTGGAAATTAGGGCTGTGCTTTTTTTTTTTTTTAAATTGAATATTCAATGTCGAATCGATTTTCCTTTTCAAGCCATAAATTCTTCAGAAAGTAGAATTTTAAAGGCCAATTTTTTTTTTATTTACTGTTACATGAATTCAAAAGTTTTAAGTCTTACATTTATGAAATATCTGACTTATTGCACTTCAAGACAATTCAGAATCTTTTAAGTTTAAGTTTATATTTACAATTATTAAATTAGAAATATGAAAGTATTTTCATCTCAGCCTTGCTGATGCCAATGTTTGTGTTAAACTTAACTTATTATAACACGTGTTACTTTCATTAATAAACTAAATCGTTTAACCAGTTACTGCCTCAGCAAAATTTACTTTTGAATTTAATATTTGAGTTTATATCATGTCCTTGACATTTAAGAAGAATTGATGTTCCATAATTTATCAATATCGAATTGAACTGAAGTGAATCGAATCGGGAAAAATCGAAATCGAATCGGACTGAACCCGTGTGAATCGAATTAGAATCGATACCCAGCCCTAGTGGAAATGCAGTTATTTGGACAAAAGTATCAGGACACACCACATTTGCAGCAAGGAGTAGTTAAACCGTTTCCAGTCTTCTGATAAAGACTTACACAGATTTCATAGTATCACTGTCAGAAAAATAGGTTCCGATCTCAAGTGTACTGGGACACAATCTGAACTCCTCTCAAGTAATCTGATACTATTACTGTAAAAAATGATTTCTGTTGGACAGTGACCATATTAGTCTGTTATGTACCTCCAGCTCATTGGAGTGGTTTTTTTTTTTTTTTTTTTTGGCTTTGAGCTCGGACATCAGGAGCTTCCTACTTCCAAGCGTCTGGAATGGAGCATCAGATTGATCAGCATCAGATTGACAGTCGAGCCCAACTTTACTATTACATGAATTGATCAAGAGGTCGGTGCCATCCCAAGACTTTTGTCCACATGCAAATTGCTAACATAGTATTTGCATGTGCATAATATTCTCATGTATGTACACCCATGGTCAAGTGTAAAAACATGAAGCCCAGTTATGAATTATGTACACGCTTGTCTCAACGCACCCCTCCCCCACAAGAGAAAACATGGCCGCCGTTTGTGAGGCCAGCTTCAATTGACTTTCGAGTCCTAATGAAAATAAATACTGTCAGTCTGCATTCATGTCATTGTTAAATAAAGGCTACTTAGCCTGGCTAGATCCCCTCTCATTCGCCGAATGGCTAACCGTAGAGTGTGTGGGTGTGGCCCGAGGGCTTATACTGAATTAACATGCACGCACCCCTCCACCGTACACACACGTGCATATTCACATGCACACGCACACACACTAGCTTCCCTGGTCAGATATGAACTGCTGTCTATAGTTTAATATAAAAGGCATCTCTCCCACTTCCTTCAGAGGAAAGTCAGATGGGAAGCCCTACATGTGAAGTCAAAGTACATGTTTATTGATTTAGAACACCAAACATGTCTTGAAGTCACCTTTGGGATTTCCATTTGACTTTTACTGGCATAGGGTGCCAATCACCCCTCACATACCCTAATTTATTAAATTAAATGACATCATGTGCATATATCTATTTGTATGTACAATACAAAACAATACCGATTACATAATGTACAGTACATTGTCCCGTGGCATGGGATTGCTCTCTCACAATGGATATTTTGCACTGCTCTCAAGCCCCCCTTTGGGATGCCGGACGACTTATTGAAGTAGCATCGATATTTGCCGCTATTGACCTTCTGAGCCGGTGTGCTGAAGATAAGGGAAAGAAAGAAAGCGTGAAAAGGAATAAGGGATTGCAAAGGCACACTGATAGAAAAGCTACTTGCTCTGTTTTAAGCTACGTTCAATCAAACTGCACTGGGTCTGTGACTATGTGACAAAAGGGGCATTGGCTGATCACCACAGGCGGACCAATAACACACCAGCACCCGCTGATTCATTCAGACTGCCATTGAATGCCGCTCCATTATTATGGAGTCCTGACTATGATACATACATACTTTTTTAACACTGAAGTGATCATAAACTGCACAGTCCTTTAATCTATCTTAATTGACCCTAGCCTCATCTCTTCTTTGGGTTATCTTCACTAATTCACAGCATAATATAATCAAACAAGTAAGGTATTGCGCAGACTGAAGAAAGCAGACAAGAGGAGATGCTTGAAGAAGCTGACAGAGGCAAAACATTTAGTAGCAGGTTGGCTTGCTAATGTGCCTAACAGCATAGGATCTCCCTTCCTGGCAATGAATCTGATGCTTCTGCAAAAAGTAGCTTCATGTAAATGAAAAACTGCTGAGGAAATTTATCATGGGGCATTACGTGGTCCTGAGTGCTAAAGCTCACAAATCTCTCGTCACGACCGGATCTGTCTATTTTCTTGATTTGATGAATTTTACTTGGAGGTCTTCATAGCAACCATACGAAGCAACACCCTCGGTTGCTGCCTGGTGTGCTAGCATTTCCTTTGCCTCCCGTAGCATCTTCCAACCTCTCAGGTGGTCAATCAATACAGTGGATTTGTGCCGTTATACTTAGGGCGACCAGACTCTCAACATTAAAAACAGAGTTGGATGAATATACAATACATTTCACCAAATTTAGTCGATAGTCAATCTTCGTCAACGGCGGGTGGGGGCTTGCGAGAGAAAGATGGTTGTGGGTGATCGTTAATGCTAAATGCTATCTTGGTTGACAGTTTAACAGTGCTTAAACAATCAACACACTCACCATTAGCCAATCTTTTGGCGGCCATAGTAGATAGTAGTAGTAGTAGTAAATAGGAAATAATTTAACAGTTGCATTCCCTTTTAACGGGTTTATCATAGGAATCGCTATGACAACTGTGATTGTCAAAAAACACGATGCACAATATCATGACAAAACAATGACTTTGGTGAAATCCGCCATTTGGCGAGAGCCAAGGCTCAAAGACGGGATGTCTAGTCACCCTAATTATACTGCATGATGTAACAATTGTAATTAATAGAACACTATAAAGCTCACTTCATCTTCATTAGGAATCTTTTCATGTCTTACTACAAGAGTGAAAACAGGTAGCAGAAGTGAAGATAACACCACAAGCACCCCAAATTACGCAAATTTCTATGCGCTTATTATTCAGTACATTTCTGGAAATAAAAACAATAATGACATCCATCCTCACCATCAATCACACATTCATGGTGACACATTTTGGTTTGACTCCCGAAATGCAACACACAAACAAACAAGCAAAAAAAAAAAAAAAAAACCATTTTAAAATACTTCTTATGACCTGGTCCGTCAACTTATCGATAAAAGAAACACATAAAACCAGGACAGGGAATAAATACTCAACTTGAGCTAATAGATGCTTATTCCCTATATGAATTCATGGTCTGTCTATAAGCTTAGCATACAGTATGTATTTAATAGACATAAGGTATTCATTACCAGAAAAAGAGGTGAAGACTCCACTGATGTGACTCCACTGTTAGTGCTACATCCTTATACCTGAAGTTTGCCCTGCTGGTGGTAAAGCAGATTGGCTGTTCAGTCAGATGAGTGAGTCTAAGCAGGTTCTTCGTGGGTTTCTCATGAAAGAGGCTGATGATGCACACACAGATACAAACACACACACACGCTGAAATACAGTGCCTGTCTGCACGAATGGGCACAATTGGGTCAACCCACGGGTGGTAAATGGGGTTGGTGGTTTTGGATCTGGTGCTGGATGAAGATGACATCACCCTCCTGCTGGAGAAGAAAATATCTGCAGTCTCCATCTCGTGCATCTCATGGTGGGAGGGGGCTACTTCTACTATCACTCAGCTTTGAATGTTTTCGTCCGCGTTTTACCCCTTTGCTCCATTACATGCCTGCAATTTTGATTAGATAGATACTCGATAAGGGGGTCCCTTCAGCTTGCCGCACACAGGGCTTCCTTGCTTGAGTCATATGACACGAACATTGCCTCCTCTCTGATCTTTTTTTTTTCTTTTATGTAATTCAGTAGGGGGCAAGCATTTCATATTTTCCCTTTAAGTATGCATTCATTAGAAGTACTTTAGGACTTATAGTATTGAATTTTTAATTACATCCTTTTAACTATTTGCATTTCTTTGTTTATGGAAGAGTCTTAGCCTTTGGGAAAAGGTTCAGGGTTGTGGGGTAGGGATGGGAGTCTGGCATGGATGCAGAAAGGAGTTAACTTGCAGTCCTACACAGTCTGAAAGGCCTTGGTCTGGGCGGGGACCATAAGGGTCGGGGGTGTCGGCCCAGACAAATTCCTGGAGTTGAATTTGGGAGTGGTAGGGGGCTCGGGGGTCTTGGACGGCACCACTGTGGTGTAGGCCGAAGGGGACTGGGGAAAGCCCGGAGGTTGTCCATTTTCCTTCAGTGCTGCAACTGCAGGTGGGCGGGGGCGGTGGCCGCGCTGGGCGCTGTTGTGTACCATTGATTGGGTGGAGGAGGCACCTGATCGCGAGCTGCCAGAGCGGGACGAGGACAGGGAGTTGGGCTTCACCAGCTTTGCCTTTGGAGCCTCTGCATCCTCTCTGGACAAAAACAGGCACATGACGAATATTCACTCATGTCAAAATGCATTTAAATATACATATACATACATTATCTCACAAAAAAATAGTACAGGGAGTCCTTGAGCTACGAACGAATTTCGTTCCTACGATGGTGATGTAACCTGAATTTCGACTTAAGTTGGATTTCACTAACTCATTCACTGCCAGTCATTATAGAAAATTTTTACATTTCCAATACTCACGTGATATTACATTCAATAATTATATATAAACCGAATCTACCAAATAACAGAATAGACTCCCTACTTTTTGTCCCGTCCCGTTCTTTTATAATTGACAGCAGAAAAATGTAGGTTTGCCAAAATACAGCCATTTCTCCCATGGACTCTGAAACTGTGTTTATTTCCTATAAAATGGGGCAATGATGTCATCTACCGGTGGTTGGGCATCAGTAAAGTTGTTTCCAAGTTTGATATTTACAGTGGAGCATGCTCAGATTCGCCCCCATTTAGCACCGCTCTAAAAAATACAATTGACAAGTATACTTGTCAAAGGCAGTGAATGAGTCGATATTTACATCAAAATACTTTGCACAGTAATTAGAAACAAAAGACATATTTGCGTTACCCGGGAGATACCGGAAACAATATTTCGTGTTTCCGCACGGACATTCTTTGCTGACAGACGGCAAAGCGGAGCTAATGGAAACTTAACCACGGCAATGTGACGGGCCTGATGGTGAGCCGACCTGCTCGATTGACACCTGTTGCTAGAGGTAACAAAACAACTTTAAATTACTTTAAAATGGAGCGATAACTGTCAGAAATTAACGAAAAAGAAGGTGTTATGGACGCGGTATGCTCGCCGTAAAGTTGAAACGCTGTAGGTCGCCTACGACATAACTCGAGTACTCCCTGTATTTCCCTTACAACTTTGTAAATATCTTCTGAAAACATGTGACATTTTTCTACAATGTAAAGTAAAAAGTAGACAGTATACAGCCTGTGTAACTGTAAATTTGCTGTCCCCTCAAAATACTGTAACTCTACACATACTCATTGATATCTAAACCACTGGCAACAAAAGTGAGAATACTCCAAGGTGAAAATGTCCTTACTGAACCCACTCCCTAATTTTGTGTATAAAGTCACAGTTATGAATAACAAACAGGTGTGTTAAATTTGGCGTTACACCCTGGGGATCTGAAAAAAATAATTCTTGCTCTACATTAAGAAGGCTTAGTGGAGAGAGAGGCACATGGTCCACATGGCGGAATTATCGCGTCAATGGTGGGAGATTGTTGTGGGCAAAGTCCATTTACAATAGAAGGTGCCACAAGAAGATTTCCACTTGTGGATGATGTAGTCGACCTCACATGTGACATCGGCATTCGGCACCGCTGATGGTGCATCCGTGGATGAAAACCAAATATAATATTTTAAATGTTTATCAGGCACTGTCATCACGTCAGCGTTTGTGCGCATTGTGAGGCTCATTCGAGCATCTGCATCGTGCTTATGAGGGATTAGTGTCAGCTTTTCCACAGAAAGTCAAAAACCTCTCATGTATAAAATGTTGATGCAAAACATATTTCTATCCATCCATCCATCCATTTTCTTGACCGCTTATTCCTCACAAGGGTCGCGGGGGCTGCTGGCGCCTATCTCAGCTGGCTCTGGGCAGTAGGCGGGGGACACCCTGGACTGGTTGCCAACCAATCGCAGGGCACACAGAGACGAACAACCATACACACTCACACGCACACCTAGGGACAATTCGGAGCGCCCAATTAACCTGCCATGCATGTCTTTGGAATGTGGGAGGAGACCGGAGTACCCGGAGAAGACCCACGCGGGCACGGGGAGAACATGCAAACTCCACCCAGGAGGGTCCGAGCCTGGACTCGAACCGGAGACCTCAGAACTGGGAAGCGGACGTGCTAACCACTCGACAACATATTTCTAAAGAAGCAGAAATATATATAAATAAAGCAAAAGTAATGGCTGGGGTTTCTCATAAAGCTCACACCGAAGTGGTTGTGGTCTGTTTTAAGCATATTGCCACTCCTCACATGGCAAACAAGTAGAAAACACTTCATCTCATCTGCATTATTTACTGAAAGCTGGCCCTCCAACATGCTACATTATTCATGGCTACATTAGTGAATGTGCACCTACACCGGCACAAATCAGTCACAAAAAAGCATTTTTTTTTTTGTCATTTGGTTTCCGCAGGCGGACACATCTGAAAAAGCTCCATATCAATATTGACATAAACAGTGAGATTTATATTGTTGTTTACACATAACAAACACAATTGCCATACTTCTTCAGGCATCCTTTTGACATGTAGCCTTTTTGTTTGTAGTGTATAACACATCCGGCAAGTAGTTGGAAAATTTTGTCTATTAGAACAGAAGTGACTATTTCAGGAAATACAATACGTCCCCAATACTGTCATCAAAGTCCTCTATTGAACATGCCTGTTAGAACATAGACACAAAGGGGAAATAAAAGTCAGTGAAAATGAGGAAGAACATACCTTATCTCATTTGGAGTCTCCTCTTCCTCATACTTCTTCTTCTCTTTCGTTCGGAAGACAAGCCAGATAATTAATATGACGATGAGCACACCCAAGGAAATTCCCACTACTGCGCCAGCAACCTTGCCCATATCCCTCACATCTGCCCAAAATAAAACAAAACAAAACAGAACAGATTCCATTAGAAGCATTGGGTACCACAAATTTCTAAAGAATAACACATAAAAAAAAATCATCCTAAATGGGGGAGTATTAGACATATGTTTATGAGGAAAAAAAAAATATTCCATTGTTTATATCCTCGGAGCCTCTGAAGTTTCACTAAGTATGTTCAGTAAAGCGTGATACACCTTACACATCACAATGCTGAAATTGGCTCCACAATAACATAAATTTGGCTGCTTACCAAGAATCATGACAAGGATTTTTCCCGAATCAGATCGAGTTAACTGGTGAAGAACCAGAAAATGGCATAAAGAAAAATAAACAAGTTGTCTTGTTTTGTTAAAAATGGGTTCTCGAGACCAGCGGTTCTCAAATGGGGGTACGAGTACCCTTGGGGGTACGTGAAGGCACTCCAGGGGGTACATGAGGTTTTAAAATATATTTAAAAAATATATGTAAATAAAAATATATATATAATTTCATAAAATGCATTTTATATTCAGTAGGCAATTGAATTTCAGTGTCCCCAAAACCCACCATTTTCCCCATACCAGATTGCTTTGACCCAACTTGTCAACCAAACCAGTCAATCACTTGAAAACTTTATTTAAAATTCAGTTATTCCTTTTTAAGAACAGAGCTTTACTATGATCCCAAAATATGTCACTTTATGTTGATAATAATCTATATGTGCACAAATCTCTATATTTTTTTCTTTTTCATTTTATAATTTATAATTAAATTATTTATTTATGTATATATTTTAGTTATAGGTTTTTATTTCCAAATAGTTCAAGAGACCACATAAACACAAATAAGATTTCTAAAGTTTAACAATAAATCAGACAGTTCGATTTTATTTATTTATTTTTTTCTTCAATCAGAAATGCTTTGCGCTGGTTTAGGGTTACTTGGCAGAAAAAAATATTTCACAGGGGGTAAATCACTGAAAAAAGGTTTGCGGACCACTGCTCTAGACAACAAGAGATATTTTTCAAAGCAAGTATTTTTGTCAGCTCATTTCTATTTCACAATGTTCTCACCACTGTAAATACTGGCACATATACAGGTCTTTTACTTCTTTCTTTTTTTCTTCTTTGTGTCATTTTCGGAAGGCTTGGACCAATGTGACTATTTAGCGGCCATTTTGGGGAGTTTGACGTTCCCATCAAGACATTACGTGGACATTTACATGTTAAAATAGTTCTCCGTTTTATTAGGAACTGTCAGAGAGGTATTTACATTGTGATTCAGTAGTATAGAAGAACACAGAATCATATAATACTAACCAATATTTATAATATGTTGCCTCAATGGGCTAAAAAAACACTTAAAAAACAACCAAACCAAACTGCAACCAATACAATTTCCATTATATTAACTACAAACTGGCAATTCTACTTTTCTGTGTATCCTTAAATGAAATTTACCATGATGTAAATCAAACAGTTTGCGCGGAGCTACAAGACGTGTCAATTTGTTTACATGTGACCTCAACCGCCCAGCCTCTCTAGAAATGTATTAGCATGACAGTGAAACATAAGTGGTGGAGCACAGGTGGCGACTAGTAACGACCAGTGCAGTCCCCTGTGTTGGTGCATTGGGAAAGTGTAAGGGGGTTGTGGAAGCACAGAGGGGGAAATAAATGCATTTCCATCTGCAGTTTCAAACAATAGCCATCAGTCAGTGTGACAGGTGGAGGTGAGGTGAATGCCGCAACGATTTGCCAGTTGAACCCCCTCTCACCCTTCAAACACTCACGCTGCATTGTGACCTCAATGGTGCAGTTTTCCTCGCCCACGTCATTGCTGGCTGTGCACCTGTAGACACCCGTGCTGTCCATGGTGAGGTTCCTTAGGGTCACCAGTTCAGGGTTCTTCAGATCTGGACAGAAGAGAACGGTACAAACCCATTGCAAAGTTGTTTAAAAGTATTGCTCGGTACCAGGCTGGTAAGTATGAAGTCGATCACACTGACATAGAGAAATAATACCTGAAAATATCAGTTAATTAAGACTGAAAGTTGCAGCATGCTCACACGTCGGCTCTGCAGCCTACTACTTATGAACAAAGTGTTTTATTATTATTTTTCCACCAAACCTATAGAAAAAGGTAAATGCAACAGTTACGGGGATTAATTTTATTTTCATCATTTTAAAAGGGAAAAATTTGCTTTAGTTAGTGAACATTTTGTCTCAAAACGGATTGTGACCTGAGGTTCCGCTCTTTGAAAGGGATCTCATTTAAAATCAAGCACCTGCAAGCCCTGTTGAAAATTGTGTAAGACTGAGAGTTGACCAGGGAAATTTTCTTTCATTAGGTTTGACTGTGATGTCGAGCGGTGAGCAGTAATAGCAAAATAATCTCTCAAAGTTTGGAAGAAAAAAAAAAAAATCATTCAAAGTTTGTAAAAGGTTGAGATGAAGGAAATCCCAATTTTGTTTTGGATCTCATCAAAATTATTAGCATGTTTCCTCACAATAACATTGGAGCGCTCATAAGAGAAATCTGAACAGACCTCTGTCCTTGCCTCCCTAGGCCAACTAAAAAAATCGAACTCCTTTATTCCTTTCTATACTATAGATCGGTGGTCCCCAACCACCGGACTACCACTTTGAACCGGGCTGCAGCAGACTGCATAGTTGAAAGAATACAAAACTTACTGTACTTCCAGTTTATTTATTATCAGAGGCTAAAACATATTTTAGTTTAAAAAGTGACTGGATTCTCTCTGTTACAGCTGTTTATGAAAGACTCTTGACGCATATCAAGATGCTAAATTATCTTAGTCACCCAGCGTTGATACTAAGTCCACAAGCTAACAAAACGAGTAAAAAAAAACAACAACAAATAAAAAAAACAGTGAGAGCCTATGACTAAGAAGAAAGACAAAGGTGCATTCACACACAACAGCGGGAGACCTACTAGAAATATCGATTTATTTGATTCCTGATTTTGCATCATGGTGAGTAATTCATGAAATTTCTATTTTTTTTTGTGGTGCCTTGTTATTTTGGTGCATTTCAGGAGGACACTGCTAATCTAGTTACATACAAATGTGGCTTCACATTTATTGTTACGGTATATTGCTTTGTGTTGCTCGTATCATTCAAGTGTTACCATAGTGACCATTATTGTTACCCTTTTTATGGTGTTTGTGCTTCTAGTATAGGTACATAAAAATCCACAGTGAATTTGTGTTTGTTGTTGTAGCACTTTATTAATGAGCCCCACGCCCCACCACCCCCTACGTGGTTGCTGGTCCGTGAAAGTTATGGACTTGTATGAACTGGTCCGTGGTGGAAAAAAGGTTGGGGACCGATGCTGTTATAGATTAATACTGTTAGGAGTTTGAAGAAAATCAATATTTGATTCCAGAGTCCAGCAAATAAGAGCTTATTGACAGATGCTACAATGCAAGCCGATACTCTCCCCCTCCTAAACAGTCAAGGAGGCTTACTTCTAAGCAGACAATGTAGAAAGTAGAAACTGATGATTTGGGTTTATGCTGACAAATATTTGTGTTGCTATTGAGTGGCATCGATGTTGTCTTATTATGCTCCATGCCGGCATGAATGTCATGCAGTATCCATACAGTATGTTAAATTAGCTTGCTTCAACTTCATGTATAATTCACTTGGACTATGAGCTATCATATCAGTGTCATAGATATCGTCATCTGATCAAGACAAATCTTCATGTATATATAATTCATTGCTGCGGATTACAAGTGGAAGCCATCCTTGGGGGGAAAAAAAAGTTCTCTATGCTTAATTTGAAGCACAGCTATTTTTTGCAATAAAGTGGGGGTGGGGGTAGTGCAAAGCCATGCAAAACATGTAAGTCATGCGCAGAATCAGTGACCTAATTGTGACAATCGAAATGCCCTGAGCTCAGCACTGCATCTTATTATGCAGCCCTTGGTGCAGGCAATCGGAGATGGACACTACTTTAACATATATGAAAGGATAAAAAAGAAAAGACTTCACTGGATAAATGAAGGCATTAAAAAGCGCTGTTATGAAAATGACTCCTTATAGCATATCTCTGTAGACATCTTTAGTGGGGTTAAACAGTCATTATTTTTCTTACCTATCAGTGCCAGGTTTGGCAGTTTGCCCAGGCTCTTGCCTTTGTCTAGCACTCGCTCCCACTTGTAGTTGATGGGGTCAGAACCGTCGCTGGACTTGCAGTGTAGTTTGACGTCACTCCCTTCCAGGAGGTCGCCATCCATCCAACATTTGGGCTTCGAGGGTTTCACTGGAAAGATGCAAAAGGAATAACTGCTATGACAAACACACTTCAGATGTAGCAAAAAGGCTTTGATTGTTAAGAGAATACTTTCATTAGAGTGTGAATGGAAGTTTGCTGAAATTGCCAATATGTGTTGATGTAAATATGCAATCACAATCTCCATCTGCACTTTTTTTAGGGTGTAGTTCTTCAGTTAAAATTTGAAATTCCGTCTTAAATGGCCACAGTATATCCAATGGTGCATCATCCAGTTTAATCTATCCATTCCCTTGAGGCTGGATGAGGCCATATACATATACATATACATATACATATACATATACATATACATATACATATACATACCATACATATATATTTATATATATATATATATATATATATATATATATATATATATATATATATATATATATATATATATATATATATATATATATATATATATATATATATATATATATATATATAAAACCCATAAGAAGATCTGGCGACATTTCATATTTAACTTTACAATGAAATTACTTCATACTGTCACTGTCCAATGAAAAGCAAGGCTGATTTTTCTGAACAACAAATAAAAAATTATGTTTCAACCAATTTTTATGCTAAAAAAAATAAATAAACAAATAAATCACAACATTTGGTACATATACTCCAAGTCTGATTGGCGACCTATGTTCACCAACCACAGTTAGAAATGGACCTTTGTTTTTAGCTCCAGCGGCCATGTTGTCTTGTTGATATATTTGGCAGTTGAAAACAGATAGCACAACATAACTCAAAAATGTAACACCATTTATGTACTGTTGTAAACCTGTAAAATGTGAACATGTTCCAAATAAAATTGGAGAAAATTTTGCTGAAGCATCAAGACGATTGTCCAATGTATCCAGCGGTGGTACTGGTATAAGTGAAACACTTTGAGCTGTGCACATTTTGCTCATTGTGGTGACCCGGCACCGACCCATTTCCCAGGCTGCCTTGTGAGCTGATCAGAATGCTTGCAGTTATTCTCATCGCTTAAGCTCTATTTTTTTTCACTCGCACAAAACCCATAGATATATAAATAGCATGGATGTAAGCAAAGGGGTTTAAATATGTGACAAACAGTTTGACTCTATCCATAAATGAGGAAAAGACGGGCTCAAGAGTTTAAGCAGAGTCTATGGAGACTTGTTCAACGTGACTTCTAAGCTGGCTGTGAATTTCCTTTTCTATTTTTTTTCTTCCTGCCACAGCTCAAAGGTTTCAGTCCAGCAGCTCAACACAGAACACAGAAGAGAGGTGCTGGATGCTGCTGAAACGTGCACTGCCTCTCCGTCTTTAAACACACCGGACGGCTTTGCTGAGCTATAAAAAAAAACCGAAAATAGCTTGGCTTCCATCCCAGCAGTGTATTTTTAGATCAGTGGCGAGCTATTTTTAAACGGCCCTTTTCTATTTTGTCGTAGTCGCAGTGTTGGCTTTTCTGCATTTGGCTGGGGCTGATTGTCTGCAGAGCTGCAGCGTGTCGCTAAAGGGAGCTTGTATATCGACTCTTTTCTGTATTTCATAGGGATGTTTACATTAGATTGAAAACACAACAATTTGAAAGTGGTGAAAAAGTTAGTTTTTACTTGTTAGTATTTTTTTGAGTAATCAATTATTCAATTTTTTTTTCAAAGAACAATCATTTTCCAAAGTAATTGATCATCTATTGAAGGGTGTTAGCATGTACAGACACATTTTGACTTAGAGACATTTTATTTCAACCCATCCATCAATTCCATATACTGCTTGTGCTCATTAGGCTTACAGGTGAGGATTTGGGGTGAATAATCTTGTATACACTTCAATCTTGGGGAGTAACAAGTTATTTGTAATGGGATTTTGTAATCTAATTACATCATTTATGCAACTGTAATCTGTTATATTACAGAGATAAATTTTAATAATTACAATTTGAAAAATCATCCCAAAAACTCTATGATTTATTATTTTTTTGTATCTTCTGCTTTTGTCCCTTCCAAAGCAGACGCTTCTGAATCTCAAGTTGTGACTGGCTGTTTCTGGTTATGTGTCATTATGATGCTTCTCTTAATCGACTTGTATATTGTTACAACAGTCAACTACCTGCAAGTTTGCAACACTGTCAAAGATTGTTTGCCAGCAGTGGAGGTGCTACTGTGCCTCAGAAAGACCACATTTAGTAAATTGCCAACTTCCCCAGTCAGGAAAGTAGCTATTGGCGGACCTAGTCGCAAGAACTCTCTAAATGAAGTCATTGCCTAATTTGAATAAATGGGCTAAATAAATTGAATAAATAAATAAATAAATAAATTTGAATACATTTGCATATAATAGTAATTGCCGCTATAGTAGAGATGAGTAACGTCATGGGAGAGGCAAAATGTTAGTTAAAAAAACAAAAACAAAAATAAAAACACCCTAAAGCACACCAAAAAAAAGTCACTAGATTTGTTGCTACTTGCTTAAAAAAATAAAAAATAAATAAATAAAAAAAAGTGTCCATGAGACTTTGGAAAGTTGCCACATTTAGTGAGAAAGTCGCCAAGTTGGCAACACTGTAAAAACCGCAGTTTCACATACACATGCGGCTCACAACATACATGACATGCATGCACTCACTTGTCAACATTTAAATCCACAATAAATTTTGAGTTTGGAAACTGGCTCATAAAAACACGCATTCACAATTCATAGGTGCATAAACAACCTGGTGGCACCAAGCCTATTATCTTGGGGAGCCAAATGCAAATGTTCGTCTCTCTCAAAATCCAAAGCTGAGGGCAATTTGTAAAAACAGAGGCACTAACTCACTCAAATGTCTTTATGGAAGAGAGATGAGAGTGAGAGGATTAACAGACTGTTCTATTAGAAAACCAATAACCGCGGGCCGAACTAATCTCCCATGATGTTTTAATAAATCGCCAGCTTTTCCGTCACTGAGATGATCTCACACTTCCCGCCGGACTTTGTGCTTGGCTTGAGTGGTAGGCCTGCTACCCGCTTTTGCCGATTGTCCTTCAGAATTGTTTCGCTATGAGCAGGCAAGGATGAACATTTCCATTGAGCTAGCGCTAAAGCTTGTTGGATAAACGAGGAAAATAAAAATAATGAAAAATAAAGGGATGAAATAGACAATAATGAATTCGCTGAGGATTAGTAGGCCAAAACAAGCTTCCCCCAACATAATTTGTGTAAATAATTTTCCTAAGAAGCTTATATGGGGGTTTAAGTGAAGTCAGTTGTAATTATAGACTTTTGCCTTAAACATAGGGCACATTTTCCTCAAAAGCACACACAATGCATACCCTGCAAAGTTGCATTTGTTGACAATCAAACTCATAAATCACTTGCATGTTTCTGGTCTCACCTCATCAACAAGCTAAAAGAAGAATCCAATCAGTCAGTCTGAATCAAATTGAATCATTAAATCAGTCAGCATGGCAGAGGAAATGTGTTAGGCTAATGACCCATTCGTGAGGTCTGTGTGTGTGCAGCTAGCAACATGAGCGTTTGTTAAAAAGTGTGTGCGTTAGGACCCTTACCCAGCACAATGAGGTTGACTTGGCTCCAGTGGTACTTCCCCCCAGTCTTGACCTTGCAGTAGTACTCCCCGGTGTCCGTCAGCAGCAGGTCACTGATCAGCAGGGAGGCGTCACCCCCCAGGTACTCCCCAGCAAAGGACAGGCGGCTGGCGTCAGTGCTCGTCGCCTCGTACGTGAACACGTGGCCACCGAAGAACGTAATGATCTAGAAATATTGAAGAGCAATACATCAGAGAGTGTCATTAATGTTGGTTAGTGAGCTGTGCTCGAGCCTTCGCAAACAAATTTAGCTAAATGGTCCCCAACCACTGACCATACAGATGGAACGTCCTCATTTTAATTTTTGTATTTTAGGTCTATGGGAGTTTGAGGGCTTTTATTTGGGTTGAGATTATCTAAACGTTTGTCTTTTGTATGTCTTTGTCACTGTTTTATAAAAAAAAAAAAAGTGACTTAGAGACTGAATTTCTATAAGATTCAAAATGTTCACCCTAACAGATTGCAGATTGATTTACTCAAATTCTTATCTTTTACTGAGATCCCAAACAGTGGTTGCTAAATTGCATGTAACCTGCATGCTGTTGGCAACAGGTGTAAAGAGGGCTGCAAAACAAAACAGTGGATATGTAATACAACATTTAACAGTTGGAATTCTCCCAAGCAGACGACATCAGCACAACATACACGATTATTTTTCTCCCTTTTGTGTTGAGTTCAAGTAACGCTTCCGACAAGCAGCGATTTAGTCTGGGATGACTGAGCTCTTTTCATCCTTTAGACCACTTTATCAGGAATTGTAAGTGAAGAAGACCCGCAGCCCAGCTTGTAGTCACCGTGGTGAGTGTTTTACACACGGAATCCTGACACTTTTTTTGCGCTTTAGGTAGCTTTAAAATTTGGGAGAACACCCACAGTGCAAAATATTTGAAGCGATGGAATTGGAAGTGTTAGTGGAAAAGGGGAAAACAATAATAATTTAGGGAAGCCAAGCAATAGCATGGAAGCTAGGGTTTGTTTAATTAACTTGTACCACGTGCTTGGCAGTTGATGTATTGTACAGTTACTGTATGTGCCCATCCAGCGTAACAGTGCATTTAAAATTTGTGAAAGCGCTGAAATGACAAATGCACAAACATGCAGAGTTGAAATGAGTCTTGTCAGGATATATGCTCATACGCAGTAGGAAATAAATGGATTAAGGTTATATGGCATGACTCCTGACTGTGACTAGCTTCAAGTCAGCCCTTGGAACATTCCCAACCTTAAAAATGGCATTATTAAATACATAATGACGCTGTAGTGTAGACATGATAAACCATTTTCGTCACTTGAGCAGAGCAGAACTGAATACTGATCAAAATATTTCTATGTGTGCTAATTTCATTGGGGAAAAAAAAAAAAAGATATTTAAAAAGTAAACACAAACATGAAGCTACTGGAATCAAGATTAATAGTTAAAGCTGGGGAAATTAATCTGAGATAGGAGTACCTTGTTAAACCTGTTTTGTTTTGTTTTTTTTCCCCTAGTGGAAAAACGTGTCTTCGTTTAGTGGATAATGGTTCAGACCCAAAGGCTACTTCCACTCTTTAAAAGAACCTTTTTTTTTTTTTTTTTTAATCTGACTGTCAACTTCAAGCCTTCACCTTTGTGTGTATCATGTTCAATACAAAAATGTTAATATGAATAAAAACGTTGTTCTTATGCCTTTACAATTTAACTGTTGAACAATTCAAAGAAAAGTGACAATTTCCTTCTCTCTATCTCTATCTGCTGTATATCTGTACAAGTCTTTCGTTCTGGCTGCATGCATGACCACAAACACAAACACAGCTGTCACAGTGGCCTATTACTCAGGGCGAGTGAGAGCCTGCAGATGGGACCCACTAAGTGCCGGTGCCACAGCGCATCACTGACGACCAAACAGGCGCCACCTGCCGTGACCACAGGTGACGACTGGCCGCTTATATCCACCAAATGCACAGAAAAATACACACAAACTAAAAAAATCAGACCCTGAATACAAATTGGTGTACTGTACATTACAGAGTCCAATAAGCATATTGTATGCCTCTTGTTTATTTTATGGCTCCTGCACATTTACTGCTTGCAGGCACCTGAACATAATTTACTATCTTTGTGCACAGATGTAAAGACACATACTATTGAGAGCGAGAATATCAAAGTGCCAGTTAAGGGAGTTTTTGCAAAATGGTTACAGGCTGTTGTTTTAAAGCTGCAATGACGGAATGCTGACATGGAGGGTTTACGTCCTCTGCAGGCTTTTTCAACATTTTTAGAGACATATTTACTGGGGGAAAAAAAAGAGGAAAAAAACTGAAATTTAATTCAGTTAGATTAATGCAGTTACTTTGCATTTATATTAATACAGTTTTGCAAAAAATAAAATAAAAATCAAACAATGATAATAATAATAATAATAATAATAATAATAATAATAACAATAATAATAATAATAATAATTGTACTAAAAAAGTACAAAATTACAAAAAATGCAAAAATAAATTAAATATTTCTATTAATGCAGATACTTTGCAGTTATATTAATACAGTTATGCAAAAAATAAAATTAAAATCAAACAATGATAATAATAATAATAATAATAATAATAATAATAATAATTGTACTAAAAAAGTACAAAATTACAAAAAATGCAAAAATAAATTAAATATTTCTATTAATGCAGATACTTTGCAGTTATATTAATACAGTTATGCAAAAAATAAAATTAAAATCAAATAATAACAATAATAACAATAATAATAATAATAATAATAATAATAATAATAATAATAATAATTGTACTAAAAAAAGTACAATTACAAAAAATGCAAAAATAAATCAAAATCATTTTACAATAATAGCAATCAGTTAACTCGGAAATTAAGAGACAAAATTCCAATGTTACATGAATGTAATGCAAAAAAAAAACAACAACAATCAACAAAAAACACATTTCAATAATTGCATAATAAAAACAAATTATAACACCCCACTTTTAAAATTAGGAATTGGATTTTTCAACACTGTACTAAGTACAATGGCTTCTTCGCAATATGTAAATATTATTCTCGTTGTCGTACAATAACATTAGTAAATTGGAAATTAAATAAAAACAATAATTGTAAGAATGTGAAAAGTTCTCCTACACTACAAAAATCAATTCATTTCTCAAAGGGTTCATTAAAAATACTTTCTTTTTTAATTTTTTTTCCCCTAATATACCAGATTAATTAAGCTTTAAGGTGTAGTAAGGTATATTGTATGTTATGTCACTGGTTTAAAATTTTAATAATGTTGAAATGTTTTGATGATGAGACTAAACGGACACTTCATTGGGTACACATGTACAGTTTTGTTCTTACAAAATATGAACATGCTCCATGATTGCCACTATCAGAGAGTAGTCGTATTTCGGGAAATATTAATTAGTTTTATTGTGAAATAAACTGATACAGCTCTTATATTTGATTATGCACACCTAATGTTGTGATAGATGAGTGCATTTTCGTGAGTGAGAGCTTGAGTCTGTGGTCTGGCCCCTTCATGATCCGAACAAACATAACCTGCACAATTGCTAAGAGGGGCTAAATGTTGCAGAACACACTTTCTCTCTCTGACAATAGAAACGGATGATTTATTCATTCAGCTACAGGCGCAGTCTCTTCAACCTAATCAAATTTTCAGATGTTTGATTTTAATTAATGGCGCCTTCAATGTTATCTTCCCGTTAAATATTCATTGCAATGTGGCAGCCCCCCCCCCCCCCCCCCCCACACCCTGAATCATTAAAGCTTCAGACAGACGCTTTCATTCGACAACTCCGTTCCCTCCTTCATGTCCTCTTCCTGCTCTTTTCTTTCTCACTGTGTTGCACTTCCATGTGCTAACGCATCAGGACGCAAACAAACGACTTCCAAATGGAGTATATAAGAAATCACCTCAATTCCTCCACCAGACAGCCAGTGAGATTTCACACACTGATGTTATGTTCATTTTGTATGGAGAAGGTTTTCTAAACTCACGCCCGCTCAAGTTCTTTAAGATAAAACAAACCTTTGTGTCATTGCTCAAGGTTGGAAGATATCAGCCCCTATAGTATTAATCATTTTTCTGTTAGATTTTTGAACACTGTTTTTTGGCCATGCACTGCAGAATACATTCCATTATATGATGCTCTGACACAGCACAATAACAATAATCCACAAGGCAAATAGTGCAAAATGAATTCATTTCTTTCAGGCTCAATTTTTTGCCATTATTTAGGCTGTCATTAATGTAAATACACAACTGTCATGAGTTGTACACATATGTTACTCCATCCATTTCTCCATCCATTTTCTTGACCGCTTATTCCTCACAAGGGTCGCGGGGGCTGCTGGCGCCTATCTCAGCTGGCTCTGGGCAGTAGGCGGGGGACACCCCGGACTGGTTGCCAACCAATCGCAGGGCACACAGAGACGAACAACCATCCACACTCACACGCACACCTAGGGACAATTCGGAGCGCCCAATTAACCTGCCATGCATGTCTTTGGAATGTGGGAGGAGACCGGAGTACCCGGAGAAGACCCACGCGGGCACGGGGAGAACATGCAAACTCCACCCAGGAAGGTCCGAGCCTGGACTCGAACCGGCATATGTTACTCATAAAAGTTTAATTTAAATCATTCTTACGTGACTTGTACACTAAAGGTGATTCATCAACACCTTTCCTGTGACATTTTTGATATTTCAGGATGTCACACAAGGCATGCGAGTAAAATTTGACACAAATGCCTCATTTTGTTAAAATGTCTGCAACATATCAAGATGTGTGCATGTGCTGCGAGAAGAACTGTAGAATAAATAATGTTGATGAAATCATTGCCTAGAGACAGCGTTTGGGTCTCAGCACATCCATTATGATTCTATTATGATATGTTCGTACATACTAATAAGGGTCAAAATGTCACCAACATTGAAGCTCATGTTGATGTTTGGCCTGCAGCATAAACAAAAAATGTTTTATAATCCCACTAGAAATGAAATCAAACTTGTTTTCAAGTCATCAAGTCAACTCTTCTTCACTCGTCCTCTTTTCGATACGTATTCCTGTTGCTGTGTTGGAGTTCTCTCTCCAGACTCAGAGCAGTGAGCTGTTCCTAATCTGCAATGCATCTTTATGATAATAACATTATAATGCTTCTGTCTCTCACAATAGTGTTAAATGGCACTAAGTGACAGTCTTTCATTATTGATGCAAAACAGAGAAATACGATAACTGTTATTTGCATTTTTGCATTCATTTTGGCAACAAGGAATTTGTTTAATATTGTGTTAGTGGAATATGAGTTAAGCAGCAAAATCCATCAGTTTTTATCCATGTCAGAAGACGGCCATTTTGGCACTTGCTGTCGAGTGAAAATGACATCACAGTTGCTACGGTATCAGGTAACAACCAATCACAGCTCAGCTTTAGAAAACAGATGAGCTGTGATTGGTTGTTGCTTGAGCCCTGTAAATGTGATGTTATCTTCAGTCGACAGCAAGTGGCAAAATCAATCAATCAATCAATCAATCAATCAATCAATCAATCAATCAATCAATCAATCAATCAACCAACTGTATTTATATAGCACCTTTCATACATTCAAAATGCAACTCAAAGTGCTGGACATCCATAATAAAAAAAAGAAAAAAAGAAAAGAAAAGGAGGCTCCCCCATGAGAAAACACTGGAGCTAAAAATTTAATAACTACTAAATGAAAACATTTAAACACTAAAAGAAAACAGTTAAACACGGTAGAAAAAATAAATAAATACAAACAAAGCTTACAAAACAATATAGATTAAAATAGTTAAATAAATAAAAGGGGATAAAAAAATAAATAAAAATTAAAAATTAAAAATTAAAAAAAAGATCAATCAAATGCCAAACTAAAAAAGTAAGTCTTTAGCCTCCTCTTAAAAACATCAATATTCTCTGCAGACCTAATGACCCCCTGGGATAGATAAAAACGGCTGGATTTAGCTGCATAACTCATTTTGCACAAATGCAATATTAATCAGAATGTCATGTTTAGTCTCGTGAGGTCACATATAACATATTATTTTTTAAGAAATGTTTAAGGTTGGATCATAAACATGTCTTCTCACCACTTTCTGTTTGGAGTTTTGTTTCTGCAGGAGCCACTCAATGTCAATGGAGCCAGATGACGGGAACTGGTAGTGGCAAGGTAAGGTGGCGTTGTCCCCGACTACCTTCTTCATCTCGGTCTGGGCACCTCCTGAGAGTGGACAGAGGAGAACTGTAGGCAGAGAGAGAAAAAGAAAGACAAATGTCAGCGTGGAACACACGACACAGGGCTTGCAAATTGGATAGAAAAGCTTGCATTCAGAGAAAACGGTGACAGAAGCAACACAGGGAGTTGAGACGTCGGATCTCAATTACTGTCAGGAAGAAGCTTAAATGTGGGAAAAGCTGACAAAATGCAATTGTTTTCACATAGCCATTTAGGCATTCTTGTGTAAGGATTAAAGCAACAGTAATTTGATTTATTGTTCTCCAGCACTCCAGTGAACTTCAACATATATTTGTAAAACGCCAAAGAAACGGCCCAAAAGTAAGCAAGCCAGTGAATGAAAGAGACTATACCGTACAACATACTTCATAGTTCACAGGGACAATTCCGTCATAGTCAAGTTTAAGTGGCCATTTCCAATCAGACTTTGCATGGCAGATTTTCATTTTGCGGGATCCTGTCACGTTGCTACTTTAAACCGAAGTCCTAGATAAATAAGCTTTACTTTCTCACTTATCACAAATAAAACAAACCCCAGGCTACTCTGTGAAGTGCTCACGTTGCAGTAAAAAACAAACGTAGCTATAAATACGCGCGTGTGTGTGTTTAATGAGTGACTGTGGGCACCGGCCAGGCTGTCGCGTGGCACGTCTCTGTCAGGGAGCAGCAGTTCTAATTTACAACAGAACGTGGGACTGCATGGTGCGCTTCAATACAATTAGCCAGAGGCATCACAGAGGTGTGTTGAAAATCGTTTTTGTGCATCCAGAGGGTGTGTCCCACTACTGAGATAGTGGACTACTAACACCTGGTACAAAGACTGTTAAAATAATGCAGAGCTCCAGCGGGCTCATGCTCTAAAATGCGACAAGATATTTTTGGCTCTTCCACATTTAACTTAACTACCTGCCTTTAATTTAATTGCAGCGTGAGTCAACAGTTTGTGGGGCTTGTGAGCGCTTAAAATAAAGTTATCCACCCTAGCAGATGATCATTTGGTTTCAGGCTGTATATGTTGTGTATAAGCAGCTCATTTTTCATTAATATGCTGATTAATGATTCCTCCTGTTGGCAAAGAATGAATAAACAAGGTGGAAGGAAAGAGCTTGAAACATTGTATGTCTTGCTATTTTTGCTCAGTTGCCAGAGTTCCTTACAAGCTGCACAATGCAGAAATTTTACTTATTTTTTGCATTTCTCCATTTTCATTAGCAAAAGTTGTAAAAAGCATATTCAGTAAACCAGGAGTCACTTATGTGCCCCACAAGTAGCGAATAAGTTGCAATAAAAAAATAAAATAAAAACAGGGATTGCACATTTCCTAGGAATGTTTCGAAAGTGGTCATTTGAAAATGTATGAGATTTAGAGAAATTAAATGTCACATAATATGTATCTGTTTCCTAATTACTTTGAGAAACCATTACCATGTTCAATGTCTCTATTCATTTCCCCCCCAGGTCCTTACTTGATTGGGCCTTGTCCCCCCCTTCTTCCTCATGTTTTAATGTTCTTACATCCAAGAAATTCAGGGCACCAATTAGCGAACCGCCAGGCTTTCCGTTCTATCTCCCTCTATTGGCCCTTGGTTTTTTTTGTGTTTCTCAGACCTGTTGTGACCATGAAGTCAAATTCCTGTGTGTTTTTGCTTACTTGGCCAATAGATCTGATTATAATTCACACATAGCTACTATTAATAATACAGTCACAAATAATACTATTATTGAAAGTCATTTGAGCAACTTTGTTTTTTTCTTTAGTGTGTATATAACTTGTAGGCCTTCACATTAATCAGTACCCAAGAAGCAGCTTTCAGTTTCAAAAAGTCAAAACCGAGCTTCTTTTGCTGGGTTTGTTGGTAGTAACATGAAATCGGTGTCTGCTTGTTAGTTAGCCATCATAGCAGCATGATAGTGTGTATTGAAGTTGTCAGTAAACTGAACAAAGAAGATGTCACACCGATGACGGAAACCATGCTTGGTGTAAAACTGTCAAAGAGCCAATGTGGTCTCAGAATGCTTCAGGACCCAATGGGTACCTGTCCACTCGAGCAGTCCCACAAGTGAGCTTTGGGCCAATGAAAATGTCGGCTCAGTGCTGCGAAGCCAAAGTGTCAGCGCTGACGCAGGACACAAAGGAGAAGAGCCGCTGTCCATAAACAGCTTCTTTAAGCATTCACATGCCATCGTTTGCTTGCTTTCAGCAGTTTTTTGAGTTTTGTTGCATCTCTGTTTGCTTTTTTTGCAGTACAGTCACTGTCAATCCAGCTGAAAAGAGAAAGAATACTTGACAGCGGAGACTTTTTTTTTTGTCTCTCTTGACAGGAACAGTTTCTGATGTCCTGCTGTTATTGGACCTTTAAATTACCAGTCAGCAGAAAATATGGGACATGCATTCCCTGTGTGGATGTCTATGACTTTTTGATGCGGTGTCATTCCTCCTCTGGGTTCCGGGTTCCTATATTTCTAAAAATATGAGTTTATGTGTGCGCAGTGGATTGAACATCACAGTAGAGGTTAATGGTTGATGGTGGGGGTCTATGTCGACTGTCTTCCCTTGACTCCTCAGTCTGTAATCACCCGAGCACGTCAGGGACTCAGTGCGGAATCCCGCAGTGTGCCAAAGGCCTGATAAGAGCCCTCTGTGCCCCCTTTTCACCTCCCACTCTGACTGTAGGCTCTGTATTATCCAGAAGTCTCCCAATAGATATGGCCTGGTTGACCGGATAAAACGGATATGGTAATCTTTTTCCAGCGTGACACTAAAACAATTTCCCTGAACCAACTTTTCAAACAAGGACAATCAAGGTCAGCTCCTTCACGGTCATATTAAAATTACATTGGCCAAAACATTAGACATGGCTGCAAAATCCAACAGAATCTAACAGAAGATCTGTATCAAAAAGTTTGCTTTTCAAATGTAATATTTACTCACTTGAATTGACTCAATGAAAAAAAATATTCACAAAAACTTGGCTATAGATGACCTCACCGAATGCTTGTTCAGAATTGATCATTAACTGAATTTACGTCAAGTTTAACACCTTTATTGACAAGTGAATGTTGTCTGTAAGATCGTTAGTCAATATGAACGTAAGGCAATTCTTCCAAAACAAGCATTATCAAGATCCATCCACTCCTTCAACATTGTTTATTGTTTTGAGTTATGAAATCAAAAGCTGACAGACAATCTAAATAGCATGGAAATGAACAACATGAATGCAATGCATAACTGTCTGAGAGAAAAATAGAGCAGTCCAGTTATTTTAAAGACAACATTTTTCATACAGCTCATGTATTAGCTGTCATTAGATTGTGGAGGTGTATATTATGAAGTATCCACTGCATGTTGATACCGAAAATATTTTTTTGACAGAAAGAAATCACACTATTTGCCAGGGAGAGTTGGCAGACAAGTGAGAAGTGAGGGGGTTTGGTTGGTATATAATCACCTCTCCCCAGTTTGTCATTTATTTATGGTGGGGAGGGAGGCTTTTGTGCTGTGGAATGACTGACGCCACACTGCCAAAATAAGCTCGCTTGCGCTCACTTTGGCCTCTTTCATAGTGTACACAGCTGGGACAGTTGGACTGCTGGACCCCATCATTTGTGTCAACAACACTTGATGCTGAATTTCCCCGTTGTGGCATCTTTGCACACACAGTATATCAAACTATGACAGCTTTCGAAACAGCAGTTTTTAGGAAACCTAAAAACAGTAACAACCAGAAACACATACTCAGTAGTTTATACTATGTATTTCCTCTAAGGTGTAACAATTGTGGTATACATATAACTGTTACAAAACAAAAAAAATAAATAAAAATACAGTACTTTGTTACATGCTACAGAAGTGCAATTGTATTAATTGAAAGGAGCAACGGCAAGATCGTAGATACGATCAACTTTGCTCTTTTTGTGGCTCGCAAACAAACAAATTGTCATATAATGGAACTGATTCCGATATATTTATTGATGAAGTGACTGCTGATGACAGCAGAAGGAGTTTAAAGCAATATTATCAGCTTGTATTCCGATGCCTAAATGCTTCAGAACTTATTGGATGGCGCTTCACAGTGCAGATGGACAATGATCTGAAAGATACTATGGAAGCAACGAGTTCGTTTTAAGATAAACAAGTGTAGTTTTATGCAAAGGACCATGCAAAGTTTATGCAAAGTTTATGCAAAGTCCATCACCTGATCTGCATCTGACTGAGGATGTATTTCACTTGCTGAAGACAAAACTGAAGATAAAATGACCTAAGAATGAGCATCTGGTGATGTTTATATGTTTCAGACTTCAGGTTGTAATTGACCGCAAAGGATTTGCAACCAACTATTAAAAAGTGAAAGTTTGAGTTTTTGGAATTAGTATTTCATCCCATTACTTTTGGAGGCATATAATGTCACTGTCAGTGGAAAATGCCATATTTTATCCAAATACGGTCACTGTCACATTTGCTTCACAAATTAATACAATTGGTCTGTCCCCACATCATGCACCATTTGTAGTAAACAATGTTCTTGAATATCAAAATATCTAAATAGTGTTGTAAAACTCAGCTTATATCGTTCTGCGGAAGACATAAATCATAATTGTCGCACGGTATCGGCATGACCACTAACTTGGTGTCTGCCTCAGTCTGCCTTGAGCACAAAGTTAACTAGGATACTGTTTTTTTCTTTCTTTTGGAAAGCTGTCTTCTTTTCCTTTCGGCCTGTCCTGTTAGGGGTCACCACAGTGTATGATGCCTTTTCATCCTCCTCTGCATCACCAACTGTCGTCATGTTTTCCCTCCCTATATTTATCAACCTTAAGTCTTTCTTCAACTCTCATGCCTGGCAACTCTATCCTCATCATCCTTCTGCCAATATACAATACTCACTATCTTTCATCTACTGTAAGTCTGGTCTTTTTTGTCTGTCCCCAAAACATCTAACCTTGGCTGTCCCGCCGATGAGCTCATTTCTAATCCTGCCCAGCTCAGCCTCATGTTTTTTTGAAAGTAACTTTCAATTTATGACAATATCATTGCTTCCAAATTGTAATGTGCGACACTGCTTCTGTTCACTTTGATTTACTTTCGCCAAAACAACCATAAAACAGACATTTAACTTTAATGCAGTTACACTCATGCTGATAACAGGAGCGCAACAGATTGCAAATGATACAAAATTATAGACTGAACTTTTGTACCTTGTTATGAATTTAAATAATGATTATTCAATTGTAAAACGTTTATTTTCAAGCATCCTGATAGTCATTTTCAGAAAATGTCTTTTAGGCAAATAGCCCATTTCTCTCATCACAATCATCCTGCTGTTATGAATGGATGACATCCAATGATACATCTACATTGAGTGAATATTGAGACCATATGGACAGCAGAAAGGCTTGACTTAAATATTATATATCACAGTGTGAAATGGAACAATAACATTAAACAGATGCCAAATGAGTAAGAGGCCAGTCGAGTGTTTTAAATAGACTGTAAAAAGCGGACATATGCCTAGTTACCAGATTAAAATGCAATAACTTAGATTGTAAAGTATATTATACTGTTATCTATTTTATTTTTTTTGTATTTTTTTTTAGTAAGGTCTTAAATATGTTAACGCAGTAAACCATTTGTTACGGAAATTGCATGTACGGCTCCTCCTCAAAATGTAACAATTTTTTAGGTGTTATATTATAATCAGCCCTCCAAGATTACATGAGTTGCTATTAGATACTACATAGTGCTTCTCTCAGCTTGTCTCAGCAGGCTGCCTTCAGTTGTTTCCCTCCTCGATTCACCTTATTATTCCAATGGGCACCAATATTTAATGGGTTTATTTGCCACCTATGCACGTCCTTTTATAAAAATCAGTAATGTAGTTTGCTCGCGATCCTGCTAATTTAACCAGCTAACCATTACCATTACCATCTATAATAAAACTATTTTTTTTTTAAAAAGAGCAGACATAATGTAGTCATCGTCATGTTAGTGAATTCACATGTCCTTATCAGATTTCACAAGGACAAGTAAAAGTTCAACGAAATGGATGCGGTTATGTTGAGGGAGAAAGTTAAATGTCGAGAAGAGTTGCGAGTACTTCCATGTCACAAGCTATGTCTGCTTAAACTAGGGCTCAGTTTTGGACAGCCATTTTATTCTGAAATTAGGATTTCCTAACAGTAAATTAGAAACAGTTGCAAATAACAAATGGAAAACTGTTTCAATGCACAAGGTTTGCAAAGAGTTATAGATAGGGGAATGGACACGAAGGGTGGAAGAAGGGAGGAACCGACTTCTATGAATAGGCCCTAGGGGGAGTTGTGCTCCAGTAAATCTGCCTCACAGAGCCCTGCAATCTTATTATAGTGTGACCAGAGAGACAGACAGACAGACGGAATGACAGGGCAGGCCTGGATCTTTCACACTGCCTAAAGTCAAGCTTCATATCCCCTCAGTCAGCAGCGAGTGGATGCACCCCGCGCCAACTCCGAAGCTCATGACCTCTGGTGCGCTCGTACATCAAAGACGGTGAGCTACGGGGAGGAGGGTGGATGGTGCAAGGTCTGACTTCCTGCAGACCTTTTCAAAGTCACAAGTGTGGAGGGAGAATTCCTCCATCACAAAGGGAGGATTTGGACACAGGTTAGTAGACACAAAAGGAGGAATGGGACAAAGGTGTCATGCGTGACAACACTTAGGCATCAGAGAGACACTTCCTGCCTATCTGCATAATGTAAACGTAAGGGTAAAACACCGCCTTCACCACTGTATTCCGTGATTCAGAGTGCAGCTGTCACAGCCACATTTGCACGACTCACTCACTATTCCCGTCTCCTTCCATCAGCACCTCCATGCTCGTTAGCAGAGAGGAGACATTTGGAAAGGCTGCCTTCATCAAAAAGTCTAGCGTGACCTAAATTAGAGATTCAAAGGGCAAACATTAGGTCCTATAAATACCGCTATTGTGGCTGCAAGTTACACCTTACATCCACCCATTCCCTCTCTCGTTGCTGTTATCTTCACAGGATTTCAGACAGCACTGCTTGAAAGGCAGAAAAGTCTTTAGATGTCTCAGCAGACAGCAGGCTGCCTCCAGTTGTTCGTGTGCAGTGCAAAAAACAAGCCGCGTGCTCGTTCTGTAAGACTTCTCCTTTTTCATCTGGGCTCTGCTTCTTTTTTTAATTAGAACTTCTAAAAGGCTGTCTCTTAAATGTACTCTGTTACTGTGCACCATTAAAACCCATGTTTTTGCATCTGACCCACTACTTGTTGCGCCGTGATTCAACCCGTGAAATCGCTTGAGTGAATATCAAAAGTTCTGGCTCTTTGATGGGATAAGGTCTCAAATGCCCTCCTTGCCTTGCTACCCTCTGTTGGCATCCAGCTTTTGGCGTTAACAGCATATAAAGTCACAAACAATGAATGGATAGGTCAAAATTATCAGATAACATAATGAATCATTTAAATTCCAAATTACAACGTAACTCTCACAACATCATGACTTATTTCTTGCAATATTTTCATAAACATTTTCCTGCACAATTTTTGTTATCTGTATAAACAAGTTTTGCATGCCATCTCTCATGTATGCACATATACCCCAGCGAGTCCTGCATCTGTGATGTCAAGGACTGTTTTTAATGGGAATGAGGGGAGCTGCTTCAATTGGTTGAAGTCAGCTGCATTCCATCCCAGAACGGTACACAACTGCACAGAACACCCGATTCCACCTGTGATGGTCAAGCAACCCCCCCCCCAAAAAAAAAAAAAGAAAAAAAGAAAAAGTAAACTCCACCCATGCGCACAGTTACACGGTGCTTGACTTGCGCTGGGCATGAAAATAGGGGCCCCAATTTTCATGAGAAACTCAGGATATGACAGTAATAACGGGTATACTAGGACAGGTGAGTTTTTGACCCAACCAAATTAATACACTTACCATAAGTAACAGTTTCTTCCTTTCGGGTGTCAAAATGGAACAAGTGTGTTCTCAAGCTGTAGAAGTCAAGTGTCAAGGGTATAAAAGAAGTACCACTGTGGCTTCCAGTACTAAAAGGTACATTTCATACAATTTTCAAATTATATGTGTGGGATGTGAAAGATGTGGAAAAAATATCTTCCAAGTGCAGGCTTTGCTCCTCATATTAACCCTAGCCCAGACATTTCTGAGAGCTACCGACGAGAGACGAAAAGAAGGAATGCAATCATTCTCAAGATAATCCCTTGAAATGGCAAGAAAGAGGTGCAGGTGAAAGGGAAAAGCCAAGAAGGACCATTCAGAATGGGAAAAAAAGGCGGAGATGAAACACCTCAGATGCCGGAATAATGTGAGCTGTTCACCTTGCGTTGCTCTTGTGCCTTCATTAGCATCACTTTCAAGCTGCAGCAGTGCTGTAATGTTGTGCGAGAGCAACGCCATCCCCGCCTCACATTCCCAAACTGGATACAAAATTAGTTCCACGACAGCCATTTTTATTGTGCCCCAAGTATTCAGCTTTTTTCTCTTTGCAAATTAGGGAAATGCAGGAATAAGATGGCGAGGGGAAGTTAATTACACCATTCCCCATGGGAGGGAGGGCAGTAAAAGCTGCTTACAGGGCTATACACATTGTATCAGCACTGTATCTGCTGGAGCCTCCCACACTCTTGGGTGTAGCTGTCCAAAATTCTACAGCTGCTCCATAAATCTTCTGCTTTTAGATTTGTTTTTCTTTTGTTTTCAGAAACACAATTGGGTACCATTTTATGAAAATATGTTTCCGATAATTTGACTCTGCATTTAATCCTGTAAATTCAAGTAAAATTGGCTTAATTTTAGTGAATTCTTAAAACTTTTCGTAGAAATGTCGTAAAACATGCAGAAGCAGAGAAAATTAAAGAGGATAAAGACAGCCATTTTTTTGACTGCATAAAGTAGTAATGTACTGATAAAAATGGTAATTTTCAGGGGGAAAAACAGGAACAATGTGACAAAAATAGCAAAATATTACAAACACAACATTCAACATTCCAGAAAAATTATATTCGCTGACTTATTTTGCCAAGGATAAATGGATTGTATTTATTTGCTAAAGAGTAGGGATGTAATGATATCCACATGTCACGATACGATAATTATCGAGATATTGTGGGAAGGTTTGCAATATAAAAAACGATCACAGTACTATATAAAAAGTCAAAATATTTGGTAAAAAAAAAGCTCATATTGTGTTTCAGTGACACAAAGTACCATGGTCTATCTATGTACTTCACATGTTGATAATGTTGACGTCAATGTTGCTGCTTTTTTTTTTTTGTTTCCTTAATCACAGCCATCGTCACGTTTGATGTTTTTTCTAGGATTGTATAATTGATTACATGAACCACACCTCTCCCATTTACTTAGTCTCTTGCAATACTTCAAACATTTGATTGGTTTGGCCAATGTGAACATCTCCAGTTTTCAATCCCGTATGGATTTATGAAATTACACACCTCTATTATCACAAATCCAGCTGCCTTGCAAGGTTACACCAGTCATACATTTTAGGCATTTCTGCTGGGCTTGCAAAGAAATCTCTGGAAACTGATCAGGCAACCTTTTACATATTAAATTCAGCTTCAAAAAACACCAATTGCCACACTTTGTGTCACGTTCCTTTCAATGTGGCTGTGTGATTGGCGGGCTGTCAAATGGTCCGTTTTGCAGCAGATAACATGCCTCACTTTCATGGAGCATGTTCGCTATCCTTTTATGTATTTCTGCAGAAAGGGTGGTGTAAATCCCACAGCACGTCTGCACCATTTTTTGTGTTTCAACATGAGTCGGAGACAATGAAGACAAATTGGTTCTCCGGTAGCTCATAGGCCTACATTATATTGAATGCATCTTAAATGGAGGACATATAAAACTATGAAATTATTTTTAAAGTTTTAAAGCCAAATATATATATATATATATATATATATATATATATATATATATATATATATATATATGTATATATATATATATATATATTTTTTTTTACAAATTCAACTGAGACTGCAGGTTTCAAAGTCCAAAATCAGAATTTTCCATCTAAACACAATATTTTTATAACATATATCAAATTTGGTTCCCTTTTGCCAAAAGAACATTTCTTATACTCCTGCTCGGTGTGTTTTCCGTATTCATAAGTTTTCAATAAGGCTTTATCCCACAGCTGAGCTTATTTCTCGGTCTGAGTGGCATGAAGTTATTTTTGTTGGCAAGGGTTTAAGAGTAAGGGAAAATATTCGTCATGTAACTCTTGAACAAAAGCCGCAGTGTGCAACTTTTAAACGCTGAGAAAAGTTTCTCTTCTGGAGAGTTAATTTTTTTGTTCAACCCTGCATGCCTAACAGATGGTACAGTGCAAAAGACTGTGAGCAGTATTCATTAACGCACGCTAGAAGACAGTTTTGCCTGCTGCTGATCAGCTTAAATCTCTCCTGTTGGGCATCGATATATATGGTGTACATCAGCAAAGCGCTGCCGGTGGGTGGGACAGATGGGGTGCGCGCAGATATAAGCAGCCGTAATGCTCACAAAAGCGCATGCAAACAACCTTCCTCCTCAGGTAAAGTACAGATCAGGACACGATGCAGCTTCTCAAAATGCCGCCCCCCTCCCCACACTCATTATTTATGTGTTCTAATCACAATTTGTGGCTGGCAAGCATGAGAGCGAAGCCCTCTCACGTTGTTGGCACACACTGAGACATGGGCACTGACCTCAGCGGATCAATACTTAATAAGCTTTTGTTCTGCCAAGTCCATTTTGCTGCAATCCGCAATTATTTTTTTTTCTTTATGTCCATTAGGTTGAAAATAGAGCTGACGAGGTGTATGACCACAGGAAGTGGAAGGCAGCGTTTTCACCCACGTTCTTGCCCATGATGGATGCTTCACAATAGCGTGGGATAAATTAAAAGTTTGAATTCTTGCCACCTCATGTGCTATAAAGGCATTACATGCCTGATTTATTAAGTGTAATGCAATACACTACTCCATTTGAGGGGGTCAAATAAACATTTAACAACCTGTGTAAAAACTACAGAGCGTACATGGTTACATTTGATAGTACTTGATGAAAAGGGAGTGATGGTGTAATAGCGAGCAAGCCCAAAGTGCTTCATGTGGTTCAAGGCTCGTCTCAGGTTTAATAGGCTGCATGTTAATTATATTTTTCTAAAAAAAAAAACACTCCAACATAATAACAAGTAAGAACCACTGCTAGTTAGTAGGTGACAGTTGGCTCCACATTCCAAACTCTGAATCTGTGGAATGTAGTCCAATTATCCTGGGCTGCAAGAACAAGTCATAGTTCTGTTTTATTTTTTAAAATTAATGACATATGGGGCCCTATTATTTTATTTATTTATTTATTCATTTATTCATTGCCTAATTTTAGAGCAAAGACCAGTCTAACTGTGTGCACGAGTGGAGTTTTCTTTATTTAGTATGATCGCAAATTAGCTCAGAGATGAGATTGGTGTGCACAAAGCGTTGCCTTTAAAGCTTTTTCCATATTAATTAGTTTATAGCTTTATATAATATTGTTAGAAAGATTTATATGTAATTAAAAAAGGGTTTAGGTTGTTCGTCTTTGTGTGCACTGCGATTGGCTGGCAACCAGTTCAGGGTGTACCCCGCCCCGCCTACTGCCCAAAGCTAGCTGGGATAGGCTTCAGCACCCCCGTGAACCTTGTGAGGAGCAAGCGGTTAAGAAAATGGATTGATGGATAAAAAGGGTTTACTAATTGTTTGAATGGATAGTTATAATTTTATTTCTATTTAAATAAAAAGTATTATCGTTAAACGAGACAGTCCTGCAATAAATATGACCACATAGGTCGTTTTGAAAAGGTGACAAATTTCAACTATATGTTACATATTTTAGTTTAGCGACCTCTAATGGCCATGCCATTAAATAGAGCAAAAAAAGAGTCTCGAATCTGGTCCATCTGGTCAAAAGACGAATGTTTATCTGACTAAGATATTTGTCCAGTGATTGCTTTAGTGTTGACTACATATTTTGAAACATTGTACAACCTCACTGTGCCTTTTCCTAATGGCAACCATTAGTGTCCCATGTAAAGATGTCCAGTGATTGTTTAAACGCACTTCCAGTTTCCAATGGCATATTTTTGGTTTTGCCGGCATACTTCTGGTTTGCCAGAAAAATGTCTGCCTACATTGAGCAGTATGGAAACGTTATCCAATGCCATCCACTTTGAATTATCACGCAGTTTTGAAGTATCATGAAAATTTTGTTTATAGATATGAATATGGATATTAATACTTATTTTCATTGAACTGCTGTTATAAACAATTCAATGCACTTGTTGTTTGCAATGGCGCTGGAGTGTATGTAGAGACCGGCTTATTTTTGTATTTACAGTTTTCATTACATGGTAATAAAGACAAACACGCTGCAACTGAACTCTAGGGTCTTTATTTGCGGTTTGTCATCGGCTTCTCATTTGAAAACACTTTCGCGTTTATACAGGTAAACTGCAAGTTCTCGCCTTGCAGATATTGTAGAGACGTGGACAATTGGAAACCCCATTTGTGAGGCTCGACTGGATGATTAAAATATTTTTAAGATGATAATGATTATAAGTTGTCCAAAGAACTGATTTCGACAATGATTCAGACGGATTAACCCACACTGTTGTCATATTTATGAATGAAATACTCTTGACATCCACCACACACGTCCACAAAGTCTAAAATCTAGAGGCGCAACACAGTCCCATAGCAGCAGACTAGACTTGCACAAAAAATGAAGTTATGCCCGTTTGTACACTGAGCGCACAGACAAGCTACCAATCTACCAAAATAAGGCCCATACTGTCAGCATTCCAAACTATGTCATGCTAATATGATCTAACGCTAATTACAAAACCAATAACAATAACTCGTCTCTTTATTTCTGAAAAAAATATCAGCAGAGACGGTCATCTTGCCTTCCTTGCCTCTGCACACATGGTTTAAATTCCATTATTGACGTCAGCATGATTATTTGCCACGGTCCAATGAAAAACACAAATCTCAGAAATCTATCAATTCTGTAATTTTTTATTTCAGCTGAAAATCCCCGAGCACCTCCCAAAAGAAACAATACTGTACTTGTGTTACATTTTGATAGCAACGATCAATCTTCTTCACGTCTTCCTCCCTGCACACATGGATTTAATTCCATTTCGTATGTCAGTGTGATTATTCGTCACGCTCCAAAGACGGACTTCACCTGGGCTTGAACGGTGAAGACTGTCTCTCTAATTTACGTCCCTGAATCCACGTGAGAGAAGGAACTGAATACGGCAGAGCGGCTCCCATGTCGAACATTTCAGCAGCTAATTGAAAACAGACGGGACGCCGCTCCACCTCGCCATCCGCCCAGCTCTGCTGCTCACTGCATCAATGACATATTAGCGACGTCGCCCATCTAATGGCACGCATATGACGTTTCATATCATGAAATCAGTGAGGGGGGATAATGCCAATGGAGCCTTGCACAGGAATGAGAGCAATCTCTTGTTACAGCTGTGTCACACTACAGCTGTGGAGGACAAAGGGGTAACCTATCTATCTGGGAAAAAAACAGAATGATGGCTGTACCATTTCCCCAGAGGTGAGCGGATGCCATGTGTGTTTTGGCAGCTGTGCACTGAGAGGTGTTGACTTGTGGGCCAGCTGACAGAGTGGCGGTGGCTACATGACGGCTGCGGAGGTCAAACTGGGCTGAAAAGCTTCCTGGAAAGGCATCACCTTGACTCATTTAGGAGGGCTAATGGAGCAACCACCATCTGTCCTTTTGTTTAGTCCATCCACACAGGACTCTCGTTTATTCACCTGCAAGATGTATGGGGAATAAATATGGTTCCCTGCTTTAGTCAAGGGGAGTTTTTAGCTGTATATCTTGTAAAGAACTCCAAGTGATTGTGGCTTTTGTTTATAACCCAAGGAACTAGTGCTGTGCAATTAATCGAAATTCAATTTCAATTATTACACTCCACAATTACGAAATTGGCATAATCGTAAACAAAAATAAAATATTATAAATAATAATTTTGAGTTTTTAAATGTATATATTTGCACCTTTTTTTGTTTCAAAATGACTAATGGTAATTGAATAAATCTTGGCGCAAAAGAACTTGCATAATTATAATGTTTCAAAGAAATGTATTTGTCTTAATATTTTTTTACATTTGTAAACATTTTCTTGTTTTGTACCAAAAAATAAATGATTGTCCTAACCGTGATTTCAATTATGACCAAATTAATTGTGATTAATATTGTCTTCTTAATCGAGAAGCCCTACAAGGAACTACAGCTGTTACTTGGAGAATTTAATACATTACATATTACTAGTTAATCAGGGTGTAACAAAAAACTGGTTAGAACCAGAAAACTGTTCTTTGATTTACAGGATGCGAAGTCTTTTATTGGTGAGATATAGCGTCAAAGGAAATGGCAATTCAACAGTACTGACAACTTAATTCAAATGTAGCGAAAATAAAAAGTAGGGGTGAAAAAAACAAACAAACAAACAAACAAAAAAATGGTTTCAATGGGAAAATCCATTTGTGATTTAAAGGTGTATTCAAGGATCTAAGCTTCCACTTTGAGAAGATCCTTGAATACACCTTTAAAAGATGTGAGTCCATTGAAACAAACCATATCGTTCCACTTACATATGGCACATTTACAGTACTGACAAGTTAATTAAAATGTATGTGAAGTAACAAGAAAGTCATTGCATCATACCCTCTCGAAATAAGCCATACCATATCAAATTGAATTGTAATCCCACTGAATCAAACAGTCCTTGAATCGTTTTGCACCCCATGTATCGAAAAATCGTATCAAATCCTCTTTTTTTTGGAGAGATACTAACAACCCTCTATTGAAAAGTAATTATTTATAAACTAAACCCATTCTAGTTGCTGGGGATAGGTATTGAGCTTTCTGTAAGTAAATTAAAAAAAAAGAAGTTTTGTTTATGTTTATTACTTTATTAATGGTTCAAACTGTAAAAAGTATGAATATCACACATACGAGAGGGACACACTCGCATACGCACATACGCTTGTCCTATGAGTCCTCATAGCCTGCACAAACACAAACCCACACACGCACGTACACGTCTCTAGAGTCTAGAAAAGGAATGTCCACATGGCCTCATCGCAAGGGTGGAAAGAAGATTGAAACCAGATGAATGGAGCTCTGGCACAGCCTGCTCACTGGGCCCATATTTCACTCCCCAAAGTCTGATTAAAACGAGGCGAGGCACGAGCTGGGCCAAGGTGGCTTATTGTGGCTCTGAGAAGGACAATTGCTTGCAGTGACACCACAGGCAGAGGAAACAGGCCGAAGGTCACACCTTAAGTCCGCGCAATTTGTTCACACTGTCGGAGTAGAGGTTTCCTTAGGAAAGCAAAACTATCATATGACATCAACAAACAGAACCTCCTTTAAACGTCATCTTGATGTTTCAAGGGAGAATTGGTTGTATTCATTTTGAGACTTAAGCAGCGGAAAAGGTCTAATTGGGACAGTGATCTGGAAACTTAACTGGAGAACCAAAGAAAATGAGGGCAAACCGCAAGAAGAGAGGAATAACATCAAACATTGTTGCAGTGCACATACAGTACTGTAGTCCAAACATAACCATTACACTACATTGTATTACCAATATAAGTTGTAAACAATTGCATATTTTTGTGGTAATTTCCCTTTCAAAATTTTTACTCCATGCTCCATTTATTAAGTCTAAGTCTTATTGATGGACAATAAATGTTCAACAATGTTCATGGGTCAATTTGACCCGTTCTAATGTTTAATTGTCAATAAAATATCACATAACACAATGCAGTGTTAATATAAATAAAATAAAAAAATAAAAAAATAAAAAAATAAAATAAATGATAATAATAATAAATAAAAACAAAACAAAGGCCAGCAGACAAAGTTGAACCTACTGTATTTTTTTTTCTTCTCTATATTTTCCAAACAGGTCAATTTAACCTGCAAATAAAGGAGGGTGAAGAAAATGGTATTATGTTGTCATATGTTGATCTGTGCAGATGAAAAGATGCCACAGCGTTAAATGACTCCTTCCTGCCTTAACTTATTAGCAGGCTCATCAGACGCGTGGCATCTCGCCATGGGTGGTGTCACAGGTCATGTGACATGTTTGCGAGTGTGTGTACTGGTGGGGGTGACATTTGCGTGCTTTGGAAATGTATATAGGGACAAGCCTTCAGGGAGTCTGGCTACTTTGAGTGTGTGAAGCCCAACACATGTGCAAGTGTGACAAAGAGATTAGCGTTGTTTTCATTGACTGTCTGTATGCCGTCTGTCGTGCATATGAACTCCATACTGGTTGGCCTGTTGACATTTTGGCTGTTACAACCACAAGAACTTGTGGTACGTCTGCCAAATGCGCACAAGTAAATAAAAATCAGTTCATTCCATTGCCCATTTTGGTCTACGGGAGGTTAATCTCATTAACCGTGTGCTAAACGGCATGCTTGGGCATCATCTGACAAGATGTAGGCAAGTTAATTAAAAGAGAAACTAAAAAGAAGACAGTGATGTTGTGGAGAGCAGAGATCTTCTGTAGCACGTGACTAATAACAAAACCACAAGTGTTTCAAGCTAACCTACGGCAACAGTTGTGATTTACTAACAATGAAAGGGCTTATTAAAACAAGCCTTGGCACACAATTGCTGTTTGTCAACAAGCAGACTAATTGCTTTCAAACAAAGCTAAATAACAGCATGTGAACAAAAGACTGTATGCAAATGTGTCAGCACAAAAAATGTACTATATATATATATATATATATATATATATATATATATATATATATATATATATATATATATATATATATATATATATATATATATATATATATATATCCTCCTGACGACCAGCAATTCAAATTTGTCCTCTGTAGTGGACCTTTTTAAACCTGAATATCTCCCATCCAGTGTATACGATTGAATTAACTCTTTTGTTGTGCTCTATAGAGGACATTCAGAGCTTTCCAATGATACCAAATGTGTAGGGTTGGGGCTTTGCTACTTTTGATTGCATCATAAAAGAAAATGGCTTCCCTCAGTGCAAGCACTTTTTAGGGAAGAGGAAAAGTAAGTGTATAACACTTTTTATTGAACAAATTTAGGCTTTGAATGTTGTTAGCATGTTTTCTATAAGACTCTTAAGAACACAAAGTATTGTTTGAATTATTTTAACTATATTTGAGCCTAGCATTTAAGTTTTAAAAAAATGTCCTCTGTAGTGGACACATCATAGCTTAAAAATAAAAGCTTTTTTTTCTAAAATGTCTTTTGCAGTATTCCAGTTACTTCGCAAATATTGGTGAATATCAAAATAAGCATTATTGGACAATATTTTTTTCCTGGTAGTCAGGATATATATATATATATATATATATATATATATATATATATATATATATATATATATATATATATATATATATATATATATATATATATATATATATATATATATATATATATATATACTGCATGTGGAGTTATGTAATTAAAAAAAATGTGAACATAATAACATAAATACATAAATAGCCACCCTTGTCTCTGATTACTTTTTTTGCATATTCTCTCAATGAGTCTCAAAAGGGAGTCACCTGAAAGGTTTTTCCAACTGACTTTAAGTATTTCCCACAGTTATGAATGCTCAAGTGTTGGATCTTTTTTAGTGGTACTGAGCTGATTTGATCGTGTTTTTATTATAGTTACATTCGCTAATTACTAGACCTGTGACTGGCTGGTGACCAGTTCAGGGTGTATCCCACCTCTCAACCAAAGTCACCTGGGATGCCCCACAAACCCAGAGAGTGATGTATGGAAATATATATAATTACTAACTGTGATTATTAAGGCGGCTAAACCAAGACATGACCATTTTATAAATAATAGTGGGCCCACCCCATAAAGAGGAAACATATCTTGTTGTATAAGCAGTTACCGATTCATATGGCTTAAAGTACGTTGAAGGACATAAAGGTTGAGGCGGTGGAAACATTTGGAATTCAGATGATGACAAAACATTTCAGCTTCATCCACCCCCCCTAAAAATATTTAAATACAGTACACTGCGTGATGTAGGATTTGCATCAAGAAGACTTACGGCCTGAAACGTGTAATGTGAATGTACAAGAACACTCCCTCCGCATCATCTCCGTGTGCATACAAGGAGGCGAAGTAGCTGTGCAAGTTGCCTGCTAGCTGCCTACCCTGTGGGCACCACTGGCGGCTGCGGCCTCCCTCCAGATGAATCATAAACAACTCCCTCGGCCTCCGTGACTTAATCCCCTGTGACATCGCCACAGGGAAACGGCAGAAACGAGAGAGGAGAGAAAAGAAAACAACGCCCATGCTAACTTTCAAGTGAATTAAACATTGGAATGAATGTGTATATGGTGTATGCGAGGATGTCACGGAGGTGAGGTCGTAGTTTAACAGACAATAGCGTATGGTTGCAGGGGTGGACATTTGGAGTTTAATTTTGGCCTTAATAAAAGCAGGAGTCACTTCATGTCATGCTCTACCTTCCCGCCTCGTCTCTTTGTTCATGTGTGCATTATGTAAATGGGACTTTCATTTAAATATGGCCACACAGCTTGAAGTTGTGGAACAGACAGAGGGTGGCAGCTGAGGCCATCATCAAAAATTGTGCTTCTTTAAGGCAACAGAGAGCATACCCTGAAGAAAGCAGCTAATTAATTTATTTTCGGAAGCAGAATCTGGAATCTTCTGGTTAGACATGCTATGTTTTATCCTTCAGGCTTCTTCAGCACACAGGCAACTTTTTTTTCTTTTCTTTTTTTAAGAGAATGAAATCAAGGAGCAGAAGTAGGCAGCTTGCTTGAACCAAGCCAAGGTGCTGCACTTGTGTTCTCTGAAAGTTTCTAAAATGATTTGCTGGCACTTTTTCAGCTTGTGCTGATACAAAGAGCTTTTGTGTTTGAGATTAATGAAAGATGTTTTGCTCTTTGGCATTTTAGAACCCACGCAAAGGTTAAAAACAGCCCCCGACCAGCGAAAGGTTTATGTGGCGTGCCGCCGACAAGGTTCTGCTCACTACGAGAAACAATTCTGTCTTGTAAAGCTCTGCTGTATTTTGTAGGTTATGATTTTTTTTCCAATTACATCTGTCTCTGTATTTCTGCTGGAGACAAGGTTCATTTCAGTCTGCACAATAAAAGCCACCTGATGAAATGTTACAGTACGTATAAAGCATTTTACAGTTTTTGCGGGTGGCTGCAAGGTTTTGGAGCGTTCATGTGGTAAATAAGAAGAAACATTTTTTATATATGTATTATATATGCCAACTGTTGCGTCACAACTGCATGTTGTTAATGGAACACCAGGACATTAAGATGACCCCACATTATACTGTACATGATCCAAATATACTGCAGTATTTACTTAATTCTATATACATTTAAATTTTACTTATATTTATAGAGAGAAACAACATGCACAGTAAGGGGTCTACTACTTTCATTTTTTTATTTTATTCTTCATCTATATTTAGTTTGATGAGTGATGTTGGCCAATTGGAATTTATAGGCCCCGTTTAGTTTGCTTGTTAGGTGAATTTTTGGTTCCAATTTTTACACTGCTTTTGAGTAACCATTGTCTGCACAACTTATCCTAATAGGTTCATGAATGACCTGGAGCCTCCCCAGTTGACTTTGAGTGAGCGAGACGATACACCTGAAATTGGTCACCAGCCAATCACAGTGTCCATATAGCCTACAAATAACGTTTCACCCCAGCATTCGCAATTTAGGGCATTCGATTAACATTAAAAATCAGCTATCAATACTCACCCTTCTATCTATCTATCTATCTATCTATCTATTATCTCAATGTTTCTATTTCAATTATTTTCTATATCAAATCTGAACCTGGGCGTCAACAAGCACCTTGGAATGTCTTCAACCATTGGTTTAATTGCATATTATGGCCACATTTGCCATACAAGTGTCACTCACCTGCAATTAAGATCCAGGTGCAGTCAATAACAGAAACTTCCTTTCTAGATGTGATAAGATTGGGGGGAAAAAAGACAGCAAGGAAGCCACAAGCTGAACAATATCAGTGAACCTCAAAAAGGGTCCATGGATTGTGACAATATGTACAAAAAACATTAATTATTGTAGAGGGTGTTGACCTCATATATGTCTGTGGTTCAAATCGTAGTTTAAAATATAAAACTTAAACCAAATACTGGACTCCTTTTTAGTTTAACAGCCTTACACTGTCAATCCGATGCTCCAGACGAAACACAGCAGTGAAAAATAAATCAGTCGCCTGCGTGGTACATTCATTTGTAATGGTTTATTCCACCCAGTGTAGCCAGTCAGGTAGAATTTGTCTCATGTCATCCTTGCTGGATTAGCCACTAATCAGTATGCTGAGTAAAGAGGTCAAAAGAAAGATTTTCTTTGTCATCTTGCTCATATTAATACTTTCATTAGGAATGCTTGCCTGTCAGTGATGTGGCGTGACACTTATGGCTCCGCATGAGAAGCCAGGCTAATAAGGGGATAAAGGGAAAGGTTAAATTGGAGAGAGCCAGGGCTGCCACATATTCTCAGTGCATTTGTGTACAAACACTAAACATACAGAGCAATACGTTGAGTGTCTTTTCTATGACCATACAGCAAAAGTGCTGCCCCCTATTGTAATCGAGTGAGTCAGCAGTGCATTGAGGAAGGCACTGTATGATGATTCTATGTATATGATGGAGAAAATATTTCTTTTTGCTTTAATGAGCAGAAGAGTTTAGCCTGGAGCGAGGTCTTTTGGAGCATTGCACAATGTCCTCTTCACTTTCCCCATACCCCAACATACTTAATTACACATCGGGAAGCACTTGCGTAGACATTGCTGAGATTATGCATGTCTAGCACATTCCTGACACACACACACATGTGCACGCACGCTTGCACGAGGGAGTAATGCTCGCCTAAGCATTGTGCCACCTCCTCGACGGCTCGACCTTCAAGCCCCAATGTTCTTTGTCCCTGAGGTGTCCTTGATGACTCCCAGTGCAGAGTGAGAGGGGGCGGAAAGAGCATCCGCATGATAGTCGGGATTTAACGGGAGAATGGGTGGAGCGAGGTGAGCGGGAGGCGGGACGGGGGTTCTCACATCCTAGCTTGCCATACTAGAAATACCTAGTGTCCTCTGGCTCTGATGTTGCAGCTCTACTGAGAATTAAGCGAACGCATCTCACATGTTAATGTTCTCGGTAATACAGCTAATTTAGATTCCGGACACAGCCCTTTCATCCGCCTGCTACCCAGTACAGTATGTGTCGATCACCTCAGCGGCAAAGAAACAAATGAAGGCAAAAGCCTAATGACATTTGAAAGGCCAAAGCCAGTGAATTCTTGAAAAATCTCGCAAATTAAATGACGGTCAGTGGACGTCTGCGCTCCAGTTGGCTGATTGATGCTGCAGCGCTACTGGGATTTAGCACCGCTGAGTTTTAGCGAGAATTAGCTATAATGTCATTCTGTATGCTAACCTGAATGTCAGCAGCATTTCAATGGCCAAATCATGTGATGGCTATGTTATTGTGTGGCTAGGAATGACTGAAAACATCCATACAACAAGCTTTTGCTATTGATGACATAATGACTAAACTGATGGTTAATTTTTAGGTGGACTGTACTATTGTAGTGACCAAACGTCCCGTTTAAATGGGCCAGTCCCGGTTTTCGGTTTTGAGTCGTGTCCCGAGTCCCAATATATATATATATATATATATATATATATATATATATATATATATATATATGTTTTGTTTTTTCGGCCCATTGTTTGGGCCTATGTATGCCAATGACACAGTTGTCATAGCAATTCATATGATAGTCCAATTAAAAAGGAATTTCACTGTTAAATCCCTTCCTATTTACGTCCACATTCACATTTTTTGTCATACTGGAACTGGGACTATTTCCTGCTTCTGTGTTTAAGAATCATGGAAAATGTAATGAGCTGAGCGTTTCTGGCGGCGCGTTTCCAATGTTACAGTGTGGGAGATATATTGTGAAATTTAGTTACCCCTGAAAAAAAAAAAATGGATCCCCTTGCAAAAAAGAAAAAAAAAGTATTTGCATTAAATGATCAATAGCAGCATGGAGAAGAAAATGAAAGCAAATAATCACATTCGACAGTTGACTCTCGTTACCACTCACACAGTAGGACATCTTAAACATCCATAGAAATACTCATTCAATGCACCATCTGCGATCAGGAAAAATCGGGATCAACAGGACAGGCTTTTTAAAAATCAGGGATCGGTAATCAGGCATAAAATTATGATTGTTGTACCTCTAGTCACCAGATTGATTAGCAATTTCATTTGTTATAAAATAGTACCTGGTGAGAATTTATTGTATATTTAATTTTCAGCTAAATTGCAGTGTCCCGGGATTTTAACTTCCCAAACCAAAAACCATAAATCCAAATCCAAAAACCATAGTGACTCAGTGACGAGTTAAAATAAGTATGTTTACACACAAACATGGCATCCACAAGAGTGTTAAAGAGGCCAAATGTCTGTGCTAACTAACAAATCAACAAACAAAAGCACAACATGTAAGCAATGCAAGACTTCCTACTTGCATACAGGAATCAAAATTTTCATTTGATAGTGTCATGTTTGATAGCTGGATTTCTACAGTGCCTGGCGGACTGATTTCCACTTAATAGCCCATTCACAATCATCAAGTTGAATGAAATGGGCTGCAGTTCTTTTGTCAGCACGGACAGGATAACTGGCATAGAAAACAGGGATAATGATGCTACTTATAATGATTTTTTATGTACTTATTATAGTTCACTTTTCATCCATAATCCTACTCAATTCTCATGACAACAGTATTCTGGATGTCAAATGGTTCATTGTGCCAATTTTGGGATACAGCTACGGTACGCCGGCAAAAGACTGATCTTGAGCATGTGCCGTTGTAAATGGACCGTCCTCTGCTGCTAATGGACTGCTCCACTGCTCCAGTGTTTCATTACAGCCACGAGTTCTACTTAATGAAGAGGAAGCAAAAGTGAACAGTGGGTGAAAGTGCATCTTTCACCTCCCAAAAATGTTGTTTTCATTATTATCACATATAAAAAGGCTTTCTGCAGTCCACTTCAAAGTTTTATAGCCCTCCAGTGGTGCAATCCCAGCCGACATGGGATGCATTATGTATTTGTATTTCCTCTGCAATACAATCAAGAAAGCATCAGTCTATGGAGGCAAAAGGTAGCGCCCAGGGATTTAGCCCGAGAGTAAAATATTCAGAGGTTAGAGGTCAAACCAGTCACAGCTGCTCTAGAGTCCGTGGCCGATGGGCTCGTGGGACACATGGACACTAACCAGACACGCACATTCGCTCTGTCTCTTTCAAGCACATACATACTCATACAAAGCCAAAAAGGGCCGTTTTATGCAGCACACATGATGTAAAGCAATCAACAAAGTGAATGTATTAAAGTCGGCTACAAAGATTTATAGTCATCCTACTGTGTTAAGTTGCTATTGCTATGTCCCCTTTGGCTACAGATTCTTGTAAGAGGGTATTTAGTATGAACACAAAGACAGACATTACATGCCAACATTTACCAACCTCTTTCATATCTTACATCATCAAATTCATTCAGGTAGCTACTTGACGATATTTCAAGGTGAGATAGGTCTCAAGTGATTCCTTTGAAAAGTGACGTTGACATATGAGCGATATCCCTGAGTCCAAGGTAAGACTCCAATGAAGCCATTTTGATTTAAAATGGGATGGGATAAAATGGGATGTGGGTGTTGGTCAGCAAGAAGATAAACCCCTGCAGCAAAGTGGAGAATCTTGTAGACTAAAACTGCACTATCTACATGGCCACAGCAACAGATTAAGCTAACATTAGGACATGTACATTATTGTCATTGCTACCCATCTACTATTAATAGTTACAATGGTGAATCTGCTCCAACAATAAACAACTGGCAGTTGTTTACGTTGTTTATATGGTATTGAGTCATTATGCTTGGAACCCTGGCTGAACAGGTACTGTCAAGATTATTTTGTGTAGTTAGACGGATTGGTTCAAGTAGATTATAAGAGCATGACATTTGACATAGTTAGAAAACAGGAATAATTCTTGCTATAGGACCATTATCGATTTTACTCCTGACCCAAATGGCAGCCATTTTTCAAAATGGCTGGCACTGTAAGATTGTGTTCTTTGGTTTACACTCCATCTACAGTTTAGCTTTTTGTACCCACACCAAACATATTTTTTGACCCAAATATTCCAATAAAGCCGATGTTAAAAAGTAGTAAACATTCAGCTTTTAAGAAATATGACATTTCTGGCCATTTTTGAAAATGGCTTTCATATGGGTTAACGGTCAAATCTGCAACGTCCCTACAGCTGAACCTTTTCCATGGTATTTGTTCCATGTTTACACCAAATTCCATGCTTTTATTATCAAATGAACATTGTTTTTTAACTCCTTCAATACTGTTGGAAAACCTTGAAACTCATCAAGGAAATGCAACGAGTGTAGAAAAAAATCACCAGAGCAAAGAATGACTATTTTGAAGAAACTAAGAATATAAAACGTTATCAATTATTTCACCTTTTTTAAGTACATAACTCCACATGTGTTCATTCATAGTTTTGATGCCTTCAGTGACAATCTACAATGTAAATGGTAATTAAAATAAAGAAAATTCATTGGAAGAGAATGTGTGTCCAAACTTTTGGCCTGTACTGTATCTTGTATATATAATTACCAAATAAATGTAAGAAAAATTGTTAAAAGTGTATACTTGGAAAACCATTACATTTGATAGAGTCTTATTTTAGTCAGCTGGCTGTGAAATGTGCACTCACTGGAAAATGCAGAAGACGCTGAAGCCTGGTTACAGGCAGCCTATAAGCATCCCTTTGGCTGAGGCCAACAGTCAAGTTTCCAAACCTCTGGTGCAAAATTCTTAACCATCATTCAGAGGAAACTGCAGCTCCGCTGTCAGCGGTTAGACAGATGCTACAGGAATCTGAAGAAAGAGCCAAACGGGAATGTGTTGTTCAAATGGAGTGGATTAAAAAAAAAAAGAAAAAAAAAAAGAAAAAAAAAAGACAGTATATGAGTTTTCCACTTTCAGGAAATGAAACGGTTGTTTTTGTAAACAGACCTCCGACTCTCACAGGAAACATTCGAGTGCTTCAATTCCAGACACATGCGGATAAAATGCAGTGGTGCTTTTCTTTCTATTGCACTCACACACACAGGCACACGCCCACACACGACCTCCCCACTGTCATCCTGGTTGACCCTTTGCATCTATGACCAACAGTGACATTCCTCACTCGGGCTGTCTGAGCTTTGTTTGGATTAGCTGAGAGGGAGCAGAACCCCCATTCAGTCCCATTGGTTGGAGCGCGCCACGCGTCCGCCTGTTGCTGGCTTGCACACAAACACAGATCCCCAAACCTCATGTGCACGCCACAGAGGTGAGTACATCTCCTCAGAAGTCCATGTATATACACACACAGCCACTCACACTTGGGCTAGTCATGTGGCCTTATACAGGCATGGTAGCGACCCATTGCCTTTCATGGGAGCTGACTCCATGACATCCACTCCTCAGGCTCTGTGTTCTCTGCAGCCCGGCTGGCTCGGGTGGGGGTGTGGAAAAACTGGATGAGGTTGAGTGAATAAAGAAGAGAGAGAAAGAAGGGGATCGGGAATATGATGTGTGATGAAAGCAAGGAGGAAGCAAAGGGGATGAAGTGTACTCTCACACCGTTTAGGTTGCGGACGTGTGGCACTCGACTCTTCTCGCAAAGCCCTCACTTCACCTGCAAAACTCATGCTGAATGACAACAGTGGAATATACACATCAGCTTTTAAAAGCTTAACCTAATGCACAGATAAATCCTGCCTCCGTCTTCATAAACACGCTGTCATCCTTTCATAGGCGAGCGCCATTTGACACGTTACATAGATTGAGTTGTTTTGCAACGTAAGCAGTCACAGTGTAATGCAGGATAAAAGAACAAAAAAAGATTTACACAGACATCAGTCATGAAGCAGCAATTAGACCCGACACTTGTAGTTCTAACATAAAACAGTAAGAGAAAAATAGGAGCTAATCAGCAACTTGTTAAAACCATCCAGCCTGTTTAAAAAAGCCAATAACGACTAAAGTAATGGAGGTAATTGACGACAGTTACAAATAATGCCGAGGCTAGATCAGTCCAAATAATTTAAAAGCTGGTAAAATCTGTACATGGATCTGTTCTTTAATGGCTTCAAACATTGCCGGACCAGAATGGGAAGTTCTCAATGAGATAAGAGTGATGTCACATGGTTTGTTGTCATACATTTTGGTTCATTGGAATATTTTAGAACGTTCACCATTGTTTTCAAAACATCCAACTGATTATGACCTGAGCAGGTACGTGATAGGAGGGTGCAAATGTCTTATGACATATTGTTACAGGAAAGGGCAACTTAAATTTTGGCAGGGGCCCCTTTTTTTTTGTGCTATTTGAAGGCCCCTTAGCATCACATACTTCCTAACTAAATGTATGACTAAATTGCTATTTTAATTATTAACAAAATATGTGAACAAAATAATAGTTATATGAACCTGAAAAAAATATAGATTGAATGTAAACAAGTTTTGCTTCTAGGGTTTGTAAAAGAAAAAAGAAAAAAGAACCCCTCCCCCGCCCCCACCCCCGACACATACAAAAAAAAACCCAGGAATTGTTTTTCTTTTTTTTCAGTGAGAAAAGAAAAGAAAAGGTCCACTCAAGAGTTTGGTTGGATGCTGCATGTAAGCCACCATTTGCCCATCCCTGACAACAAAAAATAACCCTGAAATTGTTTAATGGTGCAACATGTGGAGATTCAACCATATTACAAAATCTAATGTATATAGTTTATAAAAAAAACAAAAATTAAAAAAAAAAAAAGGCAAAAAGACCGCATGAAAAATTTTTTACATTTGGGGGGAACTTTCTTCATAGAAAAAAAGTGTGAAAATAAGAAACTACTTTTTCCTGACAATAAACACACTAATTCATTTGACTTGGTTCTCAATAAATCATTATTTGCCGCCACACTAAGCAGTACTAAATTACATAAGCATAAAAAAGATATTCATAATGAAACAAGGCTGTTACGTTGTGAATTAATGTGGAATATTAGCTACTTTTTAGCTTCAATTCCATTATGATTACTACATGACTCGAATGTAAATCAAGACAAGTGCATTAATAAGGAAGGCTACGAGTATACAAAAAAGTCAACTATCAATATGTGCATTTTATCTGCAAGCAATGGCAATGTTAGACTTTAAAAAAATCGCCCATATGGATCTATTTAAATTGTCCTTCAACATAGACTCTAAAAACACCCACATTTTTTCCATGCTTGCTGGTGCTGAATTTGCATCAGAACTACACACACATTTATAATTGGAATGGTGCAGCGTCAGAGCACAATCCTTATGCTGTCGTGTTAAAGAAAGATTTTTATGATGGCATATCCTTGTTTTGAGGCTCCGACAGGAGATTTTGGTTGAATAAACAGTAAGACTCAGGTCCTCCCGCATGACTCAGGGGAGTCATCTCCGCCTCATAACAAATGAATGAGCGAGGCTAAGGCTGGAGTACATATGCACAACAGGGACGCTGTTAACAGTGGAGCGAGGTTGGAAGAATTCACAGTCTTTAATATTGATTTTAAGTTAAAACATTAGAACGCGTGTTTAAAGCATTGCTCATGGAGGCGGGTGGAGGGGAAAAGTACAGTGCTGACCACAATGTTGCATATGTATGATGCATAACAGTCCGCCAAGTGGGTGTGAGATGACGTCCCAAATGAGTCACCGGGCAGGGTGGAGCTGTTCCGAATGCTGTGGTGGAGGACAAGGGCTGTCCAGCTCAAACAGCTGCCAATATCCTCCCCATTTGCTGTCAAGAGCCCAGATGATAACAGTGACTGGAATAAATAGCGCGGTCACAACTTGGAGCTGCAGCACAACCATTCTAAAGTGCAACCATCTTTGTACCGTGGGCCGCTTTCGAGCGTACCGGCGTTATACTTCACACTGAGCTCTTTGCCGGCCAAGCCCTCCAGGAAAATAATGCATGTTCCCATCAGTAATGCTACACTGCAGTGCTCTGTGCCCACCAGCACCAGCACCCACCTCCCCCCACTGCTTCAATGCGCCCAAGACCCAATCCATCATTCTCGAGTATGTTGGCCTCAAGGCATTGCCTGAGAGCTCTCTCAACCCCTCCCTCGCTGCTTCTCCCAAATGTAATGAGTGGGAGATACAAAAAGAGGAGAAGTCAAATAGGGTGCCAAGCAGAGGAGGAGGTGAGTCATGGACACAACCACAAGGTGATGGACTGTGAAGGAGACAGGAGGGTGTGGTGCAGTGGGGTGACGGGAGGCCAACACTGCTCAGCTCATGACCAACTACTTTTACATTTGCAGTTTTGTTTTCGATCTCAGTGTATGGCTGCTCTAAAAGTGCGCGTATGTTCCTGATTCGTACCTCCACCAAGTCCGTATCCATATTTCATTTCAATAATCCTTTTTTCCAGGGATGTTTGACACCACTTTTTTCAGGCCGATACCAGTATGAGTATGCAACTCTTGAGTAGTCCCCGATACCAAGTACCAATACCACAAGTGTTTTTAATATATAAAATTTCCCCCAAAAACCACAATGCCAGAAAATTTAAAGAAAGACTTATATATCATTTTCCTTGAAATTTCAGGAAATTAATGGCAATTATGGTCCTGATCGTGACTAAGTAGCCAGCCAGTATCGGCCACCGTCACAAGTAATAAGTACATCAATACCTCGCCTATCCCTACGTTTTACTTCGGGAGTGTACACAGATGCAGGTAGCAAACTAGTCAGGAAATGGAACCAACAGTGCCTCTTCTGATTAATCAACAATCACATACAGAAATAAACAGAAGTCCTAATTGTCATTTAAATGACTAAAAATGTTACAGTTCTGTTTTTGTGTTCCAATGGTCCAAATCCCTCACCCTGGGCCTTGAATATGGATGGTAGAGTCCTGACTGTTGACTAATCATAATGGATGTTTTAAATCAAATAACATGCTGACAAACAGATAAAAAACTAATGCTCGTAATTGCTTGATGATTTGTGTACTTTTGCTAAAGGATTCATATTATTTTTGTTGTCTCGTGAGTCAATTAAATTAATAACTTCACTCCAAATGATCACATGATATCCATTCCCAAATTCATACATCATCATCCTCCAGCACGGTAGAGAAAATATAGTATGGAGCTACAATCAAAATATGATGTGCTATGCTTTTTCACTTTTTTGTCTTTTTCATATACTCTAAAAGCAAAAGTCAGTGAAGACAATTTCTCCTTTTGCTCGAAGAATAATAAAATGTCCAATTTCATAATCTTATGCCATTCTCTGTGTACACAGTGTTGTTTATGACAACAAGCCCTCGAATGTCAATTGTCAATACAGGGAGTCTTCGACTTCCTACACTTGGTGATGTTATCCCAGTGTTATATGTTAAATCGAATTTTCCGTTAAAGTCGATATTTACATCAAAATACTTTCTGCAGTAAGTTAAAAAACATCTTTGAAGATGCCGGTATCAATAATTTGTCTTTCCGCACGGACATTCATTGTTGACGGACAGACAGCAAAGCGGAGCTAATGGAAACGTAAACACGGAAATGTGACACGCCTGATGGCGAGATGACCTGTTCAATGGACGCCCAACTAACAACACAACTTTCAATAACTTAAAAATGGTGTGATTACTGTGGAAAATTAACAAAAAGAAGATGCACGGGCGTCGTAAAGTTGAAAACGTCGTAACTCGAGGACTCCCTGTACTGTGCATACCTGTCTTGTTAGTTTCAAAGTACATCATGTTGATTGCATAAATTTCTGCTTGCCACAATTACTGGGAACATATTCTTACTTTTCTTAACAGTAAAGCCTTGGGGTAGGTTCACAATCTTCTCATTCCTTGATGTTGCTCTATCCACCCCCATATTGACTCCATATTTTCTACTTCTTATTTATCTTTACTGCCACTCCTCCTATAGTGCCTCCCTTCTCTCATTAGTACACCCCCCCCCCCTTCCCTGTTATCAACTCTCAGCCTTTTATCTATCCCCTGTTCCACTTGCTCCCGTCCACTGTCTCATTAACTGACAGCTACGACAGGACTCCTATGAGAGGCCAGATGAGAGCCACATAGTACGGTGACCTTTGTTTCACACGTGGGCCACTACCGGTGACAAGCAATCACACGTATTCCCAACAAATGTATGTACACACATACACGCTCGAAGCTGGAACGATACGTAGCACAACACTGTTTCACACACGTGCTCCGAAAACTCATGGTGTGTGTCAGCAGCCTTCAACCAGCTATTGGCCAAGGTTAGAGGTGACACATCCAGTGGAAACGAAATGACAGCCTTCTTGGCCTCCACCCTGCTTTCTGCCCTGTTTCATCACATGGCCTTTTACACAGATGAAGGGGAGGGGCTTCCGAGGGCAGGAGTCCTTCAGACGCATGCACACATAATACACATTCATGAGCCATGCAGTAAATAACTCCCATCAACCTGTGTTTTAATCAGCCTCAGGGACGCATGGCTGCACCTTGCGATGCTAACAGGCCATCCGTCATTGATGCGGTGGGTGCTGTCGAACACGACCCAGAAAGTCAGCGATCGGACCCTCGGGTTGACCCTCCAAGGCATGATTGTGGCAAGTTAGCAAAATACCAGCCCATAAACCCTGGGCATGAAATAAGCAGCGGTCGAGAAGAGTAACAACCTTGGGAGTGGACATATTTGCAAGATGAATGCGGGCAGTGGACCCTCTCGATCTATCCTCGGCAGATCAATTGCTGGAAGTAGAACTACTACCTCTTACCACTGTCTACCTGTGATTTAGTTGAATCGGCACAATAAGATGGATGGCACAATAAGGCTTCACAACAACCTCTGCTGAGATGAAATGCCGGATTTGGAAGGAAGCTGCAGACAAGATGGTGATTGCTAATTGTCATGATTGGCTTTCCGGCTTTGCAACAAGGCTGTGAGAGTTAAACATAGCAAAAATTACATCCTGCTCTGGCTTATATGATGATTCCATTTTAGTAACAACATATTCATCACGGAATAAGGGAAAGAATGGAAAACAGGAGGACGAGATAAATGGCGTGTGGTTAAACATAACGCCATCAAGGGGACATTTGATATCTTTGGTTTTGGGGTAGTGGGACTGAGATTAAGGTTGCACACATGTACAGTGTGCCCAAAGAGAGATGGGTCTTGGCTGTGCCAAGCAGTTTCACATCTTGCTGCACGCTGCAAGGGCCAGACATGCCATATTCCTCGCATGTCACCAAACATCTGGCGCCCAAATGCATCGCAACTCATCATCGTCTGCGAAACCTGATTCCTCCAGCCCATTGCCGTCCCTCTCGTCTAATCTCAGCAGCACCACATAGATCGGACAATTCTTAAAGTTATTTCAGGAGACTCCTTTACCTTAAAATAAAGTGTGATTCCCCATCGGGCTCTCTTCATCTTTAAATTCAGAAATAATTGTGTTTTTTTGTATTCCCCATCTCCATGCACCTTAAGGAATTATTCATTTAGTTTTGCTAGATAGCTAGTTGTGGTGGACTAGAATTGCTCAACTTGGCATTGCAAATCATGCACACAATCACTGGCTCCCATCATTCAACTCAGCGCTATATTTACATTATAGAGCACTTTACAACAACAGTCACCGCTGTTTTCCTAAAGATGGAACCCTGGGGCAACAGATGCAATGAAAACAGCAGAGGCCCCAGTATTGAACCCTGTAGAACACCATACGTTTCATTTTACAGAATTCATAATTCAGTGAGATTACAATTTGATTTGTAACTTTTTTTTGTTTTCATTTTACGTAAATTTGAAGGAACTTGTCAGTCCTGTCAAAGTACCATTTCCTCATAAGATGTACCTCTCCAATAAAATAAAATTTGATGCCTATCTCGATATAAAGTGGAACGATACAATTTGTTTGAGTTCGATGTACTTGCATCTTTTAAATGAACAAATTATTTTCCTTTTTTTTGTTACACCCCTACATCTTCCATCCATCCATCCATCCATCCATCCATCCATCCATTCATCCATCCATCCATCCATCCATCCATCCATCTTAATTAACCACTTATTCCTCACGAGGGTCGTTGGGGGGTGTTGGAGCCTATCCCAGCTGGCTACAGGCAGTAGGCGGGGTACACCCTGAAATGGTTGCCAGCCAATTACAAGGCAACATCTTACACTATTATCTGATTTGATTAACAAATAAAAGCTATGCAGATGTTGAGCTCTCAGAAAAAAAAATACCACCCGCAGATTGAAAAAACAAATCTGGATGTATGACTACGTCATGATGTCATGTGGCTGGTTTACCACTCACTCCACCCTGGCTGGCAAAATAAAAAAGGAAGGCGATCGAGTTATTGCTGACCGCCATTTCTCAAGTTCTCCAATCCTCTGATCTCTGGCCGGCCTCTCAATAAATAACAGAACACGCCTTGAGGTTTACAGACTCTCCGACTCCTTCCTCACAGAGAGGCACGGATGTAAGCTGTAAGGCTCATCTTCAATAGCTCTCTCGGTGAGTCAAGAACACGCACAACAAAAACCATCTTATTATCAGTCATGTCTGATCCTAAGGCTGAGCTGTCATTGTCAATTTGCATTCCTTGCCATTTTTCCAAGACAAGCTAACAACGCAATAGATGCTGGAGACTCGGCTGTTGTTATCATCTTTTGCTAATTAACTATACAAGTTCTGACATTTAAAACATGATTTAGCCATTTACAAAAGATCTGCGTTGTCTAACGAAGCCCTTCTGTGCACGAGCCAGCCCCGCTCTGACCTGTCTATGACCAGCATGACAGTGTGAGGATGCCAGGCTCAATCTGAGAGTAATAAGGGGGGAGGTGTCTCTCTTGCTCGAATGGATCATCGCGCTCCAGCTCCCTGGATGAGGCGAGAAATAATTTGTAAGGACAGGCAGAGTCTCAAAGAAGACAATGATTCAATTGGATGGCCGGCGTCCCAAACAGATGAAATTCAACTCGTTGGGAAACATCACGACTCCTTTCTAAAGAGTTGAAAGCCCACAAGAAATCATCTCACGGGCCCAATTCATTAGCTAATTGCATCGCTGACAATTCAACACACAGTCACCTCTGTCTTAACTACCTGTGATCATTTGTAGCCAGCAGGATCCAAAGACGCACATTCTGTTGAAGGCAGAGCAAAAGAGGTCGGGCAGCTGTTAAACAAGCTAATTAACATAAACTCTAATAGGCCAGAAGGATGTGCGGGGAGACGAGGATTAACACTTTAAACCATTAAAGCCCTCTGTCATTAGTGTTCACTGCCTCTTGCTTTACCGTGCTGGTGATTATGCTCCTTCGGGTTACAGCTAAGTATAGCCGAGTGATGGATGGTTGGATCGACAACAGGAACAATGCATCATCATCACAGTCATCTACAATCCACATAAAGGAAATAAGTGCGCTGTCACTAAGCACCCCATAACACGCACAGTTTTTACCTCCAGCAAGGTCAAAAGCAAGAAGTACTGTATTTTCTTTTCATTGCAGTTTGTTTGATTGGATTACTCAAAAACAGCAAAATAGATTTACATTAAGCTTTATGGAGCTTTACCACATTTAGCATGTAGATTAGATCCATTTCCTGTATTTCCTCAAATTGTGCCCGTCCCGCTATTAGATATATCTAGTAAGTAGACCATCCAACAACGTATGTCCCAATTTGTCAGTGGTGCGTCCTCTTCTGAAGACAAATAAATGCTAATCTCAAATACCGTATTTTCCACACTATAAGACGCACCTAAAAGCCTTCAATTTTTTCAAAAGCTGACCATGCGCCTTATAATCCAGTGCGCCTCATATATGGATCAATATTGAGCCGCAACAGGTCTCGCTGTCAAGATGCTATCGGTGACCCTGCACGATCGGTGACGCGCATGCGCAGAAGATCCCGCCATCTTGGATCGCTAGCTAATACTAATACTTTACCTCAGAGAAAATAATAAAAAAAGCTGTTTATTCATTTTGGGAGTGAGTGGAGTTGTCAGAAAGCTGGTTTGTAATCTATTAATAAAGTTTGACTGACCTATCTGACTGTTTTGTTGACATTCCCTTTAGCGCAGCACCATCTAATGGATGCATAACGTAACCCCAGCCTCTACTGTAGCGCCTTATGTACGGAAAAAGTTTTAAAATATGTCATTCATTGAAGGTGCGCCTTATAATGCCGTCCGCCTTATAGTGCGGAAAATACGGTAATCCATTTTCCCCTCAGGAAAAAACTAGCAGATAAACATTTGTTTTTTAATATAAATGTCAAACAATCACAGGTGATGAAACTATACTGTATTGGTATGATGGGAATGATTAGTGTTTTGTTCTCATCTCTGAATAAACCTTAGTCAGCCAAAGTTCAAATTTAAAGACTGGCCCAAATGCAAGGAATACAGAGAAACAGTGGGTGGGCAGCAGCAATAGATGGAAGGAAACATTAGTACATGAAAATTTCATTGACCATGGCCACAAAGTCGGAAAAAAAGTGTCAGCAGTTTCTTACTGAGAACAAGCAGAATCAATGGAAAATTAATCATTACTGCTGCATCTAAACAAAACAATGGAGAAACAAAAAAAACTCACACCCTTAAAGTTCAGATCAGTATGTACAGTACCTTAGTAAAGTTTGTTTTCTAATGCATGTCTTCATGACAGTGTAGGCCATAGTGGAGCTTGCTTAGGTTCACGCCCTAATTTTTAAAGTGTAAACACACACGCACGCACCCACCCCCGCACACGCACAGTTCAACACCCTCTCCCCTGATGATTATAAGCCACACTTAATGTGATCGAGGGTCTCCAGGTATTTTAATTGCGTAGTATGCTCATTTAGTGTGACTCACTGGGAGATTATGAATTGCTCTTAAACAGCGACATGTCTGCTAATGTTTCCTTTTTTTGAATCTGTTGTCAATGTGTCGTTTTTTTATCCTGTTATCCCTTGTTAGCGACTCCTCTGATAATTATTTGTATGAGTGTGCATTGAAGGTCACATACAAGGCCATATGTCTGTCTGTCAATAAATCTCTTCTATTGTTTACATTTTCCAATGGTAACATACGATATTCCTAGCAAATCACAATGTCCCATCACTGGTGAACTATTATTAGAAGAGGCCCGGCCACAAACACCACTTTGGCGATCCCTGATGTACCCTGTTTTGTATTTTCTTTATTAAAGAGAGAGTGTGTTAACGCGACATCTAGTGGTGAACTAATGAGTCATTCATTTTAAGCCCCACTATTACTAATGTAGTAATTGTTGGCACCATAGTGCAAATGCACGCGTGTCGAACTCAGGTCGCTGCATTTTCTACATCATCACCAATAAACAACGATGTACCATATAAAGCACGTAAATGCTCATATTTGCCAAATCACTTTTGTATAAGATCTTTAGAGCATGAGTCCACGCTTGCTGTGGTCGTAAATAACATCTCCTTGAAGGAAGCGACGGGCTAATGAAGTCAACTGAGCCACTGCACTGCGTAACTCACTGAAGCTGGCTTGCCGGCCGCAGCGCAGGACTGTTGCTCACCATGGTGCTCTGTGCTTCGCTTTGGCTTATACCGCAGCGGCGTAGATCCGTTCATGAATCAGTCAGATCATGCTGCTTTTAACTTGCGTGCTCGCCTCTGCCTCACGCTCACTCTTCACGCAGCAGAGCTTGCTTGCCAACGCAGTCATTAGAAGACTGTTGATGGGAATTGGAGGTAAAATGCAATGGACATTAAGCGGACAGATAACAGTGTAAGGTCCCGCCTTCTTAACGCATGCCACACTATCATCTTGATGTCTTTGTGCCATAACATTGTTCCCTAGTTTGGAAAGTGAGGTAAATCGGATTCAGAAAACAAGTGGATTAACTTAATCACCCCTCGGCTTTGACAATGACCTTCGCTTCAGAGGCATAATAAGGATTAGTTAGAAGTGCAAGGACATATGCCACGCAGAAGAAAAAGATTAGAGTTCTCCCGTGACAGCGTGATTGAAATGTGCTATTCACCATTCCTTCATTGCGAGGGGCCGTGATAAAAGGGCAGTAAGAGATGCATCATAATCGCAAACGGCTATGATCTTCAAACGGGATATTTGTAAGCGAGACAATGAAATACTGTCAACGGTGTCTTCTCTGAGAAGAAATCAAATGTTAGCGTGCAGAAATGTAGCCAAACAAACCATAATAGCATCACAGAAAGATGAAAGAGAGGAAGTTTACATTAGCGCTATTGATTCCAGGCTTTCTGACGTATATCCTCTGTTTCTGTCATTGCTGCAAGCAAATGGCCTAATATTTCTTCTAGGCCTTGATACTTTATTGATCAGCCTAACAGGAAGGAAGTTATTCTTGGGATGGTATGAAAGACAATACTAGCAAGCCGCTGCATGACGCACGGTTCAATAGGGCATTTTCATTGACAAGGTTCTGTAAATTGATAATATGCGGCAACCTTCGGCCTGACTTCTTGGAAAGGTGAGGTCAGGTCGGAATATGAGGTCGCGGCAGGCAAATGGAGCAAACAAGATCTCCAATGGAAGACGACAATTGATCGCGAATGACATGGCCGCGTGATCAGTCGGTCACACACCTGATGAAGTAATCATACCGTCTGAGAATGAGATTTTTATTGATTTATATTTTAAACAAAAAATAACCTGGGGAGAACAAGCGAGCAATGTGCTGAGGTGGGTTCACTTTTAGGACATGGTTGTCCATCACTGCTAGGATCAGGATTCATGCCATCTACAGAAGGAAAATGATGTATGTGTGTGCGCACCTGATGTATCAGTAGATACACGATGCTTGTAGATTTTAAGCCTGGAAAGATCCAAAACTGTTTCACCTGCAGATAGGTGTGCAGCAGGAGGCTGCAGATACTGAATGCTGCAATCTCTAAAATGCAGACATTGCTTTGCATATTCCACTTCCTGTCAGATCCAGACGTTCTCTCTTCTTAGCCTTTATGCTTCTTTGTCTCTTCTTTTTGTATTGCTGCCTCTGTCCTTACCCCTGGAGACTAAAGTTTCACTTTCAGAGGAATGACATTAAAATATGGTGACTGCAGTTACATAACGGAAATGGTTGCTTGAGCAACGTCTTCATCTGTTTATGCAAAAATCGGCTCCAAGAGTCTCTGTTTATGTGCTAGGTAGCTATGAGTATGAACTCTGGTTAGCTTGGCTGAACTTGGTATGAACTTGATCAACTGGGATTCCAAACCACTGGTGATCATTGGTTAAGGTAATTCCTCATCAACTCAAAAGTTTCATCTTTTGCAAGTTGAGCAGAAGCCATTTTAGCAGCAAAGTGGAGACCAATACTTCCTTTCATTATCATTTCATGTCCATATAGTGCTCAATTGTTGAGCACAACTATATATGTCAATTGACTACATTTACATGCAGTCAATATTAAGGTAAGGTCAAAATTCCGGTTGCTGAATCATTCGGGATTACATATTTGAGGGACAGAGTTACTCCTGTGTACAAGATCATTGTGCTCAATTGGAATACCCCATTTGAAAGCACAACACAAGAGCAATGTCATTACGCATATAGACGTCATTTCCGCTTTTAACTTTTTATAATTAATAAAATACATTATATTCATGTCACTCACCACGCTAAATAAAGTAGTGAGTTTCCTCCTCCAAAAGTGTGGTTCTTTGCTGCGTCGTCATGATTGCTTACATATACTTGAGTATTTCCGATGGGTTGCACGCCAGAAGCACAGAATTATATACTTGTATATGTTTATAGATATACACGGTGGCATTTTCACCATAGAGAAAGCTAACCTGAAAACGTCACAGAGAAATCAAAATTCTGATGAGAGTATTCAAATGAGGCTCGCTTAGCATTTGGGATGCTGCCACATGTTGTTCCTGTACTAAAAAGACTAAGATTCCTTGGGTGTTTTATTTGGGTTTTAAAAACACGAATAAGAGCATGTTTGGGTTTTTGTGCAAGCTTACAAGGCCTTTCAAAACCATAATATTGGCTACGTTGTGGGTTAAAAAGGGTTACTGACTGCATGTAAACGTACTCTGTGATGCATCGAACTGTTTAACGTAGCTCAAATGCTGCCTCTCAAACTCACAATGAGGGCGAAAGCTGCAGTTAGTTGTGACGGCAGCACAAACAAATCAACATTTGCAATTTTCTTTCTGTCTACTGCACTTCCTCCTCTCATTCATTTCCATTGCTCCTGTATGATTGAACGTTTATTACTCCGCATTTCCACTTGGCAACGGCACCTTCCACTTGGATGCAATCCTGTACAGCAATATCTATACTATGTGTTGAAAACCTCTCTCCTAGAAACACACATGCCTCATTGACCCTCTGCAGCAGCAGAGGCTCGGCAACAATGGGTTAACTTTCTTGAGAGAGCAATGTATACAGATTGATTGGACCTCTACTGCACAATGCTGACTCGCCCTGTCTTACCAGCAAGATAGGGATACCAAATTGGCGGCCACAAGTCGCTCATAAAGGAGTCCCAACTGTACATTTCTCTTATATGGCCACTTCCCCCTAAGTCTCTATGTCGGTGCAAGGTCATCCAGCAAGGGGAAGCGGGTATCGGAGAAGCAATGATGGGGGTTGAGAAGGTGACAGAAGGAGAAAGCTCACCTGAAGCAGATTTACTAAATGATTGTGAACAAACAAGGACCCTAGAGAAGAGGGCTGGATATGATTAGTAATCTGTCCCCATGGAGATGGCGTGTTAGATGATGGTGAGGATTACTGGAGACTGAAGGCAGCAGGTGACATGCATCAGAAAAGCTTGAAGGTGTGGATACATGTTTGTTTTTTTTGTCCGAAATGAACCCAATGTCAACCATGACAGAGCTGTTGTGAGGGTTCTGTGGGACACTGGGAGGATGACGGATGAGTCGCCAAACGGCCTCTGCTGCCTCATCACTGTACACGCATGAAAGCACACACACGTACCCTATAGCTGAAGTATACAGTGGGACTTCTTACGCTAGGTTCAGATCGAACACAAAATGTTGTGTTGCCCAGTGTGTCTTGCATGCTTTTGTTGCTTCAAGCAGAGAGAAAAAAAAATGTCGGACAATAATGAGCCTGTACAGTTACTATAGGTGTGGAAAAAAATGGGTTCCACTGTATCCTTAAAAAGATTTACAAAATGACAAGTCTTGCTCTTCAATCTCCTCACATTAGTGTTTGGGGATGCATGTGCCAACACGTGTGCAGAGACTACACACACACACACAAGGATGTCCTCACATAGGCCATATGGGGATAAACCAATAAAGGTATGCTCACACATGCTTTCAGTGATTTATTGGTGTCTACGTGTGTTATAATTAATCAGGGGCATAAGCACTCCAGATGCAGATATTTGCATGTGTTTTTTTATATATATATATATTTTTTTTTTTTCTACACACGGACTCAAAGAACACACAGTTCTGGCTTCATTACGACCAGCCCAGGCTAATGCCACAAGATCAATGACAGACCCGCGCTCTCCTCTTATTTCTGTGACCCAAAAGCATGAGAGTGCTTCCATGCAGAGCACCCTGCAGCGCTTATTCCTTCCATGACAGAGCAGCAGTCTCGGAAAAAAAAGCCCCTCAGGTCATTCTACTGTTAACGCCCTATCCATCGATGACTTCCCCACCAACCAACATACCATTGATCATTATACCAGTCGTGAGAGTTAGTAGCATTACAGGCAATTATATAAACAGCTGATGACATGGAAAAAATATGAAACCAGCATTTTTTCTAGAATAGTTAATTTCCACACTTCAGTGAAGCAATATGGCTCATTTTAATTTTAATATGTGATTTTGCACCTTCAATAAGATGACTGCCACATTGGCAAAGCAATGTAATAAGTTAAACGGAAGCTCTTAAGCATCTGGGATCTGATTACAACATATTTACAGTAGCTGTAAAAGATTACAGATGTCCTCTTTTTGGGTAGAATCAGATTACTGTAATTCCATTACATCTAATCAAATACTCCTCCACGGGCCCTGCTGAGCACACCGAAAAGTTCACTCTGGACTTTCCTCATGCAGATGCAGGCCTACGTGGGCAGTGAAAGAGAAATACGGCCAATCTTCTGGTGAGCAAAGCACATATAGCTGAGTGGCCATCCATCATGACCCTGAGGCAGAGAGCTACAGTACACACGCCCTGCCCGCTCAGACCTCTCATCTCATCCGAGGGCGATGGGATCGGGGAGGTGGAGGACAGTAAGAGGAAGGGTGAATTCCCTCGGGATAAGAGGGAGGGTGTCATGTAAAAGCTGGACTGGGAAAGGGGAGAATGTCTGACCAGTGAGATTGATGAACTACGCTTTCACACTTATAGTTGTTTTTCCTGGAGCACAATACACAGCTGTTCATTGCTATGATTACTTGTGGTCAAGCCAAGACTGGGAGTCACAATATTAGGATGAATGACCATGGTGGGTCCTCTAAAACATAATTCATACCTCTATTACCTCTCAACAACACGTCCCCAAACAATGACCAGATGAGGTGCAAACAAATGAAGTAAGTCAATAAGTGGGATGATTTGAGAATTGGTATTTCATAGCAAACCAGTCTAGTCAAGCATCTCTTGACTTTCTTTGTACATCGGGATCAGAAAAGGCCCTTCTCAAACTCTTTCCACCAATTAGTAATTCATGAGTAATCATCCAAAATGTATTGGTAAAAGCAACAATACAGCAAAAATGGTGGGAGCTGCACTTACATTAAACTTCGATATTAAGTAGGAGGCTTCAAAATATTATACTAATGGTGATGATCCTGATCCAAATGGCCCCTGAGCCATTGAGATAACAGTTAAGAAAGTATTTCATTAGACGTAACCTTGACTGTGTGAATCAAAGACTTAAATTGTTCTAAATTTTCTCTGACTTTTTTTGGTATATATTTACTTTAATAATGTGATGCCACAACTTAAGGATTGCTGTGGTTGCAAAGATGGGAAATATGAAGATCCAGAAATTGAACTTGCTGTAACATAGCAAAGTGGTAGGCATGACTCTGTCCTGGATGCTCAGTATAAAACCATTTGGTGAAAACAAAAATAACACAGCTAGTTAGCTTTTTTTTTTTTTTTTTTTTTACATTACTGGACCATTGCTCTTACCGCTAGCATACCCAATGCATCTAGCCCACGACACCAGACGCTTGCCATCTGTCCCACTGGCATGGCTTCTTTGCGGTTAAGGCGCAGAGACCCTGCCTCTCCAAATTTGCCATGTGGTATCTGTCTAGGCTGCTTGCCTGGTTTCTTCTTCGAACCTCTGCATTCTCATCACCACATTTGTTGTGCCACATCAAGGGGTGATTACAGATTTTTTTTTTTTTAATCTGTGTGATTATTTTTGTACAGTGTTTGATTTGTGTTTACCCTTGACAGTATGTGTTGATAGAATCATCACATCTCATTCAGTGTCATTTTACAGAAAACTAGCATGTGAAATGACATGTCGTGTATTGGGTTATTTCAGCCAGTGGCGGACAAACAGGCTCAACTGCCAGTGCAGCTGTTTTTGCTACATGTGCACTTTTTCCAACGTCCTTGCCACTGTGCATCTTTTGTGTCCTGTAACTGAAAACCGTCAGCTCTGTCATTCTGCCTCTTCAGAAACATCCACACAAAGAGAAAATGTAATCCCCTCATATTGATCTGGTCATGTGGTACCCGGCAAACTCGAACACTGGGATGTGAGGGGGAAAAAAAAAGAAAAAATCTACAAAAGTGACGAAACAGGTGTGCAGTGTGATGTCATTAATTGTGGCAGCCACATACTGTAGCTCGTTTCAAGAGATGGGCATTGATTTCGGGCAAATCTGTCCAGACATCTCCTCTTTCCGGTTCAGTACACCTTTCCTCAGCTAATGAGTGTCCGCCTTCAATGGCTGTCGAGTGAGACGTTCTCTTTCATGCCGCGTGTCAGGAAACACTGCTGATACATTACCAGGGAGGAGAGATGAAGGCGGGAGGATGTGAAGGCGAGAAAAGTATGATGACTAAGCCTGAGCTTTAAGAAAGACAACGATGTCCCCTAATCCTTTCTGAGCAGCCATAAGCCTTCCGTTATCACTCGTTAGAATTGTGCATCCCTTAAACACATTAATGCAGGCCTTAATGCTACCCTCTTTTGTACAACATGGTGGCTTCTTATTGGCTGAAAAGGAAATAACATGCTCGGTGATGTCATTGTATTGTCTAACTTTTGCAGTGAGTCTACTCAATTCCTGCTGGTATAACATGAATATAAACTGACAGAAACAAAGCTGATTACGAAAAAGTTATGTTAAAAAAAACTGTTTTCCCTCTTGTATGACTAGGATCACATCACTCTCAAGTTGTAGCGTACGCCGCCTTGATGGCTGGCCTTCAGCAGCCCTACATCCTCTCAGTCTGTCAACCAGCAAAAGCTCTTTTAGCACCATGAATAACTTATAACATAAAATAAACACTGTAAATACCCAGGTCAACAAGACACATAGGCAAAGAAATGTACTGCAAGTGTATTTTCAATTTGCAGCTCCGAGCTTATGTTAAATGGGCACTGTAATTTACAGAAGGACCCCATGTGCTTGCATGAGTTATTCAAAATAATGCACACATTTTCTTTTTTTTTTTCTTTTCAACGTCTTATCATCATTGCTCTTTTTTTTTTTTTTTTTTGTGTGTGCGTGCGTTTGCGTGTGTGCGTTTGCGTGCGCGTGCGTGCGTGTGCGTGCAAATACGTATAAATTTATACTCATTAATTCACCTAAAGCCTTATAAATATCCCATTACCCTTCGCCTTAACCAGGTACTTCAGAATCTTGCCAGAGTCGTGAGGTTTAAATGGTCAGGAGACCAGAGAAAAGGTCAGAAAAAAATAAAGAGAAAAGAAAGATAAATCAAAGTGAAATCCAGAACCGACCAAACACTTCCTGCCTTCCCTATGATTACAAAATCAAAGTCTTACGCCAACCCCGGAAGCCTCTAAATTCCAGCAGATTTAGCGAGATCTCAAGAGACCAGAGGAATAATGCACACATAATGCAAGTGTACAGTAATGTGCAAAGTCAACACTAGTGTTCAATCCATTGTTCTATAGGGTTCCATACAATTCAATTTGTATCATAGAGAGACGGGTTCTGTCTATCCATCCATTTTTCTACACCGGGCCGTAGGAGCTGGAGCTTATCTTCGATGACTTTGGGTGAAAGACAGACTACACCCTGATTTGGACAGCAGTCAATCAAATGACACAAAGAGGCAGGAACTGAATCCACGCAGCCTGCACGGATGTCGGATGCACCACTACACCATTTAGGGACTGAGAGGCAGGATCCTCTAATTTTCAGATAGATAGATAGATAGATAGATAGATAGATAGATAGATAGATAGATAGATAGATAGATAGATAGATAGATAGATAGATAGATAGATAGATAGATAGAATCTATAACCTCAGAATAGAAAATGTCCATTTCATGCAATTTTCAGGAAACATTACTGGGATATATAAGTCTTTATATAAACATATTGGTAACTTGAGTACTCAAAAGAAAGTGGTATCAAACATCCCTAATGTACAGTGTATATTAATGCATAAATAAAAATGATGCAAAACACTGTTGATGCCCACCAATCGCTATTATTGCTTCTCTTCTTTTCTTCCACTCATGTTGGTAGTGACCAAGTATACATGGTATACATGTGTTGAAATGCTACCTGTGATTGCCAGCTGTCAAGGGGTGACACTGACTAGATAGAAGTATAACCACTGGGCCACCACAACAGCAATAAAGGGCAGGGAGGTCTTGTTCTGTATTCTGACTGGAGAATGGTGAAGATGCTTGCTGTTTGCTGAGACAGCAGATGACTTTCCTTGCTCTTTCAGCCATTCACTGAACCAAAACAGGATAGACTTAATTTCTTCATTAGCAAAAGGGGCCAGTGAGGAGTCGGCATCTTCCACACGGTTCAGTGTTAAAAGTGCAACTGAGAGGCTGAGGTCAAAAGTGTAAGCAGCATGTGTTGTTCTTAGATGTGGAAGAATGTTGTTATACTGTATGACATGTAACCATTTATTATATATCTTTATGTATCTTTCATTCGTTTTAATTTCAGAATGTAACACATCATGCGCTTGCTCTGAGTTTAACTCCCCAAATGGTCTATTTTTAAGCTTGAATCCATCTAGAAAGCAGTGTCATCATGCCAACAAATTATTTTAAGAGCTTGATTGTGCAGACCGCTACAGTATTTCCTCCTACACAGCATATTTGAGCTGTGGACAGTAAATCAAGCCAAACGTTAACACTCTGGATTCCCCTCTTAAAAACGACATACAAAACAAAAATGATGTCCATGGCTGGGAGGAAATGTGAAGTCATTTTTGTTTAAATATTTTTGAGCGAGACATAAAACATAGGAATAAAGCCCGGTTTCCAAAAACAGTCCAGCATAACGCTTCTGTTTCAGTGACGAGAAAAAAAGTAATTACATCTAAAAGGTCAAACTGTGAGTGGCATGTTGTATGGAGCGTCCAGCTCTTGCCTGTCTTATGCGGTGAATAACATCTGACAAGCTCCATAATTGTCCAGATATAGCTTGGTAGGCTTTTGTTGGTGACTTGTCACCTAACTGGTTTTGTCTTTGAATGATGCAAATATCATTTGTTTATTGATATAAGATATTGTATTACCTTCTGAAATTTTAGAAATGATTTGAAATTAACTATTTTGAAAAACTCAGAGAACATCAAAATTCATACTGAAACATGACTGTTATGCAGTTGTTTTGCCACAAAAAAGAAAACATTCGGCCATGGTTTTAAGATCCAAAAACTGTTATTTCAAGGTGGCTGTGAGATAACACATTTGTCAAAATTCATGTACACAAAATGGTCTAGATTTAATTTTGTATTCACTACCAGCCAGTTAAAATGGATCTTTGACGTCTATAGCCGTCAATGGCAGTGAATGAGTTGAAGAGTAACTGAAAAAAATATGTTTTATGTAAATGGCCTCTGAGCGAAGAGAGTTTCATTGAAGATCAAATTAACCTAAAACATTTTAATGTAATGGCTATGCACAGGCACCTTCCTCATACTTGAGAAAATGAGACTGAGACCCTCAGTAAAAAGGTCATGTAAGATATCATATGTAACCTCCCGAGGGTGTGTACTTAAAGGCTGCGGACTCTACAGTCATTACCGCAAGGCTACATTTAAGAAATGCACAGCTACACATCTGCATGGACAGTATAGTGTTAAGACTCCATTTCATCAACCAGTCATGTCTAACGAGTTGGAAAATCCAAAGGTGTTTGCGCCATCTGTTCTGAAGCACTTTGCTGGGAAGAAGGAAAAAAGATACAGTGTATGACCAGACTCTGAGCTCCCAAATAAATTACTTTTATCTCCTACACAAACATACTCCTCATTCTTGACCCCATAGCTGACAGAAGAGCACTGAACTCCTGACTGTGTAACACCAAGGGGAGTACCGCAATCATTGGTATTGCATACCTAATAATTGAGTCTTGTAATTAATCACTGACAGCCAGCTAACAAGGTTTATGCTGTGGTATGAAAGGCCAAATTGCTGGCATTGTGGTTAGCTAATTAAACCGTCCATCCATCAAATACTGTACCTTGCACTGCAAGACTGTACCACCAGTTCGACTACTTCACAGTTCCCTAATGTCAAATGTGTGAGGTGTGCTTATGATGACTTTTTCAAATCAATGATTAATAAAAATAACCCCATATACAGTACATCAACCCCTTCAAATAGCAGCGTGGGAGAACTGGACTGGAGAGTAATCTATATTAAGCCACTATGGTAACTGTTGTGAAAGCCATAACTTACATTTGTTATTTTGACAAAGAGTGGTTGGGAAGAATACAAAGAAACTGTATCATATTTTGAAATAAATATTAACAGATTGTTTTAGTGAGTGCAGGGCCAGACTGACCATTGGAAATTTTGGAAGTTCCACAAACGGCCGGTCCATTTTTCGGTCAGCCGCGCCTCGATAAATATTAATTGGTGAACACCCAATAGTAATTGCTGATGAGCCGCCCCGTGGATGAGATTTGTCGCGGGTGGAAATATGAATTTGACACTACAGAGTTATTTTACAAAGCCACTGTACATATTCTTGCTTTGAATTGTATGTTATGACAGCATAAATTATTTTTCCTCAAAGCAAAATTCTTCAAACAGAAAACACAATCCAGCCTCATACTTAATGCAAATACAGTACTTGTATCCAAACTCAACCGATGACCAAGTCTTGCAATGTTGTTTTAAGTCTTGTGTACTTAACTGGTTTATCTTCCGCTACAATAATCAATGACTACTGGACGCCCTCCACCGCCTATCAGACACCATCAATCTTACGGTACTTCCTTTGCTGCGGCCGAAGATAAATGTCTGAAGGGCAGAAATGTTTCTCCTGATTAAAGCCATAAATGCTTTAGGCAAGTGTGGCAAGCAAAGGAGGAAATGGAGTGAGACAATGGAGCAAACAGGGTTCAAAACACCTAATGGAGTGTCCTGCTTGCTGGGCTAATAGACTGCTTCAAATTGAAAGGAACAGCGGGCGCCTAAACAGAGCGCCGTGGAACATTTCCTCCAGTTCATTCAGCCACAAACCAATTGGAAAAGCAAAAGGAGAGGAAAAAGACACGCCTGGGTTGCTATTGTTTGGTGCATTACTGGTTGCTTTGATTGTTCTGCAATCAATCCAGGCCATTGACGAACATCCGAACAGACAAAAAAGTCAATGCTTCATGTAGCTGTGGCAAAATGGAGTAAATGCAGTAACATTTGAAAATATATTCGGTCTCCATTATCATGCTTCAAGACTAATGGTTGAAGACCCCCTGTGGTCTCTGCCTGGCTGTAGGCAATGATCGCTTGCTGATTTGTATCCCAGCAGCTCACTTTAATATTCACATGGATGTTTGGACATGGTAATCAATAATCACAGCATGGAACCAGCCTCCCTACCGGCTGGGGTCTGACAGGTGTGCCGCATAACCAATTAAAAGTGCTTAGCTGCTAGTAAGAAATTATCAACTATTGGCGGATTGGTTACTGGTGTTAGGGGACCTTGTCACTCATTGAAAAAGGGCAGGAGTACCTACAGGGATGTGGGACCCATGAAATAAACTATTACTTTGGGTCCCACCGTTTCATGCAGCAAATTGAAAATGACCTACAATTTTCTTGGACCCAGCTGTCAGTCACGGACCTTAGAATCTTAATCACATTTTATCCCCCTTACAGCACCACTGGGAAATTGTACCCAGCAAACATGGAGTTCAGGCTCTTATGGTGATGTAAACATAGAATTGATTGTGTCCTGAAGCAATTGTGGCATAAATAGAGTGCTCTACCTGGCTGCTACCAATAAGGACGCTGTTAATTTAGTCACAACTAGTTTGCAATCGAAAGAAGAATGGGACGTTAAGGTACATTCAGTCATTCACACTGATTTTCTGCATGAAATGATCTACACTGGTGGGGGTTTACCAATAATGCTGACATTTCAACAAGCTGTTTTATGTTTTGGAGATACAAGCACATATTTTTACACAAGCTACTATCTGACATATACAGTAGATGTGGTATTTGGATTTTTGATGTCCCTACAATGCAGCATCTCATAGACTCCAAGCTCACTGTGAGCAATAAAGATTTATCCTTTTAAGCTGTTTATTCTCCGGCACAGTTGGATTGCACAATTAACTGCACAGAGAATAGATTCAGTGAGATTTACAGCGAACATACATTAGATGAAAATGCTGTGTTTGCAGCAGTTATTACTGAGAAAGTTCTTAGAGTTCAGTGATTACACCGTGTTTATATTTATAAAGAAGTTGCTATTAAAGACATATTATGCAAGGCGTTTACAACTGGTATCACCTTAGCTGCTTCAGGCAAAGAGAACTTTAGTTGTGTTGGTCAAAGATTGAATGTTGTTCACTGCAATGTCAATAACTGGGGGCAAATCCACAGTGGGGTGAATCAGCAGAAGACAATTCCATGCTCCGCTTAACAGACTGCAACAGCGTTTATTCATGATTTGATCTTAGTATTGCTTACATAAAACAATCAATAGACCTTGATTAAAGTAGGAATAAAACAACAACACATTTAACCTGTAAATCCAATATCTGTAAATCCATATTAACTGTGCAGCATAACCTCATGGTTGTTTATGAATTAGAAGGAATGCAGTTAACCCTTGCTTGCATTGTATCTGCCAGAAATCCGATCAAAGAACGGTTGAATTGATTTTTATTTGTAATTGATGTTTGCTTAATGCATGAGTAGTACTTGCTACATCTACCACAACTGTCTTCTGTTTATCCACTACCATGTAAATCTGGTTGGCTGCTATCACAGGGTTGTAAGTCTGGATCTAAGGGTGTATTCAGACCTGGACTGTTTGGTCCGCTTTAAATGGACCAGAGTTCGTTTCCCACGCTGGTGCGGACCTTTTGTGCAGGTCTGAACACACACAAACGAATCCTGGTGCGGACTAAACAAACGGTGGTCTCGGTCCTCTTCCAAACACACTCGGCGCGGTTCGCTTTGCAGTTTAAATACAAACAATGGCTGATCCGCTCCAACTGCTGGACATATGCGGCTTTTTGGGCTTAACAAGCCATCGTAGTCAAGTATTGTGAGGGGGGAATTTTGCCCGGTAGTGAATATTGTGCTAAATTCATTCATAATCATCCACGCTGCTGTCAGCATGTTGTGGTGGAGGCGGGATAAGCGGAAAGCAACTGCTCCTCTGTTTACTGCACGCAATCGACGACGCGTTCCAAAATTAGCAACAGCGTAGCGGAACCTCCGTTGAATGAGCTGCCCTTGACGCTCGCATATATCTTACATCTAATAACGCAACAAATATGCAGCATGTCGGAATTTCACGTTTTCTGCTATTTCCGTGTTTCGAATGCGTTCAGCCCTCGTCATTTTTGTCCAATCGGGGCACGGATCGTCACGTGGGTCGACATGATTCCGCAATATAGTCCACTTGCAAAAAGCACAGTGTGAATATGTGAACCGCACCAAACTAAAAAAAATAAAATAAAGTCCGCTTTTGGTCCGGACCAAACAAGCGGACTAAAGGACTTTTCTGGTCTGAATACACCCTAAAAGTCCCCCAGGATCTTGGCCTAGTTGCTCTCAACCACCTTCAGTGGTACACAATTCCTACTACCTGGTTATGCCGCACCATGTATGCCTTGCCTGCAAGCATTTACACCCTGCTGTGATATGCTGTAAAGTCTCTGGGGCTTCTATGCACAGCTTGCACCTGGGGTCCTGTATATGTGGTAGATCCGACCCACTGGTATGTTTTCTTGATTCAATCTGTTGGTGGGAAATGCCATCCAGGGGCTTGTCGTTCCATGACAGTCCAGGATGCTGGACTTGGGGTGGAAGCCACAGTGCATTGTAAGGCGCTCTTCTTGTCTTGATATCAGTGGCTTGTATCTATTCCAGTAGCCAGGGGGTATTTGATCTGGATCTTATTTTGCCGTTCTTGGTGTCATTCAAATCCCAGTCAGGGCAAAGGTAACTTCCAGGTGGGTCCATGCATGCGGGTCCTCAGGTAGGATCCTTCATGCTATACTATACTCCAATACCTCGGATAAGTGATACAAATGATGATTGAGTCATCCCGGCCCGAACGCTGTACAGCAATTACTAGTACAACAACAACAACACCAACAACAACATTTTCTACTACTACTACTAGTACTACTACTACTACTACAGTTGTGATAGTGGCAGTAGTAAGAGAAGTAATAGTCAAAGTGATTCATTCATTCAAGCATTGCCACGGTGTGTTAGCATGTATCTCAAGGATAAATTGAAAGGAAAATCTCAAGTACCACTCTCCAATATTTATGGCTTCAAGCAGATGACCTCACATTTTTTCAAGAAAACAGAAAGCTGTATTTGCATTTGCTCCATTGACTTTCATGGTTATTCTCCACTGCAAATAAATCAAAATCCCTCCCTTTGGAGGGTGTGTCCGGGTCTATAAAGCTTATATGGAACTGGGGCGCTATATTTCTATAGGACTGTTTAACGGGTCATGTGCACTCATTTTGAGTTATTCACCTCTGAACCTGCATCGGCAGTTTCTAATCCCAAGTGGTTGATGATGAAAGGATTTATATCCTAGTCCAAATTATAAATATGTGTCGTACACCATCTCCAAATTTCCACCACAAGCCAATGTGAAATCATGTGAAACTTCCTTCTAGGTTTCTGCTTATTTTTTTTGTATTTCATTTACTTCCTATGGGAAAAATTACTGTCAAATTATATATCGTCTCTGGACAGATAACGGTCAACATAAGCGCTACCACTGTAACACTATCATGATTATAAATGCTGTTAATGAGTTCGGGTTAGTAGTCTATTGCTTTACTGACCAAAAAGGGAATTTTGATCGCGTATATCATTTAACATCTGTTGTAGTAATAACAACCACATCTGCCTGGCTTCATCATCACTCCTTTATTTACAAACTATTTACTGGAGTCAGTCAGGATCAGGATGTTAGAGAAGGAAAAACCGGTAGTCTCGCAATCTGTGTATATATTCCTTATAAAGAACCTATCCTGAATTGTTAGTGCATAACAACATTCTAGTGAGGTGATGTCATGTGTGGCCTGCACACATGCGGCTCATTTAATGTGAATGCAAGTCTCCCCAGAACATCTGTCAAAGATTAGCAGTGAAGTAAAATAGGCAGTTCCTGTTTTACGTTTTGGAATAATCTGGCAGTCATTTTCCGAGTGAAGGATGAAAAAGCCTGGCAAGTTTATCAGTCAGAAACATAGCAGCTCTGTTAATGCATGTTCCTTGTGTTTTACAAGGTCCTAGTAACAAAAGGCCAACACAGACAAGGAGCTGCGAAAACTTGATTGGGGGGATGTTGAACACCCTGGCAAAAAAATGGTAAGAAAATGTCAAAAACAAGATTGTATATAGACGACAAATTCACTATATACTAACTCCACCGTCGTAACCTTTATTATTAACCTCCAATGTCTCTAAATGTGGCACGACCTTCAGCTTGCACAGGTAAAAACACTAACTGAACAAAAGGTGCATTTCAACTTACAAGCATTTTAATCATCGACGAGAGAATGCAGGGACAGAATAAAGAGGATAGACCTTCGGACTAAAAGCACCACAATCAATGAAACATGAAGACGCCCTCAGGTACAGAAAAAGGACAGCTTGTTATTCAGGGAAGCACGCCGTCGTTGGAAAAGCCACGCACGTTGACGGCGAAGCGCTTGGAAGGCAAATCAGTGTTTGTTAATAATATGGGTCAACTGTTGTGAAGACTCTCGATTCATCTGTAGGGTTCTTCCGTCACCCTTGATGAAGAGTGTTTCCGAGTCCATTTTTCCGTGCCCTTGCAGAGACCTTCAGATGTGACACTTTTATACTGAGTATGACAAGCCTCACATAATAATATCTGCTTTACACGGTGCCCTGCATGTTATAAGATCTAGAAAGTTGGTTCTTAACATTCTTGAAGTAACTGAACCCCACCAATTTCTTATGCATATTCACTGAACCCTTCATGATCGAAAAATAAAGTATGACTTTTTTTTTTCTTCTAAAATTCAAGACATAGGTTTAGGTTTACCGGTAAACAAAATGAACAGGTAGCAGTTTCAGTGAATCTGATGCCCTTCACCTTGAATTCAGAAAGAATTGTGTTCTCGTATTCCCTATCTCCATGCAGCTTAAGGAAGTGTTCCTTTCGTTTTGCTTGGTAGCTAGTTGTACTGGACTAGAATTGATCAACTTGTATTTGCAAATGATGCAGTCAGGCACTGGCTTACATCACTCAACTCTACATTTAAAGAGAACTTCAAATCAACCACCGCTGTGTTCTTAAGATGGAACACAGGGGCCCTAGAATTGAACCTAGTGGAACACCATACGTTTCCATGTGAATTCATATTCAGTCAAATGTTGACTACCAGTGGATCAAATTCCTTGCAGCACAGGCCAAGCAAGTCGGATGTGTCTTGACCTCTGCCGAACCCCTGAGACTGGCTCACCGAACCTCTGGGGTTTGATCGAACCCAGGTTAAGAAGCACTGGTCTTGAAAGAAAGACCGGAAAGAATGTCTTTTAAATAATTGGTGCAATGTCATCACAGCTGTTGCCATTTTCTCCATCCCTCCATTTATCTATCTATCTATCTATCTATAGATCCATCCATCTATCTATCTATCTATCTATCTATCTATCTATCTATCTATCTATCTATCTATCTATCTATCTATCTATCTATCTATCTATCTATCTATCTATCTATCTATCTATCTGTCTGTCTGTCTGTCTGTCTGTCTGTCTGTCTGTCTGTCTGCATTGCACTGTACGTTCCTGGATGAAAATCCACAGGATATTGATTCCTGGGATGATTTGCATTGTCCGTTCCTTTGTGTATGTGAGTGTGTGTGAGATTTGCCTCTGCATCATCAAGTGCAAATTAATTGTGCCTGCCAATTAAAGTGAGAGTGGAAGCCATTTGAGGGTTTACGCTACTGCAACGTGATATGAAGGTTAATTCCATTTCCATTTAGCTCGCCACCTGACTGACAAAATACTTTAAATATCTTACAGTGTTTCATGAAGCATATCTGGCTAATTCTACACCTAGTGGCGGTTTTTCAAAGCATATTAAGCACATAAGAAGTTATGTAGTGTCCAATGCTAAATGATCAACAAAATGTCAAAACAGAACCCCTAATGCTTGGTAACTAGACGTCAAAAAGCTGTGGTTTTGTGGAAATGTCAGACGTCGGCGGCTGTGTGTGTGTATGTGTGGGAGTGTGATTCAGGCGCAAACACATCAAGATGTCACTTCATAACCTCTGGCTCAGGAGGCTCCTGTCATCTTCACATTTCTGATATCCTCAGCCTAGCCCTGCAGACACGCTAAATATAGAATGGGGACAAAATTTGCTGTTTGTAGCCACTGCTGTGCTCATCTGCATCTAACACAAGCTGTGTGTCTTGACACCGCCATCTTCTCGAGGAGTCATGCATGCAGACAAGAGCTTCCCAGGCCAGTTAATTCTGCTCGGGATGTTCGGCACTACTTTCAGACAGATACCGATATGGGTACTCAACACATCAGCAATTCAATCAAAACAATGGAAATCAAATGTATAAATCCCTTAATAATGCTTTATTCAAATGTAATGTTCCAAAATAATGACAGATATTTTTAAAGAAAGACTTCCCTATTAACACATTCACCGCCAGCTCAGCAAAAAAAATGCATCATTTGACGTCTTTTTCCGTCAATGGCAGTGAATGAGTTAAAATGCATGAAATGAATGCCTATTTTCCATTCTTCTCATTTCTAGCTCCTGATCATAAAATAGCCACAAGAGGATTGCCAATACTGGTAGTGGTTGACGTCACGAGTTTTGATACCATGAAATAATGCCTGATATCAGCCCGTTACCGATATCTGGTATCTGTACTCCCCTGAATTCTATTACCAGACTGCACCATCTCCCACCCTGATTGCAGGCACTGGATCTCCTTAAAGGACAGACACACGCATCTCATTCTTCCCAATTACATTTCTGCCAAGTGTGTTCGAGAGTGTTATTATGTCTTGGAAAGTCATTCCCTCATTCACAATCAGTCGCTGGAGGACAGATGGCCACTCCATTGTCGGTCCGCTTTACCTGCGCGAGTCAAGCCCTGCAGCGGGTGGAGTTACTTGATTTGACCTTGTTTCTCATTTTGTATTTGCCAAAATACAAGAGGGAGTTATAGAGCCTGCTGAGGCAATTAATTGCAATGATTATCTATAATGGCACCAGTGGAAATTACATCGGCAACAGATATTAAATTAAGGAAATTTTGCTACTTGCGAGGATGTAGCCAAATAGAAAAGGAAAGAGCCCTGATTAATGAAAATTGATTCTGTTAAATTTCATCTCCTTGCATGGCCTCTTAGTTAAGCTTTAAATGCATTCATGCTGGAACTATTTTAGGCGGGGGAAAAAATATTTTAAGTAACAGCAAAGAATATATAGTTTGATATATCACTTTAGTCAGGAAAAATTATGTTTTTGCTGACATGCTTGAATGTGAGACACATAAAGTAGGATGGAACTTTATTGTATTTTTGGGCTCATAAAATTCCCAAGGAGTAGAAGGGCCTCACTGAAAAAAAGAAGGAAAAAATAGGAGAAAAGTTGTCTAATATTATGACTATATGGTTGTGTGTTCCGTCCATCCATCCATCCATTTTCCGAATTGCTTATTCCTGACAAGGATGTTAAGAAAATAATAATAATAATAATAACAACAACAATTATAATAACAATAATAATAATAATAATAACAACAACAACAACAACAATAATGATAATAATAATAATAACAATAATAATAATAAATATATGTTGTATGATCCCAAACACTTATCAGTTTTCATAAAATTAGAACTTTATTGTAGTAAAAAAAATAATTTTTAATTTTTGTAAATTTATTAAAACTTTACCAATTATGTGTTGCTATATTAATGATATTACCAGAAATAATGAATTCCTTGCCAATAAATCCCAAACTAATTTTTGAAATGACAACCTTCTTTCTTGTAGAATTCTGTCTACATTTTCATACATTTGTAAATTTACTCTCATATGACAACTTTATTTAATATTACTATATTATTATAATTTTATGCTATATAATATCATTTTAAAACTTAATTGTCCCACATAATTTAATGTTACACTTGTAGTATTGTGGGGATTTGAACAACTCTAAGTCAGACCTGCTAAACACTTCATTGCACTACCATCAGTGAAGCGCTAATCTTTTTTTTTTTTTCTTTTTCAAAAAGGCAGAGGCGGTGCAATATATTTATAAATAAAATGAGAGTGTGCCATCCGTGTTATCCTGTTCTCATCAGTAGGTCACTTTGATCATCGTTAAGTTGAGCTACAATCCCCTAATAGCCAAACACAACAGGCCTGATGAGGTAAACCAAAAAATTTGCTTGTGTGCAAAGTGTACAAGCAGAGTCAGCTCCTGCAGTTAAAATGCAATCCCAGCGACCATCTCCACTGGACATATTTGGGAACATGCAAAAGCCTCAGCACGTCACCATATGTACATTTCTATTACCTTCAATTACAGTTTCTCTTTATCTCGTCATCTTTCACAATTGATTGGGACCAAATCCAGATTGGGTCCATTGTGAGTAACTGAGCATAATGCATGTACAATATATACATAGCTAATTTACAGAAACAATAAAAATCGCCATGGAGCATAAACAAAGCATTCGCTGTACACCTGAACTAAAGGTATGAAATTTTAAACACAAAGCCTGCAGTCTATTGTTTCCTTTCCAAACTGTAAGTGTCCCACACTCCAGCAAGACTTTTGGAGTCCGACCAGACAAAACAAGCCTGCAGAACTTTGGTGGTCTAACAGAAAACACACAGGGGATTCCAAACTTTTGCATGAACAAAGAAACCCTGTCTTGTTCATACACTCTTGTTGCATATTTTTAGGTTTAAATCACGCCAATTCCCAAATTGGGACTTTCTTCTCATTTGACTGCAGGTGATGAAACAGAAGTGGGAGGAGGTATGAGACATCTTACTGGAAGTCAGTTTTTACACTGTCTCACTGGGCTACATTAACTCCCAGCCAGAGGAGTCATAGTGGAATTAAAGAGTCCTTAATTGAGTCCAGAGCCTGCTGGATACTCTTCTTCTTAGTGCATTACTACAATAGTAGTGTTCATACAGTGGAAGAGCAGTGCTGGTATTTAAAAAAAATGCAGCCATATTGCAGTGAGAAAGAACAAAGGGACTGGAGTTATTTTGTGATCATTATAATTAAGTATATACTAAACCACAAAAACTGGCATAAAAACTGACCATACCTCAATATTTTTTATTTTTCCTGTTTGGGAAAACGGGGTTCAAACTACATAAAATGGCACAAATTGGCAAACCAAATTAGCATTTTTAGCCAGTAAAAATACACCGTCATTATAACAAAAACGAATTTACAAGGGAGGGGTCACGCTAACTTTTTAGGGGGCTCCACTAATTGTGTGTTTTCATCACTCAAAAAGATGTGTGCTCTTACTATGGAAATAGAAGGTACACGACAAAAGAAAATAATTAGTTATATTTTCAGTGACATCATTTGTCTGGTGCCAGATGTGTTGTCAAGGACTCGCTAATTATACAAAGAGAAATAATTGAATAAAATCACGACATGCACGAGGAGAATATTCCGCTTCGCCTTTGTCTCATTAAATAGTAAATAAAAGAACACGGTGGAGCGACTTACCCAGAAACAAATAGCGAAATGTTGCAGACATCGCGGCTGGAAATCCCACATACAAAAAAAAAAAAAAAAAAAAGGTGGTGGAAACAATGCGCTGAGGACGCCGTCACATTCACACGCGAATGGCGAATTAGACGAGAGCGAATGTCGGCAAAAGAGCACAAAAATGTTGACACAGGGACATCATGTGTCTCCGCCAGCCTTCGATGTCATCATTCTCATGCACGCGCGCCCACACTTGGCCCCGGATCAAAGTTGCTCCCTCTCCCGCAATCAGAGAGCTGCGTGGTGGCTGTGGCGTGTGCGGGGTCTGCTCGGTCTCCTCCTCACACGAGGCTCTCCTCCTTTGGCTCCTCCGCTGCACAAAATACCAGCGAGGAGGAGGAGGAGGAGGAGAGGAGGAGGGCGAATAGGTGGATGATGATGCTGAAGGATGCATGGAGACCTCTAGAGTCTGAACTTCTCTACGACGCATCCTGCACAACTGGATTTCATTATTGTGAATTAGAGTGGCTTGCAATGTAAACTGCAGTGATGGGGCCGGGTACATTTGGAAAAATATAATTCAACAATATGCAGATTATTTCAGTTGATTGTGGTAGTAGAGGATTACTGAGTGGGGGTGTAGTAGTGTGGTGACATTCCCACTTCCAATGAAATTGGGACATTGCGTAAAATGTTTCAAATCAGAATGCAATGGTTTACAAATAATGTTCAACCACGGCTGGGCCACTTAAATGTTGGAGGACCCACACACTTCCTCACCAGGTGTATGACAAAAATGCTATTTTAGATATGTACGATTACATGCTTTTAATACATTTTATTTTGCATAATACATATCTCAGTGCATGTATAAAATATCAGCTTTCCTAACTCAACAACAAAGAGTTTGAAGCAAACAACACTTGTTTTTCTAGTGCACAGGGCTATCTTGCATGAAAACTACCATTCAACCACAACACAAAACTGCTGAACAACAAACCAACTTTAAGTGCAAGAACTCATTTTGTGCATTTTTTTCCTGCAAAAATCATCTCATTCAAATTTGTAAGATTGAGGTACTAGCCTATTTTTGTCTTGCATATGAAAAAATATTCAGTCTACTCACATTGTACTATAGTTCAGCACAACTAAGCCATGCCTGCCATCTGCCATCTAGTGGTGAATGGTGATATTACAACTCAAAACTCCAGTTGATGCATATTCACAGTTCAGTACCCATGAATTTGCATATTCACACCCCTTTTCTTTCAATGTTTTTAATAAGACTTTTTGTTTGTTTGTTTGTTTGTTTGTTTGTTTTACAAAAATAGACCCTACTGTTTATGTTATGGTTTAATATCACTGTCTCAACAAACTAATGGATAACTAGGTTTGAAATCACAAGTCTAGGATAATAGTTTGTTCAATGGTTGTGTAGAAAGAAAAAAAAACAAAAAACGAAGCTTCCAATATATCAGTGTTATTAAAGAAAAGGCAAATTTGTAATCTTGGTGAAGAATTTCACAATAAAACATGAAGTATGTGCACATAATTTACTTTAGTGGGTTATATGTTCCCTTATTATTCATGAGCATACTTAATTATTTTTCAAGTTCACAATTAGCTAAATAAGTGAATGTAAATTGTCATGTACTGCAAATGTTTTTCCATCTTATTCTGTTACTTGTTTTGAAAGTGCATAATAGCATGGGATTCAACCTCAGTTTTACTTCACTTGTATTTCTAAATTGTTAAATCCCAGCAGAAGTAATCTCAAGGTACTTACAGAATAGATCAAGTGTAGTAACCACATTAAAGAGACCCAACAGATCTCCCGCATGAGCAGCCAATTTGGTAACCGAGGCAGTTCTTTAAAAGAATATAATAATAATTCAACGTGGGGAATGTATCTCTCTCTTACTTATGATAAGCTAATAATTCCAAATTGATACCTTATCAAACAATAAAATGTGGGGATGTAAAACTTTTTTTCTGTGACATTGATGCCATATTATTGATAGAAAATCAGAAAATGAATTTACCAATGTGATTGTTATAATATCATCCTTATATGACCCACATGGTTGTATTTGCATGTTAACTTGTTTTGTAGTTAGTCACATTTCTTTCTATCCATCCATCCATTTTCTTGACCGCTTATGCCTCACAAGGGTCACGGGGGTTGCTGGAGCCTATCTCAGCTGGCTTTGGGCAGAAGGCGGGGTACACCCTGGATTGGTTGCCAGACAATCGCAGGGCAATTTCTTTCTATTTGTTGTATGAAATGGTTTAAGCACACAGATGTACACAGATACTGTATACATGTACCTGTAGTACATAGATGCAGTACAAAGCAACATAACTTTTATCAGTCCCAAAATGGGGAGAATTTTAATTTACGCAGACGTCCAACCGTCCATCCATTTTCTTGACCGCTTATTCCTCACCAGTATATGGATCAAATAGATATATAATGTAAGATATTACTGTACAGCATAGTAAATGTGTGCATACTCACATGGCTGCTTGCCGTGTGTTTCTCAAAATCCTTAAATATGCATCGTTATTTATTTATTCATTTATTTATTTATTTATTTATTTACTTGTGTAGTCATTTAAGTCAGAGAAGATTAACCAAAAATGCTGCATGTTCTAATTTCAAACGGCTCTATATATTCTCCAGGGCTATTTATAGTTTACAAGCTGAGATGACACACGTTTGTGATCAAAGTCATTTTAGTATATCTGTTTGAATCCAGGTTGCATTTTTTTTGTTTATTAAAAAAAAAATGTGTCTCATTTTAGGATTATGCAATCAATCCTTCCACCTACAAAAAATGACACATTTTATTTGCCCCGTTCTCCCATCAACTCGTTTAATGATTTTAACAAGAGAAAAAAGCGGTCAATGGAAATAGCCTAATCTTGGTAGAGAAATGTTCTCTGCTCTCAGAACTTGAAAGAATTTAATCCCCCTCTACAGTTTCCCAACAATCGACAGAAATAACAAAAGGCTCCTCACTCCCCGGTGGCCTCTCTTCTGTTTCTCTCTCTCTTTCTCTCCCCCCTCAAGTGGCCTGCTCTTCAGCCTCAGCACCAGCCTTCCTCCATTCCTTTCCGTTCCAATAACTAGATAGCTTGAAACAACGTCTCGTGTGCGCTCACTCACAAAGCACACAAAGCAACATGCACACAGACATCACTTGATGGGAGACAGAGCGACAAATACGCAACATAATTCAAGGTGTCGTAGCAAGAAGAAGATAAGATGCAGCAAAGTGGTGTCTTTAGTCCTGCATACCACTGACAACACAATCCTCTGTATTCCCCCCCCCCCCACCCCCCCCACCCCCAGGTTGATTTTCTGTGTATTTCTGTGGATTTAAAAAGGTCACAGCAGAAAACCTGTATCGAAGTGTAGTAAAGTAACAGAACTACTTTAGATGTGATGTCAAAAGATGATGGATGACTCGTTTTAAAAGACGTTTGTCCTGCAATTGCAACTGTTAGGAAAGGTCCAATCAAAAACAAAAACAAACACCTGAATGAAAATTGGTTTTGCAACGTTTCCTGAAGAAAGCAGACTCATGGTAAAGTACAGCAAACCTCCAAATGTGTACTTCTTCAAAGGTCATACAGTTTGGCAATAAAGCCAATGTGTAGGGAAAAATATGTCTCAAAAGACAGACACATAATTTAAGGTTGAATTTTCATCATGCATTGCTTATGACAATGTGGAAAAAAATACTCATATTTTAGTTTTCAATAAAGAAGGGCTTGGTGAATGTGCATAGGAAACTGGTAGTGTTCACTACCTCCAATAAGGTTAAGAGCCAATTTGTTAGCTCATGACTGCTCTTTTAAAAGATGACCTCACTTTAGTGAAAATGGACGGCAGGTGGACATTGAACATGACACCAGCTCATTGTTGATTGTAGCTTATTGTAGTTGAGCTGCATATATCACTTGCAGTCCAGTTGGTGCCATGAGAGGCAACCTGTCTATGTTTGGTGGCTTGGCCTTAGTGTATGATATAGCACCCCAATGCAGATGGCATCACAGATGGCTGATATTTATACCACAGGGCTTTGAAAAGTCACCAGCGTGAAAACTGCTCTTTCTCCCAACACAACACGCTCGGACTACTTATTGCATTCTGCACTGGAAATATATGTCTATTTATGAGACACTCCACTTTTCTAGTTACAGTAGTTTACCTAATGAGAGCATTTTTTTTAATGTCCAGCAAGGTCACCATAGTCTTCTACACATGGTTCCATCCGGGTATATGCACAACCTGTTTCTGCATTTAGCATTTCCTCGCTCAAGAGAATGGCAAAGGGGGCAGTGACATAGCACCTGTGGGAACTTTAAATGCCCTTCAATGTATATATATATTTTTTTAACACAAGAAGTCACAACAGAACCAAAGATGACAATAGCCGAGGTTTAGCCGTCATTCGTGGAGTCATTGAGCTGGTTGAAGAGAAAATGCTATTGGCAAATTAAGTTCCATGGTTACTTTCAAGTGTTGAACTGATATATAATCCCTTTGCTTTCAAGTTCTTTGGGGGGGAAATCAAAATCCAACATGGCTTACAGTTTAGCTAAGAGCATTCCTGCTTTTTGTTGCTTCAAAGAATTTGCAATTGGGTTCACAGCAACAAAAGGGCAGGCAGTTCATCCAATGTTTTCGTGGTGCAGAGCAGCAGTATCTGCCTCATGATGACATCACGTGGCTGTGTTAGCGTTTGGCTGATCCGCCCAACAAACACACACACATAGCATATTAAGATATCTGGCATCGGCCACCAATCTCAGGGAAGGAGAAATGGATTGTTCAAAGAATTCTTCAGTAAACAACATGGATGTGGAAGAAAATTGTTTTGTTTCGGTCATACCTATTTTTAGGCACCAGTGCAATGCGTCACCGTTAGCGTTTCGTGGTTCACAGGTCCTTCATAATTTGATGAGGGAGAGGGCGGTCCCCACAAGAGATTTCTGGTGAGCATCTAGAGGCAGCATTGACCACTTGGCTCATGGATTCAAATTGGATGTTTGTTTATGGGGTAGTAAGGCAGCTTCCCTCTCTCGTAACACCAAGCCCCACTCATTGAGCCAAAGAAAGAAAACAAAGAAATTAACTTCTGGTCACTGTTCTTTTTTTTCCGTTTTTTTGTTTCTCTTTAAAAATGTCAGACTGACGCACAGCCACACACCACAAAGACCTTAGATGTTTTTTTTTTTGTGTTTTTTTTAAATTAAGCACAGACTGTTACATTAAAATGGAAATGAATTGTTTGAGAATGTAGATAACCTATTTGCATCTCACTGGACATCCTCCCATTGATAATACTTCATATGTAGCCAACACTGTATAAGTAAAGTACCGTAATAAAGTGCGGTCAAAAACCTTCATGTTCCTGGTATAGTCTCTCAGGACCTGAAGTGGGACAAAAACATCAACTCTAAACTGAAAAAGGCCCAACAGTACTTCCTGCGGCTTCTGCGGCAGTATGGCCTGCCACAGGAGCTACTGAGACAGTTCTACACAGCAGCCATTGCATCAGTCATGTGTTCTTTCATCACAGTGTGGTTTGATGCTCCCACAAAAAAAGAAAAAAAAAAGCCCCCTACCCACTCTTGAGAAATTGTACGCTGCAAGAAAAAAGACCCTCCATATCCGGGTCACTACCTCTAACAGCTCCTTCCCTTAGGTAGAAATATGCACACCAAAACCAGCAGAGATTCTTCCCTCTTTCCATCAATCCCTTAAACAGTTGACTAAAAATTCCATCGTGAAACCTTGCAACTGTTTGCCAGTTTTGCATCTCTTTGTGACAGTATATCTGTATTGATTATTGTAGCTTCAGCTCACTGTCATTGATCAATATTCCACATTACAGTACTAGAAACTTTAAAGTGCTCAAGGACTTTCTGCTTCATTGCACATTGAAAGTTGTATCACCATTACTGCACTGCTGCCATTTTATCTTTGCTTAATGACTCTCTGCATCGTTTGTACAGCTGTCATTGGTCAGTACGTACTACAGCACTAATGGTAGTTTAAAGCCTACTCATGTCATATCTTTCTTTGTCATAGTTGTTACTGCATTTCTAAGATTAGCTCACTACCAAAGACAAATTCCACGTGTTCTTACAAACGTGGTAAATAAAGATCATTTCATTTTACGGTTGCTCCAACCAGAGTGCATTTCTGGCATGAAGGTGTGTGAGTGACAGACTTAAGCGGATGAAAATTTCATTATAGAGCCTACTCTTTACAAATGTTCCATTGAAGAAATTATCACAACGTAATAATGCCATAAAACATTTATTTTTCAATGAGAACATTGCATATCAGATTGAAAACATTTCTTTATGATCATTTTTGCTGTTGCTGAAGAAGAAAAGGGGCTTTTGCCCGTTTTAGACAACTTCCTGTCATGTCCTGTTCCACATGATCCAGTGAGCGCAGCACTCGTCTTCTTGTACTGCAAAGCCCAGCAAGTTCAAAAGTGGATGTTCCCCTTCAATTTATTTATGAATGTTTCTCTGGGAACATGAGGTAGGGGTGGATAAGACTTTAGAAAAATGTTATCGTGCTCTAATTAGAGACGAGGCTTGACTGAATTGAATTCAGGAGACCAGCAGTACATAGTTCACCTGTACTTGTGTGCTTGTGTGTGTCTGGGGTGAGTTGGCAAATGATGAGCTGAGAGGGGATGATTGAGCAGTTCAGCAAGTAAATGAATTTATCAATCCAAGTGAGAGTAAATGGTTGAGTAAACCAAACACACTGGGATGCGCCTTATGACTGATCGTTGTTTATCTTAAATTGCATGACTGTCTTTGGAAAAGGTGATAATGTTAAATTGTGACCTAGCCCGGTCGAGGATAAACAGATCAATCATGTTGGAATGCAATTTCCACCACCTTGCATGCTGCATTAGAATGCATTGCCTCAATACCAGCAGAAGTTGGTAAATGCTGGATCATACTGAATCTGTAGCTTTGGTAATAAAAAATAAATAAAAATAAAAAATAAATAAATAAATAAATAAACGTGAGTGCCTAGTCAAAAAGAAGACATTCAAATACTGAAATGTAACAGGACTGATACCATCCATCCAGCCATCAATTTATGAATCTTTTTCAAGGTGTCAGATGAGCTGGAGTCAATAATAGTGTGTACACTATTAAGTGGTACAAGTTCATAAAACCTCTACCGTTTAAGCCAGATTACTTACTACTCATGCCATGACTGTATTGCATATCACTCGAAAGCAGCAAATTTGTGCAATATGAATTCACATGTTACAGAATGTAAGGTGTCCCACTGGGTTCAATTCTGGAGCCTCTGCTATTTTCATTGAGTTCCATCTTAAGAAAACACAGGTGGTTGTTTTAAAGTGCTCTATAAACATGGAGTTAAGTTGAGAGTTGGGATCCAGCGACCTAACTGCATGATTTGCAATGCCAAGTTGAGCAATTTAAGTCCAGCACGACTTCCTTAAGATGCATAGAGACGTTTTCTCAGTTTAAAGTGCAGAGAGACAGATTTGATGAAAAGACTCTGCTCATTTTGTTCACCAAGAATCACATGTTATTTTTCAAAGAAGAAGGGTTTGGTGAATGTGCCTAGTTAACTGATGGGGTTCAGTGCCTCCAACAAGGTTAGGAAGCACCACACTAATAAGACTAGGAGAAGCGCTTTATGTACATATCACCATTCTGTGGCGCAGATGCGAGGAAGGTCGGCCATTCTTCAGAAATACGCTTGATGGCAACTGTGGTCTAGCTGTAAACACCCGTTTTGAATTTTGCCATTCAGTGCCTTCAGCAAATTGTTAAAACAAACAAACAAACAAACAAACAAAAGCAGAAACTGGAACGAGTTTGACATAAACATTGAAAAAAATTTGAGAAGGTAAAATTATTTATCAATTGCTAATTGTAATATAATTAATTATCACCTTTTACAGATTGTAGTGCACTTTAGGTTCATCCTGAAGTTTGACCCAAAAGCCAAATATCCATAACTTTTTAAGAGTAGTGTTTGGAAGCTGTCATATAGATATTTAAAAAAAAAAAAGAAATCAGAATTGACACCTGTAGTGTTAATCCCAGCTACCGATTTATCACAGCATAAGGTGCTGATTGGTATGCCTGACAAGTTAGAAGCTTGTCAAGATGGATCTGTGTGATTATTCTCATGGCTCCAGCTATTTAGCAGGGTGAGGGGATTTTGCGCAACCTCACAGAACCAAGCAAAGTAGATGATTTGTCTCTGATTTAAAACATAAATTGAAGGCCTCCTTTGTTATTGATTGCTTTGCCTATTCAGGTTTATCGGCAAGGGGCGTGGAGCTTGTGACCCTGCTTGTTTGGAAAACAAAGACAAGTTGATTGGCACAGAAAACTGGTTAGACAAGAGGATAAGTCTCTTAGGGTGTATGGTTTTAAGTTCCATTCCATCCAATATTTCTAGTACTGCTCGTTAATTGATGAACTGCCCTCTTGTGCTTATCATTGGGGAGTGATTGATATGATGCTTAAGTTGGTGGAGCAATCACGTAAATCAGCCAGGCCTTTGCATCATATTCTACTGAATGACAGGTGGAGGCTGCTGGAACGATGCACATTTTTCAAAGTTTTCTCTTTTCCTCAAAAAGAAATTGACAATTTGTCGATTTTAATTGGAGGCACATTTTGAATATCAACAGATTGGAAAAAAGATAAAATAGGTGTTTTAATTAAGAGATTAATTATGATTAATCAAAATTCTAAGATGTGATTAATCTAATTAAAAAAAATAAAATCGTTTGCAGTAGTAAGTAGGTGCACATTAACATATACCGTATTTTCCGCACTATAAGGCACACCTCATTATAAGGCGCACCTTCAATGTATGACATATTTTAAAACTTTTTTCATATATAAGGCTGGGGTTACGTTATGCATCCATTAGATGGTGCTGCGCTAAAGGGAATGTCAACAAAACAGTCAGATAGGTCAGTCAAACTTTATTAATAGATTACAAACCAGCTTTCTGACAACTCCACTCACTCCCAAAATGAATAAACAGCTGTTTTGTTATTTTCTCTGAGGTAAAGTATTAGTATTAGCTAGCGATCCAAGATGGCGGGATTTTCTGCGCATGCGCGTCACCGATCGTGCAGGGTTACCGATAGCGTCTTGACAGCGAGACCTGTTGCGGCTCAATATTGATCCATATATAAGGCGCACTGGATTATAAGGCGCATGGTCAGCTTTTGAAAAAATTGAAGGCTCTTAGGTGCGCCTTATAGTGCGGAAAATACGGTAATCAAAATTCTAAAATGTGATTACTCTGATTAAAAAAAATAATCGTTTGCAGTACTAAGTAGGTGCATTAGTATATAACATTAAATCATGTTATATTCAAATTGGGGGAAAAAAACTCATAGAAATTCATGTAATTGGTTGTTTGAATCTCAATTTTGAAGCTGTTTTGTAAGTAGTTTTGAAATAATAAATGTAGCAACTGATCAATCCATGTGAAGTTCAGATTTAAAATAATGTACCGATTTAAGTCCCTATCTGTTTCCGGTTAAACAACGGCCACTTTTGGTTTATGCCCCACCCACTCCGAGTACATATATTGATACACATCATTTAGATTGGCGAACAGACACAAATAGTGGTGTACTCGCTCATCCCCTTATTGTTGCCATCATAAAGGACAGTCTCTGTTTGAGGGAATACAATTCTACTAGAAAACACGTCTAAACTAACATTAGAGTTTGCATTCTAATATTACATACAGTACATTAAATTAATAAAACATTCTGTAGCCCAGAACTTTGTTCCAAAATATATTAACAGTTGGCTTTTGTCCTTCAACAAAGCTGTTTCATTTGTCTGCTAAATGACTGAAGGATGCTTTCCAGTTCCCTCAGGACCTCTCAGGCACCAGAGCTTGCAAGGTCAAATATGACATTGCATGTATTATTCTCACCAAGCATATCACTTTATTTCAATTTATAGGCATGAAATGGTCTATTATGGAGGAGCCCTAATGTCTTACATAGACAATTACACACTGGTGACAGGAAAAAAGCAGTTATATCACAATGCTCTCAAAGACAATGATGAAAACTCATTACCACATGTTTATCTCTCTCAATTTCTCTTCTATGCTCCAGAAACATTTTTTGGAATGTGTTAATATGGTTTTAACAGGTATTTTCATGAGTAAATCCTTTTCAAAAAAGGAAGCGGGGGAAACGGTATTGGTCACGGCTTTTTCTACACTCAAAGCTGGGGACTATACTAAAGCCCAGCCAATTTTCCAGACCGACTATGTGCTGAGGCGTGACCGATGCAGCCGCCAGTGAAGCATGATCATTTCTTTGACAAGTCCTAGCAAGAAAGAATGACAAGAAATGAAAAATTCAACACAAAGGAAGGTGGTCCCTATTGGGTATTATGGACCATGTGACACATCTGACTGTGTAATGGTGTTTCATTTTTTCTTTTTTTTTTCTTTTTTTTTTAATCAAGATCACAGGAAGTTACCCTGATGAAATGTCAGTGATGCATAAATGCCTCAGTGTGCAGTGGCCGTATTATTTAATGAAGAAAATGATATTAGGCGTAATACTGAAGATTGCCAGGAGCTTTAAATTAAAACTTGAACATAGAGATAAAAATATAAAACCCATTCATTTTTCATGCCATTTATTATGTTCAGGGAATGGAGCACACCTGTGCTGTCATAGGAAGAAACCCTGACTGCCATTGTATAACAGCCACTACATAAGCAATGGCTTTCACATACACTGTACAATTTAGTTGTGTAATGTTATTCAAACTGTAGGAAGCTTAAGCATATTTTCTTCGTGGAGGGTTTTACAGAGCTCAGAGTGCTTTAGAGCAGTCAATCCCAATGACTGTGACATTACGTGCTGCGAGAAATCAGGTGTACAGTGGGAAATTATCCAATTTCACTTCTTCACTTCACTGTCACTTTACTGTTTGTGACGTGAATCACGTGCCACATTGCTTGCCTGAGAGAGAACTTGAGAGGCGAACACCTACAACAGTACTTTTCTCGTCATTTTTATATTTTAGACACTAAAAGTGAAGAAGCACCATCTCGCAGACACCAGCTACACTTCTCAGATGTTTGGCTTTTCCAGTGCCTTCGCATCCAAAGCATATCATAAAAGTACACCACATAGCATTGGTTGTGCTTAGCCAATTAGCCCGGTTAGAATGAGCCCTAATAAACAGCTTGCTCATCTAATGTAAAGTATGTGCCACTCACTGCCCAATAAAAAGGTGGGGAAAACTGTTTGAAATCAAAACTATAAAATAAAGGACAATGTCAGATGACATCATATGGCACCGGTCAGATAATTAAGAAAGTCAATATGTTCAAATAAGTCCATCCACACTCTACTTCTAACTTTAGTAACATACTGTGCAAAGAACAACCCAAACCCAACCCCTTGATCTGTTTATAATCCAAGCAATCAATTCTCTATCAAAACATAAACATACAGTATGTAAACCACTAGCTCTGACATAGACAAATAAACGTATTTAATTTGTTTGGACAAGTTATGCACCTCTGGAGAAAAGGCAAGTTCAACCTAAAATGCATTGGACAAGTTGGTGATGTCGAAGTGTGAAGTGTGCCATTAAGGCTACAAAGCATTCTCATGATGCTAGCAGTAGAATAAAAATGGAAAAGGGAACACAGTCACAAGGTGAAGACATGAATCATGTTAACTGTCACACAGCACACACATCTCCACCTTCAGACAAATAGCAGGTTTCATTTGTCACTGGAGCTGGAAATGGATCTCTGTGGATCAGTCTTTTCTGGCGCAAACAGTTTTCATCCTAGCTGGCCATTTAAGGAAAATCACAATAACTTCAGCTCAAGGCCTTGGTCGGTGCTTTTCTTACGTCTGTCTTGATTCTCTGCCTCCTCCCTCACTGAAAACATTATTCATGGTGGTCTTAAGTTGTTCTGATGGGATCCAGTCACAGCTTGGTTCCGAGTGAGTCACGATGAGAGATGTTCCACCTGAAACTAACTAGCTTGCGCAGAGCAGAACACTTAACTGCTGGTCTCCTGGGAAGCCGTCTCTGCATGGGCGCTAGATGGGCCAACTTGCAACTACAGTTTCCAATAACACAGGTAATGAATATGATAATAGAGGTGTGTGGGTCTCAAGTGTCAATCATGTCTGGATCAAGTAATGTGACATTGACAATATGGAAGCTATCAAACCGACTGAATTGATGCAAACACTCCCAAGAGGTGCACTGGTGAACACAATCAAAACACAGCTACCAGTCCCAGCATCCTCTGGGATGCCTTGCAGCTACTCGAAATAAAGACTGTCTCCAACCTCTTGCAAACAACAATAGTTTGCAATTTCCATTTATTTAAATGCGCTAGCCTCACAGAAATCTAACAGAATGCATTTACTTCACATGCAAGCATATTTTGGAGAAGATTGTGGTCTCTGAAACAGCTATAGCCTTATCCGAAGGGGGATACAAACAGTTTTAGAGGTTGTGTGGAACATACTTGAAGCACGATTACACAAATGATTGTACCAAATTACCCGTAGTGGCAATAAGAAAAACCTCACTGCAATAGCGAAGTTTATGGGGAACAAAGGAACAAATATGTTTTGAAACAACAGCTAAACATACATCATTTCAGAACTTCTACACATTTAACTTCAAGAACAAGAAAATCTATTTGTCTTTGTCATATGTTATATATGTTATGTAATATGTTAAAAATATACACTATATATAAATAAATAAAAAAAATGCACATAAACGTACAGAAGAGTGGAAGTGCCAGTGTGGCGTAAACATTTCTGACTATTTATTTATTTGACATATTTACATACGTTCAAGTTTGCAAATACGTTCAAATGTAGGTTCCATGCTAAAAACTTCATTTTCTCCATAATGCCACGGTGTATTGGCTTGCAAGCAAAAGCATTTGGCCTACATTATACCAGTATGTTTGAAAATTCAGTCAGTAAACATAATTTATTAGTTATTTTTATGCTTTATTATTATGTCTGCAGTGCATGATTCCCATTTGGCATTTTTTTTCCCCCATAATACCACATGGTATGCGAATGTGAATACTCTTTGGTATTATAGGGAAAAAATGCTGAACGGAAATCATGTATTAATTATTATAATCAAGATTAATATATATATATATATATATATATATATATATATATATATATATATATATATATATATATATATATATAGTGATTTTTTTTTTGTGTGTAATTCCGTGGATCCCTCCACTCTCTTGTTTACTTTCCTCAAATGTTGCTTCCAATAAGACCTGAGCATTTTGTCACCACGATGTGTGCACAACTGAAGTGACACCGACATCAAATTGTTCTATGACAGCATTAGTTATTGTTGCTGTGCTATGATGCATTTGAGGCTTTAGACCTTAGGAAGTTAGCATTTCATTCATAGACTATTGTGTGACATTCTAATTGAAAATGTACGTTTCAAACATACAGGACCACCAAGACTGACTTGTATCTGTACTTTATTTTGGACAGGAAGACAGTTTGTGACAATTGCCTCTGACCATAAATCAGACTAACATTTTCATTGAACATTTTCTTTCAAATCAGTGTCACCCCCATCCCCATCATCAGCATCATCCAGGATTGCAGTTGTAGAATCCACCTCATAAGTATGTAAAAGTATAACAAAGTTGATGTTGGCCTCAGTGAATATTTTTTAATATTTTATTATGTGTCAATGAAATCTGGCCCAAGCAAAATGAATAGAATACAATTAAAGTAGAGCATTAAAGTTGAGCGCACTGCGGAGCCCGGCATTAAAATGGTTTTAACTTAAACACCCACAGTTGTGTTCTACAACACGTGACATCACACCAGTTACTGCTGCTTTGCACAGACATGATTGCATCGTGCATTAGACTGGAGGTGTTGTGTGCTCAACACCAATGTATACTTAGCAATGAAATACAGCTTGTGACACATTCTCACATTTAATGAGCTTGGACACCGAAGTGAGTTTTCGTAGGAAACAAATTACAAGCTAGCATGCAGCTGTCACTTTGTTTTAGTCAGGACGGCCACCCACTAAATATCAAGCAGCTCATTACAGCGTCGAGAACTGCTGAACACGAAATAAATAGATTTAATGTACTGCAAATAATTCTGGTCTCTATTGGATATTTATGTTATGTTGAAGGATGTGTAAAGCTTTTGATGTGGCAGCGTGCATAATGGCGATACTCCTACATTATTCACAGACTATTCAGAGTAATATGCTGTTATTGTAGATGTCATATTTTATGGTGTGTCTCTATTTTATGTTGAAATGCAGTTTTCTGAATGTAGTCTGATGAGATAAGGTTAAACATTTTTTCTTTCTTTTTCTTTTTTTTCTTTTTTTTTTTTAATACATGACATGCCTGGTGGGGGCGGTTGCCATTTACGCACGACTGAACCGGTCCGCTCAATGTAGAGTCAGCTTCTGTGCTGTAGGTGGATAACTGGGCTCCATTTAATGATTCTCACACAAGAAGCTAAATAAGTAAATTAAAAGGCAAAAAGGTGCCCCGTATCTGCGTTGTGCCGCAATTCAATTTGATCCTCTTCCAAGTCTGTGAGTGCTTTGCGGCCATTTTATTACAAACACAAGTTTTGAGTTCCGACGTGAATAAGACTGCATGATTTGTTAGTCTTGCTAAATGAATTTGTTGGGTTGATTCCAGCTGCGTGTCCGCTCGTTCTTTGCACAATGTCACATTTTCTAGCTCTCCGTTTACAGTACAGTTATAATTATCTGCTCTCTCTCACTCTCTCTCTTGCTATGTGCATGAGTACATCCACTGCTAGACTGTAAAAGCTGAAGGTGACTACAGGTCACAAGCATCACTTTTTTATGGACATGCAAATTTCAGGAAGGCTGCATTTACACTGCAGGACTAAAATTGGGGTTACAATATATAGTTGACGGGACACGTTTTTTTTTTTTTGTTTTTTTATCTCGAGAAGCACAACTCAAAAATGTGTCATGGGATGGTAAAGAGAAATAATGTGTGAAAACGGATAACCTGATCTAAAAAGTGAATAAAAATTGGACATGAATCAGATAGACATATCGGAACCAGGCCTCGTTCCGACGTGGATAAAAATTGGATATGAATCAGATACTTTATCTGCCAAAGCAGCTGCACCATGAGCAGATCGGACATATGCTTTTCAATGGTCCAATGCCAAGCACCCATTTTTCACACACGTCAAACCACATAATACAAATAATTACAATACAATACAATTTGTCCACTTCAACAAAAGCATAGAGTGCCTAAATATGGTACATTAAAGGTGCACAAACCACTTAATCAGAAAAAAAATGACCTCTAATGGCAGTCAGTGGAGTGGAGTAATCCCGATGTTACAAGCAATTAAAGCATCCAGGATATGTCAATTTAGGCCAAATAAACTGCCTGTAAAGTGTATGAAATGGCCTGGTAGCCTAATAATCTGATGCATGCACTAATTCTTGGAATGAAACTACCCTGTGTGCATGGTATGAATGTATTTTTAAATAGAAATACAGAATAGAAAAATACATACAATTTAAAATGTAGTACAAAATGATGCATTTGCTTCTATAATGTTCGTCATAAGATTATATATTTAATTCCATGCATTTTTTTTTCCATACTGACAACCCATACTCACTTTCTGAATTGGGCCAGATTGGAGCAGGAAAAAAAAAAAGAGATATGTTAACAGTGATGTTAGTTTTAGAAACAAAGGGATTTGAATGAGTCCATTCTATACCAGCCTCACATCCTGGCTTCAAATAGTATCCATGACAACAGGAATGAAACAAGAAAAACATGACCAACCCTCCATTTGCATAACTTTTTCTAGCTAACAGTTTCAAAGCATTGTAGCTCCCAAAGTGGTTATTGAGTAACAGGCTACAATCACGAGAGTCTATTGTTCATGTGTCGGTGCCTCTCGTCGCATGTCCTAAAACTATTCTATTAAGCAAATCAGGATTTTTATTAATCAGGCTATATAAAGAGACATTCAAAGTAAAACAAGCCACTGTTTCTTTTTTAGAGAAAAAGACGGTTCAGGGGTGAAAGAGAAAAGAAAATGGATGAAAAGTGCTTTACAAAACAATAAGCATGAAGATGGAGGTTTGAAAGGAGGAAGTCGGCATGTGAGAGAGAAGAGGCAGCTGCTTGTACTGCTGGACGCTGCTGGTGGTGCTTGCTCAGAGCAAGGGGTGCACTTCTCTCATCTGCATTACCGCCGCAATGTCAGTGAGGACTACATCACTGAGTGTATGAAAGTAACTCTTCATTGATCAAGCAGGAAACTATTTTACAGACTGGCAACGCACCTTTTATTTTTTTTAAGCTTCTGTCTGTGCATAGCGTCGCTGTCCTGTGAAGACACATATGTCCATGTTTGAATTTTTTATTTTATTTTTTTTATTTTACAAAAACTTTTATGATTTTTAATGTAACTGAATGCATACATCCCAAAAAAATGCAAAATAAATAAATAAATGGAATAAGTGTTTTTCACAGGAAAGTGTCGATAGGATCGTTCCCACAAAAAAAATTAAAATAAATAAAAATAAAAATAAAAAAATAAAAATAAAAAACCCTGATTGCATCCCAACTGCACTTTTTTAGCTCTTGATTGATAAAGTGGAAGCACCTGAGGTGGGGGGGCTATGCATCTAAAGCAGAGATGGGAAAAGTACAGACATTCTCGACTTGAGTATAAGTACAATTACTTGTGTAAAATAACTTTGGTAAAAGTAAAAGTACTCACTGAAATTATTACTCAAATAAAAGTGAAAAAGTACAGGCTCTGAAATGTACTTGACGAGTAGAAGTAAAAAGTATTTTTTACCGTATATTTCCTCCTACGTCAATTTGAAACATATTAGCTAATGGAGCAAAAATGGGTATACATCGGCTCTCTGACTTGCTATGTGGCGGCGCGCGTTGCCCTCATATTTACAGGTTGTTCTAATCTAGCACATAATTGCACATAATGTGATCACGTGTCGTAAAGCAAATCACAAGCTGGGATGTACGGGACCGTGTGAAACACTTCATATTATTGGCACAGCCGGGATACATTGATGGCTGATTTTTCTTCCAGATGAAGTATTAATTGTTTTCATGTATTTAAACACAAAATTAACAACCTTGTTTTGAAAATGTATCAAGTAAAAATTACAGATACTTATGTTGAAATGTAACGGATAAAAGTAAAAAAGTAGTCTAAAAAATAAATACTCAGGAAAGTGCAACATACTGAAAAAAAAAAAAACTACTCAAGTAAAGCAATGAAGTATTTGTACTTCTTTACTTCCCATCTCTGATCTAAAGTCAGGCAAAAATGGCATGCATAATGCAAAGAAAGATGTCATCGTATTGTGTTGAAAGCATTAAAACAGAATACATCACATGCTTAGTCACTTCTTGTCAAAGTTAAGGTAATTGGCCTTGACTTGAAAGCGCTTTTCTAGTGTAAAGGTACTGCAAATGCTTTCACTCTGTCACCTCATTCACCCAGTCATAAAATGATTCATGGAATTTAAAGTTGCGAAAAGGAAAAGTAACCACTTATTCACGCTGAAATTGCAGCACCAGGAGCAAGGACACAAACTTCTTTGTATGTGCCACTATTTCCAGTGGTAGACTAGAGAAGAGTGTTGTGTTTGTTGTGTTTGAGCAACACAAAAGTTGACAATATTTTCATTTGTGTTTTAATGAGTGAATTGTCATCAACTTAGCTTTTCAGGATTCTTCGCCAATGCGTTATATGAAAAAAAATATTGCAGCATCAAAAATTGCTGACAGAATATGGTACACAATCAAAAATAGTACAAATGGATGGATAATTAAAAACGCTTCTTGACAGAGGTAACAATACATAAGAGAGGGTGGAAAAACAAAGGGTCAAGACCCAGCATCAACTGTAGCATCAACTGTTAAAAATAGCTGCCCTTCCTGGCATGTTCCATACCTTCCAGCAGTTCACTTCCTAATAATAGTAAATATACACACACACGGCTGAGGGCCACTGCAAACATGGGGTGGAGAGAGAGCGGTAGATCAACATGCCTGGAGGACAGTAGGCGCTAGGGTTATGGTAATTCTTTTGGAAGACAAGCCTCCTCCTCAGGACATGCCGCTCACTTCTCGCAGTCCCTTAGTCGTGTTTAATGAGCTCCAACAGACAGGAATTGAGTGCAAGGAGAGGAGGCACGAGCCGAAAGATGGCATGGTGATAGATTGCCCACTTGCCCATTGCAAATAAAAAAAAAAACCTTTCCAGAAACAATATAAAAAGTAGATTGTCAGCATTTAACAATGAAAGCATCCAAATCGTGGGGGGAAACACGACTTGGGGGGGACTTAAAGCACAGCATCTGGGAATTAGGTCTCCTAATCGGTGTGCTGTGCAACTACAGTGGAGCCAAGTCGAAAGTGTACACAACTCATTTTGCAATACTAGTTGACCTCAGGTTGTTCTCAGATTTGTATTAGTGGAAATGAAAATCTATTTCAGAGTTAAACTGTTTCCATCATCACCTATTAACTGCATAATTGATTATATTAATGATGCATTATTATGTTGTGGAACACAAAAACAATTGGGGCCTTGTTGGTAGTCTACTGTATGTGCATGGGTGGAGTTTTCTTTTTTTCGGTACGGTATTTTCATAGATGATTCCAGGTAAGAAAGGGGTATTTTGCCATTGTGGGAGTGAGCACAACCGATTTGTTTCCCGGCTAATGGAAACTCCCCTCAAACCCTTTGACACTGTGGAAGCAGAAATAGACTCACTGGAGCCGATGCAGAAGATCAAAGTACGTTTATAAGGAACTGCAAGCAGACATACATGTGCCAAGGCCCAGTGTGGTGTTTTAATATAATTCAGACGATTATAATAATAATACCTTCAATTAACTGATTTCTACAATGATGGATAGGGTTCAAAGCAAGCTGTTGTCATCTATGAATTCAATACAATGATATCCACCACACCTGTTTGCGTCCGCCTTGATCAAATTCACCAAAATCATTAGTTCCACTGTATTCTTATTGCTTGTGTTGAAAAGCACAATTATTGGCGTAATTTACAGTCGTGATCAAGGTGACACAGTCGGAAAAGTCCACTAAATGATGGATGATTGTGGCAACAATGGTGCAATGGCACACAGACCTTTTATATTCATTAAATACTTCCCTTACTTCGGATAAGCTGTTTTCTTGCCAGAGTCATTATACTTGCAGATCACTGGCATCGTGCATGCAGAAACCCATTTTACATATCTGGCCGCTGTGGTGGAATATCCTCTGCTGCTTGCTGTTTGTGATACATATGTAGTGTGTTGGCTTTTGTTCCCCCCTATGCAAAAAAGTCTGAACACGATAAACATGGGAGTTGTGCTTGAAGGCTCCTTGAAGTCACAGTGGCTTTTGTGTGATTCGGCAAACAAATTACTCAAAATGTGACAGGACGAAAACGAAAAAGATGAGAGGTCTTGCCAGAGCAAATAATGGAGGAGCTCAGACAAATGGGCTTCGATATGCTACTTGGAAGCAAAGCGCATCATTCAAGCACAACGGATGAGATCTGGAATGTAGTAGAAAACAAATACAGCCGATGATATGGTTTGCTATGCTATCATGCTATGCTAGCTGGAAATGATATGGCTCCTTGTGTCATTGTGAGATTATGCAGAGGGATATCAAGCCTATACTTGTTGTGGTCTCACAAACAATCTATCATTCTGTTTGTTTAAAACCACAAAATCTTGCTTTTGTTCTCATATTAATTACACAAAATTGGTACCACTAAATGATCACAGTAGTAACTGCATGTCTTCTAGGGAGGTTTGCATTGTTGGAATTATACCCAAAACATTACGGAATATGGAGCATTTCTGCTTATAGATGGAATCAACCCACCAGCCACCACCATACCTCGATTGCCCATGTCATAATCCAGTCAATTCAAGTGGCTAATTGGCCAAGAAAAGCAGCAGAATATTGAATAGCGGCCGTGTCAAACTTTTGGAATGGGAAAAGGGGTCAAGTGGAAAAGTCATCTTGACGCACGCACCACTAGGGCCGCTTTAAAAGTGATTATTCCCATATCATTTCTCTGTGTGCTAAGATGTGGTCAGTCACCAGAACCACACTAATGACCGAGTTAAACTCCGGAACAAATATGAGGAGTGTCTCAGCATTCCAAATATAGACACACAAGATTGTAACATAGAACCTAGAAACTAATTAAAGTTTGCCCGAGTGACGTGCGGCGCTATGAAAGCATCCAAGTGAGACATTTTCTCCTCATTATGCCGCGAGGGAGGGTTTCCACTATAAGCCTCATGAAGCACTTCGGGTCTCATTGTATTGGACCAACGCCAGACACAATAGCTTGTCTCTATCTAGGATTTTGTTTGACATCTGAGGAGGAAGCGAGTCGAAGAGACATTGAAAAGTAAACCAAATCTCCTTAGAAAATCAAGGCTGCTTGACTTTCTTGTGGCTCAGATGCTGGCTAAAGGGGGCTGATGTTTAAAAATAACACCTTGCCAGACTCGTGACCCATATTCTCCTCAAAAATAACTCCCTATAAGACCCAAAACTGAGAACATGGGAGTTAGAAATCAAATCGGCTTTGCATTTCAGTCACAGTCTTGAATGCCAGCAGCAGCACACTGCAGTGAAGAAAGAAAGAGTTTTATCAGATATTTTTTAATTAGCCATTGTGCCCTCTGATTTATGGGGTTATTATAAAATGACCCTCATCACACTATAAATCTGAAGTGTCTGTTTCTTTTTTTACTGTTCATTTTTAAAGTTCCCAGCTTGACCTTTCTACCTGTAAGAATTTACATATGATGTAGTTTATGTGACACTTGAAAAGCTTTTCTTTATTAGACAGTAGTACAGTTACAGCCATCATTTTCATAATTACTGTAGAACACCATGCAAACACCTCCCTGCATTTCAATTAATTACACAAAATGCCATCACACTGCTAATGAATGTCGCAAGAATGTAAAGGTGTTTATGAGGGAATAATAAATACTTCACGTAGGAAAAGATCCTGGCAGGTGAGGAGTTAGAAAAGAATACTAATAAATGCACATCTCGTTCCATTTCTCAATCTGTTCAGCAACAGTGGAGCTGAAGGCCTTCCCCTTTAGCATTCCCTTGCAGGATTAGATAGTCTTCTACTTGGTTGGGAACTTCTTGTCTACATGTTTTTTTTTGTTTGTTTTTTTTGTTTGTTTGTTTTTTAATGATGGGTAGCGATTATTCCCATAATCCCTCCATTAATCAATTTTCTACAGTGCTGATTAGGGGTCACTGTGCTGCCATCTTTCCAAGCATATTCCAATTACATTTTGGATAGAAGACATTTATTCTGCCCTGCAATTGGTTGGCAACCAGTCCAGGGTGTCCCCAGCCTACTGCCCAGAGCCAACTGAGATAGGCGCCAGCAGCCCCCGCGACCCTTGTGAGGAATAAGCGGTCAAGAAAATGGATGGATGGATGGATTGACATTTATTCTTATTAATTTTTGTATGCTGTGTCTATATGTGTGTGTAAGCTCCTCGGTGGCAGGGCCCTGGGGGTGGATGAGATCCGCCGGGAGTTCCTAAAGACTCTGGATGTTGTGGGGCTGTCGTGGTTGACACGCCTTTACAACATCGCGTGGACATCGGGGACAGTGCCTCTGGATTGGCAGACCGGGGTGGTGGTCCCCCTTTTTAAGAAGGGGGACCGGAGGGTGTGCTCCAACTACAGAGGGATCACACTCCTCAGCCTCCCTGGTAAGGTCTATTCAGGGGTGCTGGAGAGGAGGGTCCGTCGGGAGGTCGAATCTCGGATTCAGGAGGAGCAGTGTGGTTTTCGTCCTGGCCGTGGAACAGTGGACCAGCTCTACACCCTCAGCAGGATCCTTGAGGGTGCGTGGGAGTTCGCTCAACCAGTCCACATGTGTTTTGTGGATTTGGAGAAGGCGTTCGACCGTGTCCCTCGGGGAGTCCTGTGGGGGGTGCTTCGGGAGTACGGGGTACCGGGCCTCCTGATACGGGCTGTTCGGTCCCTGTACGACCGTTGCCAGAGTTTGGTCCGCATTGCCGGCAGTAAGTCGGATTCGTTTCCGGTGAGTGTTGGACTCCGCCAAGGTTGCCCTTTGTCACCAATTCTTTTCATAACTATTATGGACAGAATTTCTAGGCGCAGCCGAGGCGTTGAGGGGTTCCGGTTTGGTGGCCTCAGCATTGCATCTCTGCTCTTTGCAGATGATGTGGTGCTGTTGGCTTCATCAAGCCGGGGCCTCCAACTCTCACTGGAGCGGTTCGCAGCCGAGTGTGAAGCGGTTGGGATGAGGATCAGCACCTCCAAATCCGAGACCATGGTCCTCAGTCGGAAAAGGGTGGAGTGTCGTCTGCAGGTCGGGGATGGGATCCTGCCCCAAGTGGAGGAGTTCAAGTATCTTGGGGTCTTGTTCACGAGTGAGGGTAGGATGGAGCGGGAGATCGACAGGCGGATCAGTGCAGCGTCTGCAGTGATGCGGACTCTGTATCGGTCCGTCGTGGTAAAGAAAGAGCTGACCCAAAAGGCAAAGCTCTCGATTTACCGGTCGATCTACGTTCCGACCCTCACCTATGGTCACGAACTGTGGGTCGTGACCGAAAGAACGAGATCCCGGATACAAGCGGCCGAAATGAGTTTCCTCCGCAGGGTGTCCGGGCTCTCCCTTAGAGATAGGGTGAGAAGCTCGGTCATCCGGGAGGGACTCAGAGTCGAGCCGCTGCTCCTCCGCGTTGAGAGGAGCCAGCTGAGGTGGCTCGGGCATCTGGTTCGGATGCCTCCTGGACGCCTCCCTGGGGAGGTGTTCCGGGCATGTCCCACCGGTGGGAGGCCCCGGGGACGACCCAGGACACGCTGGAGAGACTATGTCTCTCGGATGGCCTGGGAACGTCTTGGGATCCCACCGGAGGAGCTGGTTGAAGTGGCTGGGGAGAGGGAAGTCTGGGTTTCCCTCCTGAAGCTGCTGACCCCGCGACCCGACCCCGGATAAGCGGAAGAAGATGGATGGATGGATGGATGCTGTGTCCATCGTACTAATTGTATGCATTAAAGTGTACGGTATAGGTCCAATCTTCATGTCACTGTTCAATGAAATGAATGTGTCATGGGCAGGTTTATTTCACCTTCTGCCATCTAATCAAAGAACATCTAGTTGTTTTACCTATCACTAATCATCACTGGCATATATAGATGAACAAAAATATATTTGTAATACATAATTTTCTGACAAGTTTTCTTGTGACCCCCTGATGATCTCTTATGGCACAATGGCATGGCACAGCATACTGGTTGGAAATCATCCTGGACTAAGGGATGTGCTAGGCTAAGTTGGTGCATCCACGTTCATATATTGTTTGGCAGCAGTCATTAGAAATCAGCCTCAGCTCTTATTTGCCTATTGCTTATGAAGCGAGATCCCTATTGTTTATAATTGCTAACAATATCTTTGTGAAATCTTATCTGAGTTAATATTGATGCAGACCAAAGCTGTCACAACGTACTTTCGTTTGAATCTGTTTCAGATTTTGCAGTTGGCAGCGCTTTCAATTTAGCATGGGAAATCCCATTTAACAAGTTCAGATGCTTTCCTCTCACTGGGTTGTAACTAGTAATGATTTATATACAGTGGTACCTTGAGATATGAGTTTAATTAGACCCTTGACCACGCTCGTTAACACTCGTACCATGTTTCATTGAAATGAATGAACAAAACTTTTTTGTGTTAGCAAATGAGAAAAATAGTGCTGTTTAATATTCTGAAGAAAAATTACAATAGTGACATAATTTAATTGAATTAAAAAGAATTAAACCGTTTTTGTCACACTTCCTTGTTGTGAAATGAGTTGAATTATCTGTCGTCATACAGAGCTCCCAACTCAGCAGATCAACAACTCGTATCTCAAAAACTCGCAAATCAGGTCACTGGTTTCTCAAGGCACCACTATAATATTATAGTAGTATTATCGCCTATAATATTTTATGGCTTTGATTTATGAAACACCCAATAAATCTATTTGAATTTGGTTTCAATAGTCATTGCAACAGTCGACTAAAAAATTCTATTTTCATCTTGTTGCCCCGAACACAGCAGGACAAACTACCTGTACATTCAATGAAAAAGTGAATTTGTAAACAGTTGATTCAAACAGTGTATGCCCATTTTTTTTTTCTAGGGAGTACCCTACACCTGTTTTGTATAGGACCTAAGAAAAAACATCCCAGCTACAAGTACAGCACAGACTTGAGAGATGTGATGTATGTCTTCCGTGAGTACGTATAGGAATTGAAAGCATGTTCAGTGTGCTGTGTTATGTAAATGATTCCTTGTGGGCTGCTGCATGTCACATCTAATATTGAAATAGTGACAAAAACATAATCCTGTTGCTACAATGGCAATAATGCTGCGGATGACAAATGAAAAAGACGTCCGGCACATTTAGTATTTTACATGTAGGTGAATGCAGACAGAGTGGCAGTTCTTACAATTAAACATCCAGAAAACAGAGCGAAAAAAAAAACTACCAACAAAGCTACAAAACCCCCGCAGACACAATATGTGCAGGCTGTCATGAGACGAGCGCTGAATTCGCTGCTTTCAGATACCTGAACGAATTGCTGAGAAGCAGCTCGCTGGCGTTTGAGCCGTATCTTCACTCTGCAGTACCCCCGACGACACGCCGAGCCAACTTAGAGATTTCAGTAAGCGGGTCACTTGCTAATGAGAGCTGCCGGCCCCGGACACTTATATAAACGCCTAGTGGCGTTTAGGAGATCAAAAGGTAAACAAAACAGAGGCGTTTGAAACGCTGAAAAGAAAATCACAAGGCACTTTATTAGGTAGGCTACCCCAGCAAAATCCAATATGCTTGAAAAAAAACACAGATGTTCCTCAGAAATCACCTATTTAACACCTTATCTCAGTTGTTAATGAGCAACAGTGTATGTTTTTGGAACAATGTTCATGTATTGCCACCATTGGTTTCTATGGCACATTGGTACTTGGTTTGACGACATCCTGAACATGAGTCAAATGTAGGTGAATTCTGCTCATACACAATGCAGTCCTCACCACCAGCTTTGAACAGGCTGCTTATTGTATATTAATGCTCTTTGATATGCAAGTATTCCACACAACACTGTGTGCACGCCAGTACCAAGTCAGAAGAAGGTCATATTCTTGTTATACATTTAAACATGACGGTGAAGCATAATGACATGCAGGATGCATTTTATGGCAGTTGAATAAACATTACATCAATTGAAAATAATTTATCAATATCAACATCATTAAGAAATATAAATGGACGTGAACTTTTCATCCAACTTTATTTCTGTGGTAAAACTGTGACTGTCAGTGAAGAACATAGTTTTACTACTTACTACTACTACTGCCACTACTAATACTACTGGTTAGCACAACTTTTGAGTGCCAAATGGTTAAGCTCGTCGCCTGTCACCATGGGGACCCCAGTTCAAGTCGTGTTGCTGTCATTAATTAAAACTAGGATGAAATATATTCATCAGCAAGTCGTGAGGGAGACTAAACAAGATGTAAAGGAAATGCTGGTCACCTGACGATAACGATAATGAAATCCAGCATAATGCCATATGATATGATATGATATGATATGATATGATATGATATGATATGATATGATATGATATGATATGATATGCTAAAATCCCTTCATTTTCATTGCCCAAAACGAGACGTGATGAAATGTCATGAAATTGCTTCTACTCAAACGTCAGGTAAACAAGCTCATTCACCTATCAAACTGTGGCAGTTTTTACTTTCTGTACCTGGATTTGCCACCTCTGCTAAAATGTCATCAGCTGTCTTTGACTTACACTACACCAAAATGTCATCAGTTTTTGTTACTAAAACTAGTAATGGAAAATACTGACGAAAACAAGACTAAAGTGCTCAGACTTTTGGTCGGCTTAGACTTGACAAGACTAAAATTGGCAAGAACATGACTGATAAATGACAGCTTGACACAAGGACTGCAGGTAGACTAAAACTAAAATAGGCCTCCAAAAACAACACTAGTTTCAAAACCACTGACCGTCAGCAGAAAGTAAGGGTTAAAAAAAGCACAATCAAAAAGCTCGTCACCAAGAGGACTATATATATATATATATTTAAAAAAAAAAGGCTGCAAAAAGTTTTTTATTTATTCACATTTTATTTATTCACACACATTTTTGGTCAAATTCTGAACCATAATTATACGACAGGTGGTTCAACTTCCGAAGTTCCCCCGTGTATTTTCTACTAATCACTCTACACATGAACTTTTCCCAAGTTTAGCTGAGTTTCCAGAACACCTCTCCCTCCAACCGACTGGATCATAGCTCCAGCGGCCAGCCAATCAACTTCCGGCATTTACATATTTGCCCCTCTTCAAATTGTCACTGCCTCTCCCTCAATGGTTGTCAACCCAGAACAACCACTCTCAGTGCTCGCTTTACACTCCACTGAGCCGATGTCATCACTCTTGCATATCTTGGCAGGTAGAATTGGCCTCTTTTTCTCCTTCCTGTTGTTCAACCGCTAAAAATAAAGCCCCCTTTTGTGGAACTGCCACAAGGCGCCAGTCTGGTCCTCCACAGGGCTTAGAACCTCACTTCCTGACAAACGCAATCCACTTGCAGGAGTTAGTCATGTGCAGATGTACAAACATGTCAGGCACACTGCTGTTTTTGAGAGTGTGCAAGTAAGAGAGAAAACACAAGCTTGCGTGACAAAGACGTGTTATTTTTTCTTGGGACATGCTGGGTCCAAAAACCACATCTATAACTCCACAGCGAATATTTGAATTTGTGCACCTAAAGTCACTCAAAATACAATAGAGGTCCTAGACAACATAATCTTGTTAAAATTATGACTAAGAATTCGATAGGGGCAAATATCACCAATCAGCCCACTGTAATGAAAATCGGTCTCATGAATATTACATCACTCCTCTCAAAAGCGTTAGAGAGAATATTACAAGGCCGCTTCTGTCAAAATTTGATGGATGACATTCTTAATTAGATTAGGGGGGTCATGTATGGGTCATGACCCCTCCCTAATGAAGATTAATGACCCTTTAATGACTTCCAGATGTCATATAATGAGGGTTAATGACCTTTAACGACTTCCTGATGTCATTTAATGAGGGTTAATGACCCTTAATGACTTCCTGATGTCATTTAATGAAGATTAATGACCCCTAATGACTTCCTGATGTCATTTAATGAAGATTAATGACCCTTAATGACTTCCTGATGTCATTTAATGAAGATTAATGACCCTTTAATGACTTCCAGATGTCATATAATGAGGGTTAATGACCTTTAATGACTTCCAGATGTCATTTAATGAGGGGTAATGACCTTTAATGACTTCCGGATGTCGTTTAATGAGGATGAATGACCTTTAATGACTTCCGGATGTCGTATAATGAAGATGAATGACCTTTAATGACTTCCGGATGTCGTTTAATGAAGATGAATGACCTTTAATGACTTCCGGATGTCGTTTAATGAAGATGAATGACCTTTAATGACTTCCAGGTGTTATATAATGAAGATGAATGACCCTTAATGACTTCCTGATGTCATTTAATGAAGATTAATGACCCCTTAATGAAGATGGATGATGTGTAGGTGGTGTTCCTACCTGTTTTTGCAGATATCATGGCTGACCCGGGTTCAAATGCTAATTGTTTGGTTAACTTCCGGATCCGGTGCACGCCCCCCTAGATTGAGTGAATAATGAATAATAATGAGATTGAATGACGTGATCGGAGGGAGTGGTTTAGTATGGGTAAAAAGTATATAACAAGCGCTTCAACAGTCCGATAGAGCTACAGCGAGGATGGCGGGGAAAATCAATGTAATCAGCGAGACAAATGTTTCAGTGCAGATGGGACGCACTGGGACCGACTCGATTTTGGATGCGCCGCGTAAGAAGCAGATGTTTTTGCGACGTATTCAGAAACCCCCCTCAGAGTCTTTGGAGGAAATATGGTCTTTGGATCCATCTGCCTCATGGGGATACCGCTTCCTTTACGAGATGGGTGAGCTGTGTCTGTATTTTAGCATGGACGGTGTTGAAAATACATCACCTAGTGGCTATGGGACTCTAAACTCTAATGACTGGGGTATATTAAATCAACTGGTACCTCGAGTGTTGAAAGAATGTATGAAGTCGTCTGAACCATGGAATGTTTTAACATTTACATGGGTCTCGAGGACAACGCCTACAGGTCGTTGGTTTTTTAAGGTGAAAATTGATTCTAACAACCTGATAGAGACTGGTGATCGCACAAATCAGAATGAACTGTTTTTTACTTTGGAAGCATTTAACACTGAATGTGGTGTTTTTTTGAGGGTTTTGACCCTACCGTTGGCTGAATGGAATGAGAGGATGGATGCGCACTCTGAAAAAATCTCCACCCTCTTTTTGGACAGCAGGCATTGGCGAAACATTGTGGGTGTAAGGAAGGCGTTGACGTTTGAGTAGTCAACGCCCCTATGAACCGCCTACTCTGACGTCATAAGCCAACCCCCCTCAAGGACAGCCCCCCTACCACTTAGACAATGGGAAAATACGCCTCTTTACAACAAATCCCACCCATATAACCGCCCCTATGTAATATAAGAGCAGGAGTCTCCAGCCGGACTACACTTTGCCTGAAAAAGACAACGACGACAACGATGCCTCCTACCAGACAGAGTTCCAGACGCCTGGCAACATCGTGGACGCCTCTGGGTGCCCGGAGTGTGGTGCCTCTGGTGGAAGGATCGCGGCTTAAAGTCTCAAAAGGTACGCAGACAGAGAGCTCTGACTTTGAGGAGGGAAAGGACGTTGAGGCAGCCGCGACCCACCTTGAGCGAGAGCAGTTGGACTGTTCTCAGTACCCCGCGACTGCCGACGAGAACACCCCTCCGCCGGAGAACTCTCAAGAAGTGCAGCTGACCGATGAGTACATTGCCTCGCTGGAGTATTCACAACTGTTGATGACTCCTGAGGAACTCAATACCCGGCATGAACACCTACCTCCTCAGCAGCCTCAGGAGTCTCAGCAGCAGCAGCCTCAGCAGCAACTAACCTCTGACGGGGACGTTGTGGAGGGGTGCCCGCCAACAGCTTTGCCTTCACCTACAAACCTTGACAAGGACTGGGACCTTGTCTGGAACGGGCCCCCGGACAGTTGGCTGTGTCGGGATAAGTACAACTGTATAAAACAGACTATAGGACATCTCCTCAATCAAGTTATAGTTAAATACAGTAGAGATGAATGTAATGGCTGTTTAATCAACCATCCCAGCCAGAGGCAGCACCAGTGTCTAGAAATAGACGATGATGAGTATTTTAGGAAACATTATCATCGTGTGATAGCATTGTTGTGCACGCCTAAATTCCTCCCCAGCATTCATTACATGTTGAACTTGCTTCATCTGACTACCGACATTAAGAAGGTCAAGACAGCGGCCGAGATTGTCCTGCTAGATCTCGAGCAAGAGAAGAAGATACTCGACAAGCTCGAGCAACTGGACGCCCTTGAAGGCCCCGGATCGCTGTCGAACGACCTCAAGACTCTGCTGGACAAGTACTACAATTCTAAATAGAGACACACGATGGGGAATATCTTCAGAAAATTGTTGTTTCGATATTACGGTTTGTGTAATTGGGCGGACATTCTGGAGAGAACCATTCTACATACTTCTGACCGAGACGGACGAATTGACAAAATGTTGTTGATTATGCAAAAAGTCAGATCATTGTCTCATTCGCTATTTCATGTATCTTGGGATTGTTTTGTCAGACGTGTTGTGAACGAGAGTCATTTGGGTTTGGCCAATACAATTAAAGCCGTTCTGGATGCATGGTGTGATGACGTGGGTGTAGGTCAACTGGTAACAATTTTGACTCTGTTTGTTGATTCTGCAAAATACTGTCTAGAAAATAACTACCCTTTAGACTTACCTGTTGAATTAAAAGAATTTCAAACCGTCGTTGAATTAAAAGTTAGTCCCTATGTCTTATCCCGAGTCCTTGAGTATATTAATTCTTAGTATTGCCTTTTAGCATTATGCATGTAATCATTTTTACTATTGTGTATGATTATACTATGGAAATCATGTAATAAACTAAAAAAAAACAAAAGAAGTCATGTCTGTGTGAATTTATCAATAAATAATCGTTGCATATATCATTTAAATTCATTTTCTGATGATGATGGCTGAGAGGAAGTGTATGGAGAAGCTTTACTACGATGCCTCACACCCGGCCAGTTTTGGTGGTGTAGAGCGTTTACACTTAGGTGTACAGGATGTTACGGGTAAAAAAGTAAATCGTGATCGAGTCAGGGGTTTCTTAATCGAGCAAGATGCCTACACCTTACACAAACCCGCTAGAATCAATTTCCCACGAAACAGGGTTTTTGTCCCAAGGGCGCTGAATCAATTTCAGGCAGACCTCTGCGATATGCAGGCCCTGGCTGGCGTCAACGATGGATTTAAATATTTACTGACCGTCATCGATGTTTTTTCAAAAAAAGCCTACGTACGCATTTTGAAGGATAAGACGGCTCCGCAGGTAGTTAAAGCTTTTGAATCTGTTTTGTCTGAGAGTGGGACGCCTCGAAAAATACAGACCGACGCGGGTAAAGAATTTTTTAACAGACATTTTCAGAACCTGATGAAAAAACACAACATTGTTCATTTTGCTACTGCCAGTGATCTGAAAGCCCAGGTTGTTGAAAGGTTTAATAGAACTTTAAAAACTAGAATGTGGAGATATTTTACGGCCAGAAACACACGCAGGTATATCGACGTCGTACAAGATTTAGTAAGTAGTTATAACGAAAGCTACCATAAAAGTATAAAAATGAAGCCCAATCAAGTTACTGACGGAAATACTCAACAGGTTTTCCAGAATCTATACGGTAATATGCCGATAGAGCAAAGTGGGAAATTAAAAATGCGTTTTAAAACAGGAGATGTGGTGAGGATATCTAAATTAAGAGGAGTGTTTGATAAAAAATACGAGCAGAGCTTTACGGACGAATTGTTTACCATATCTGAATGTCTTCCTCGTTTTCCACCCGTCTACAAACTGAAAGATTATGACGGGGATGTCATAGAAGGATCGTTTTACGAAGGTGAATTACAGAAGGTGAGCGTATCAAAAGACCACACATTCCATATTGAGAAAATCCTTAAAAGGCGCACGGTGAGGGGGCAGAGACAATTCCTCGTTCGTTGGAAGGGATGGCCCTCGAAATTCGATAGCTGGGTCCCCGCTTCTCAGATTGTAGACGTTTAAAAAAGAGTTTCAAATACAACTTGTATCAGAAGCCGGCATGGATCCCTTACACGATGGAGGATTCTACGTTACTCTACCTTCTAACGCTAGTATGGATGTGTATACGGACAACACAATCTCACAGTTCAGAGTGAATTTGGCCCAACACATTGATCTCGAAGGAAGTTGGGAGGTGGCTCTGACTGAGATTTCATACCCTCGTAGTTGGATAAACGTACCCGAAAACCAGACTACTTTCTATATAAAAGATATGACGCTTTCCAAAGCTAAGGATGAAAAGAACTCCGAGACAGCTAGGGGGTCTGATAAAAACGAATTTGTAACCCACACCTTAGATATTACATCCGGGGAATATGAAGATCTTGACAAGCTACGAGAGGCGGTTCTGTATATTATAAAAAATAAAATAGGCAACCAAATTTTACTCCATTACGATATTAATATGCGGAAATTTCTTTGGATGTCGTCAACCGGATGTTATAAGATCCGCTTTAATGCACCGTTGGCTTACATACTTGGTATGAAGGAAGGACAATGGTTTACTATAAAACCTAATTGGTTACCTGCCCCGTACCCAGCCGATATAAAGGCGGGTCAATACCATTTATACGTTTATACAGACGTGGTGCAACACCAGACGGTAGGGGATGCCTATGCTCCGTTATTGAGGACTGTTCCGATCGAAGGGAGATACGGGGAGTTTATTTTTAAAACTTTCAACCCTGCTTACTACCTGCCTATTAGTAGGAGACATATTGAAGAAGTAGGAATACAGATTAAGACGGATCAGAATCAGCCGGTTAATTTTAAATACGGAAAGATAATTATTACCCTGCATTTTAAACCGAGGTAAAAAACAATGGTCGTGATGGAGACACACCCTGACCTGTATCGCTTTGTTAATTATTACGAAACCCAAGCAGGAGGGTCGCTTCCGGGTTTTCACGGGGCCCCTGTGCAATATGGGCGAGGTTTGGGCTCCATTTTTTCTAAACTTTTCCGTTTTGTCGTACCTTTAGTCAAAAAAGGTTTTACAGTAGCGAAACCTCACCTGCAGTCGGCGGCTAAAAATATTGCCATGGATGTAGCAGGACGTGCGATGGAAAGAATACAGAGAGGAGAAAAGAATCAAGATGGATCCGGGTTAATGGTTTTGGCTCGAAGACCTTCGAGGAGACCGATAGGTCAGAGACTGGTTACTCATAAAAAGCGTAGGCGTGCAGTCAAAAGGAAATCAGTCTCAAGAAGGAAGCGCCGAAGAAGCAACGCCGACATTTTCTCTTAAACAATCTGACGAAAATGGCTCTTTTACATCACAAGTCGCAAGAATGCACTCTGTCGGAATTAGATTTGTTCTCACCCCCAATGACCCAACTTTCGATAGAACAAAGCCAATACGTCGAAATTTCACCCTTATCAGCTTTGACGGAGCAAGGACCCATTGAATTCTTCATACCGGGGGACGGTTCTAAATATATGGATCTCTCGGACACAATGCTTTACCTGCGTTTGCGAGTAACACACAGAGACGGCTCTCATCTGGGCCCCACCGACCACGTAGGCATCATTAACTATCCGTTAAACACAATCTTTACCCAAGTAGATGTTACATTAGGGGATAGACTCATCTCACAATCAAGCGCTACTCACCCTTACAGAGCTATGATTGAAACATTGTTAAACTTTTCAGAGGATTCTCTCAAAAGCCAATTTAGCACAGCCATGTTCTTCAAAGATACACGAGGGCGGATGGATTCAACATCGCTCACGGGCAACGATGTTAATGAAGGGCTGGTTCACAGAGCCCAATTGATTGAGGGGTCCAGGGAATTTCAACTCCTAGGCCCCATTCACTCGGATATTTTCTTTTGTGAGAGATACCTCTTAAATAACGTGGATCTAAGGCTAAAGCTAACAAGAGCCAGCGATGATTTTTGTTTAATGAGTCCCCCCGACGCTGATTGCTCTCTGAAGATAATAGGAGCCACCCTTTTTGTAAAAAAAGTAGCGGTCGCACCGGCCGTTTCTTTGGGTCACGCAGCGGCTCTCCACAAAGACAACGCGCTGTACCCCCTATCGAGGATCAACGTAAAGACTTACTCTATACCCCAGTTATCGAGGATCTGCCATCAAGACAATCTCTTTTTGGGACATACGCCAAAGTATGTGGTTTTAGCACTCGTCAATCACAGCGCTTTTGTGGGGCGGAAGAATTTAAATCCTTTTAACTTTGCCCACCACAATATTGAATACCTAGCCCTAACTCAAGAAGGGCGGCAGATCCCATCTAAGGCGTTTCAACCCCAATTTAACGCAGGAAACGCAGTGCGCGAGTTTCATAACTTGTTTTCCTCGACGGGGAGGTTTTTAAAAGATTTACCTCTAAGTATAGACCACGAAGACTTTCAACAAGGCTATGCTCTGTTTGCCTTTAATCTAAATCCTAGCCAGGACACAGAGGCTTTATCCCCTGTGTCCAGCGGTACACTCAGATTGGAGATGAGATTCAGGACCCCGCTTCCCCATACCGCCACACTTATTGTGTACGCTTGTTACGACTCTATTTTAGAAATTAACTCGAAGAGGGAAGTGTTAATGGACTATTACTGAGGAGATGAACGGAAGGGAATTGGAGAGTTTGATGACACGTTTACAAGGACATTTATTTGGAGGCGTTTACGCTTCGGACGAGTTATCCTCCTTGAAACCCTCGCCCCCCATATACTATATAGTTAATACACACCCCCGCTCTAAACCCGGAGAACATTGGTTGGCTCTCACCTTGGAAAAGGACGACTCTGCATCTTTTTTCGACCCCTTCGGCTTTCCCCCTGATTTTAAATATTACCCACAAAGTATAAAGTCTTTTCTGGAAAAGTATTCTAACCGTATAATTTACCATAATCGCCAGTTACAACATGAACTGTCAGCGGCCTGCGGCCCTCATTGTGTGTACTACCTGAGCCACAGAGGGTGTGGAGAGTCTTACCAGGATGTGATGGACTGCTACACCGACGATGTAATCAAGAATGATGCTATGGTATCTGCTTTTGTTCGGCGACACCGGTTTTTTACCTGCAAACCATGCGGAGGACAAAAATCATGTTCTTTCAACAAATTTAAAAAATGTCATTGTCTGTAACGGATTATGTTTTTCAAATCATTTATTCAATAAAAGCAATTTAAAAGGCAATACAGAGTGATGTGTTTTTCCTTACATAAAATAAGTGTCATATTTAAAACCCCTCCCACTTTATAGTCGAAGCAGTCCGTTTTCTTTTCTTTTTCCCGTTCGAAGATTCCTTAACAATGGGATTAGATGTATATGAGCCGTTTTTTAGACGTCTCAACTCCTCGCGTGCATGTGGGTTAGAAACCGTTGTTTCGGGTATATTGAGTTCTGAGAGGGTGTGTAGAAACTCGCTCCAACCTCTAGGACCTTGCGATGAAACATTCTTGCCGATGAGATGTTTGAGTAAATCAGTCATGTGGGATCCTCTGACGGGCTTACCTCTGAAGATGAATTCGCTGCGAGGAGTCCAACCTCTTTCGTCGGTAGACAGTTTTCTTAAAACATAATCGGCGTTTTTACGGTAACGAGGAGGGATTGTTTGGACGATGTCGAGCCAGGCTTCATTCTCCAAACCCGTCGCTTCATCTGATGGGGATGTGTTTGATGTCTCAGCAGGTAGAGTCAGGTTGATTGGTCGTCGTTCGTCTTCCCCTTGTTTGAGCAACCCTAAATATCGTTGCATCAAGGATTGGTACTTTTTAATTTTCTCATACTGGTCTAGAGAACTATCTTCTAGGACCTCCTTCATTTTAAAATCCAAATTACGCTCCGCCGTCTCTCGAATGGTTGGTTCCGGCCTGCTTAAACGTTCCAGTTGGTGAGGTGAGACAAGAAACATTTTCTGAGCTGTTCTCAAACTCATGTTGGTTAAAGTTTATTTATTTATTAGACCGCCTAAAAGACTTCCGAGGACAGGGGCGAATGCCCCCAACAAGGGTAAGATAAAACCACCCTTTTGAATCAAGACCGCCCGTTTTTTCTTCAGACTTTTTTTCTTATCGGCCAATTCTCTGATCACCTTCTTTTGCTTTTTTAGCCTCTTATACTGCGAAGGACTCAGCGGTATGTGACCTTTTAAGAGATTTAGAGCAATCTCGCAGAGAGCTTTCACCAAGCTACCGGGACCGCGCAAAAGTATGTCTTTACGTTTCTTGGGCTTGGCGTGAAACAAAGTTTTGAGCAGCGGAGCATTTCTTTTTAAAAGCTTCGACATCTTATTAAGTCTTGGGTATGTAGACGGTAGGCCACTGATGAGCTAGTAAGCCCGTCCTCAGTCTATATTGATCTGGACATGTCGGGGTTAAATCCACTAATAAATACCCGTGAGCGTCTTTGGTAGCGTCTTCAAAGCTTTCCAAAAAATACTTTTTCTTTGAGGGAAATATCTGATTAGCCAAAACACTCGTTTGTAATTTATCACGCGGGTTTTTAAACAACACCATATAATTACTGTTGAGGCTGATTGTCCGGCTGTATTTACCTTGATGAAAAATGTTCTGCGTTAACATGATGACGCTCATATTCCTATGATGTCTATATTGGGTAAAAATTCTTACGACCTCAGGGTGGTCCGACGCCTGAAAGATGACGTCGTCCAGAATAACCAAATGACTTTGACGCGCTGGAAACAAACTTTCATCCTCAAAAGAATCAGGGAGACCTTTCACAAAGTTAATATTTTTATTCAGCTTTTGAAGTTCCTCGTAGAGAGGTTGAAAAGAAGTGTAGATCCATACAACATTGTCAGGAAGACTTTTCATAACATGGTTACAATTTTCCAAGATACTTTTTACAAAATATGTTTTTCCACACCCGCTTGGTCCAGATATTAAACAAGAAAAGGGGGGTTGAAGCCTCGGATCAAAATCAACTTGATTTAACTCCATTTCACAAAACACACTAATAACCGAAAGGCAGGGTGCGTCCGTGGGGGATAAGACGTCTCTTGTCATATACTACCCTGAACTTTTTCATGAATGACATGTTTTTTAGGTGAAAACCCTTTTTGTTACGCACGATAGTGTGTTGAGGCGTTTCAATCGTTCTGGTTTGTGTGCCTGATGAGTCAATGTACCCTTCGACTAAATTCTTGATGCTGTCAAAATTGACGCGTTTGCAAGTGTCATGGGTCTGTGTGATACCTTTTACCTTCATTACCGTTTTCATGCTGTTCCTAGTTTGGTAGGCGTAACTTTTAGGACCCGCTGAAACAAACTCCTGAATGCTATCTCCTCCCAACTCGTCAGTCAAATCCCCCAAATAGTCACCTAATTCCAAAGGACTTTTGCCGTCTTTGACTACATAGACGAGGCTGTCCGTGTCGGTGTACAAAACACTCGTCTGCAGTCGCTCCAAATACGCGTACATTTTTAGACGTGCATAAGCCGTGGTCATGCATGCTGCAAAGATGTTAGCGGTTTTGGAGGGGGGGACGTTGCAACGTCGGTGGTAGCTGTACTGCACGATCGACCTTTGATCGTTGAGGAAGTGAAAGGCTTTGATCTCGTACATCCCCGAAAATAACAATTCAAAGAAGCGTTCTGTGCTGCTTACAATCTCTGTTTTATCCAAATTATCACGCTGTCCCAATTTCCCCCAAAAGTTGTTGAGGCATAATTTAGACACCTGCCTCTTACCCGCATTCACATTTATTTTTGAGGGGTCTAGTCTAATACCTTGGTGAGTCTCATAGTTTTCGATGTACTTTTCCCTACCTGCCTGATCAACGACGTAGGAAGGATACCCCGAGGCCTCTTGCTTCCCTTTAAGGAATGTATCGATATATGCTTTGAAGACGTCGCTACTCGACGAGTCAAAATGCCACACCTCCGTAATTTGTGATACGGTGTAGCCCAGCTCGAGAGCCTTGTTGAATTCAGGCGTAACCCAAACACCGGTTAAGGCTCTCTCGTCATCGTTATGCGAACACGAACTTTCTTGATTGTTAAGTTCTGCGCACGTGCGACAAAGTGTAAACACCAGTTTACCTCTTGCCGTTTTGTAGGGCAGCAGGGGGAAATAGAGGCCTCGTGGAGGGTTGACTTTAGCTCTGATGAACCCGAAATACTTTTGGGGGTCATCGAAATTGTCGTGAATGATGGTAGGATGTCCTAACGGATAGGCACATGTGCTGTTGACAAAAGGATAAAGCGATGTAACATCGACGTACATTACACGTTCACCGGGGGCAGCCGTATAATGTAACACGAAGGCATTCGTTCTCCCTCCAAAAAGAGCTTTACGTGGTATAAGAGGCTCAGGGAATTTTGAATTGCGCAAGAACTCTCTTACATCCGGATTTGACTTTTTTAACCGCAGCCACTCATGCTCCCACATCAACACAAGCTGTACACCGTGCTTGACTTTTAGATCCTGTATTTTCTTTTTAACCCTGTCAAACTTTTCTTGAAACGGTCGTTTACTCATAGGACACTTTTGAGTAGGATCGTAACATTCACGGCATCCGTGATAGAAACATCCGAGATATTCCCATACATATTTTACGCCGTCTATCAAAGCGTACCCGTCTACATAGTACTGCCCGATCTTGACCTCCCCCTTGTTTAAGGCGTGAATAATAGGTATTTTTTGGCTGTGCGCCACCCACATTAGGTATTGGATCGAATCGCGTGAGAATGATTTGGATTGTTGTATGTAATTATCGGTCGGCGTAATAGCCAATGTTTTAGGTGTTAGGAAATTGTTCCGGAACACCTTCATGCAGGAGGAGGCGATAGTTACAGAATTGAACGGGTCTGTACCAGTCGCATTAAGAAACTCCTCTCTAAATTTCTCACAAGCTGTCGCCAAAATATTCACATCATTTCTGCAGTACATTAGAGCTTCCTGAGCAAAATTGAAGGTTCCCTTACACGCTACCTCGTACCATTCAAAAAACTTTGTACGATGGACCGTCGACATACGCTCTACCCCATAATATTTTGGATCAGGGTAGGGACCGATGTAATTTAAATGGTCTAGAGAGCTAAAGCCATGGGGGAAATACCCTTTAGTTTGATCGATGAAACCTAGAGCTTTAGGCAAGGAGCTGAGGGGCATCGTGAGGAAGGACAAGGAGTCGATGTACCCCAGTTTGTAGTCCGTATCTGAGAAACAAATGACTTTGCTCCCTTGCATAATGACGCTGACATTAACCCCCATGTCTACCATTTTGTTTAGAATGATGTAAGCGTCAAAACCTTTGGCGTTGTGAGCGATTAGTTTAGACTGTTCAAAACGAGGGTTCCTGACATAATCAAGAAATTGTTCGACGCAATCAAGACCCAACCAATGTTTTTCCACCCCCTTTGTCGATTTGGTACACACTAGGTAGGGTTTGTGTTTACCGTCAGCACCTACGAATGTTTCAAAATCGTAGTAAATTATTTGTTTACAAGGCGCTTCCGGTTTCAGAGGCTGCATGTAACACAGATGAGGGTTTCCTCTCGCCTCATCACCGCCCTTAGGTAGAACCTCTCCACATACTGTGCATTTGGCTTGAGGGCATTTATGTTTAACATTCTCCCCCTGTGATTTGACGTAATATTCCACACTGCATTCGCTACATTTTTTGTATTTCTCACAGTTGCTAGTCTCGGATTTTGAGGTCTGTCTGCGTTCTTTGTGTTTAACGAAGCAACTCTCGTTCTGACATATTTTGTTACAATCGTTACAATGAATGGCTTTGAACGGTTGTTGTTTGTAGGTAGGGTCGAGACAGATGTGACAATGCCCCTCACAACTATGTTGTTCTTGGTTTTTATGCCCTTTGTAACATTGTCTGCAAAAGTAGGATTTCCCTATGAACTCCTTAACCGATTTTATTCCATAATAGTGTCCGTCTAATAGCAGTAAGAACACTGAGTCCTCTGATTTGGGGTATTGCGTCTCAAAAAAAGACAGGGGGCGTTCGCAATCCGCTCTATAAGCTATAACGATTTTGCGTTTCACAAGCGTTTCAAATTTGTGTACGTCCCTCAGACTAACAGCAGTCTCACAAGTCAACCCCACGCTTTGCTGTAAATAACGAGCCCTCTGTGTAGCCTGATCAACAGTCAACGATCCGTCAAGCAGGTATGCTAACGATCTAGCAAAGCATAATTTATCATTTTTGTCATACGTTATGTACAAACATCTCTTCTTCTTTTGAACCATTTCATCATTTGTAGTCAAAATTAGTTTGCGTTTGGCACCTCCTCCGCCATTAACATCAAATACAATCTGTACAACAAGTTCTAGACTATTGTCGGCCAGTACCTCTGTATTAGATTGTGCGATGCGATCTAGCAAATTATGGACTGCGTCAGTTACGTCATTCGGGTCATTAACAGCATCTAGGTAACAGTGCTCCCTCACATTTTCACCCACTATTTCTGCTTGGACTATATCACCGCGACTAGTCGATCTGATTACCTCCTGCACAGCTTCATTCAAATTATTGCCAATGTTTGTGTAGAAGGCTGCAAAATCAAGGGGGTCTTCAGGTCTCGTTGTATTTAGACGTCGTCTTATCTCCAAGTTGTTAAAATTCGGACGGCTAACTTGTCCCCCCACCTGTCTGTTTGTGTCTGAAGATTGTTGCAAGGTGGAATGTGTACTGGGGGTTGGTGCTGGGGGATGTTCTGCTTGAATGTGTCGATGTACCCGAGACTGTTGTTGGAGGTCTTGTCTAGCTGGTGTACTACTACCACCAGCTTCTGTCTGTTGCGTTTGATTGTGCGTGTATGGTTGGTATTGAAAGTTTTGTGTATTTGACACAAGTGTCTGCTGGCAATGTGTACTGCTGCTACCTTCTGCATATTGCATTTGATTGCGTGGGTGTGGCTGGGAATGTTGTGAAAATGATACAGAGGATTGCTGTTGGTCATTTCTATGTATGTCTGGTTCAAGTATGTCCTCAACGGCTTCGTCGTTTGAAGATGACTGGTTAAGACGTGCAAGAGCCCTCTCTAAAGGATTAAAGAAATCAATAAAATCCTCAATGTGTCTTATAGCCACAAACGGATCGCCATCATCGCCGCCGATTTCATCAGGCATTTGAAAAGGCTCGATTTGCATAGAGATCTCATCGTTTAAGGCATTTACAATTTCAGCCAAACCTTGACCTACATTATCTAAATCCATGTCACCCCCCTCAGAGTTTTCCATTTCAGATTCGCTTTCAATCGGTGGAAACCCGACGAATTCACCTTCCGCTTCGGCCCTCACGTTTTCACGCCTTAATATCTCTTCTTCTTCTTCTCCTTCTTCTTCTTCTTCTTCTTCTTCGTCAGATATTATTATGACCTCAGGTTGAGCAGTCTCTGGGACCGTCTCGCTCAGTATATCACCACCTATAATCATACAACATTACCGGTTCATTTAAAAAATAGTAATACATAGGTTTTATTTTATTTAAAAAAAGGAAATTTACCGTTCACTCCTGCAGGTAATTCGTCATCCAATTCTTCCTCATCACTCGTAATTACGAAAATCTCCGGCTGTCTAACCCTCTCGTTCACATCCTCATTCAATTCTGTAAATATCCATTACTAACAGTTAATTTTAAAGCAAGAAAAAGCTCTAAACGTTTCAAAAAAAGAAATACTTACGCCGGATTCCTGTCACAACATCGCCACCTTGTGACGCTGAATAATAATACAGTTGAATTTCATCCAACAACGCTTCTAATTCTGTAAAAATTCAAATTTAAAATAAGAAATACGAACTCATTCACTCATTCAAAAAATAAATAAAATAAAAAAAACTCTCCTAACTCTATAAAATAAAAATAAATGTAAAACAAAAATACATATTGATACAGACTTATTCCAAAATCTCTCATAACTTAAAAATAAAATAAACGCTATAAGTATAAAAATAAAGGCATGCATCATTCCATTAAATAAATAAATCACTCACTAAGATGCTTGCTTTTCCAGAAGCTTCATTAAGATGTAGGTTTTTTTTTTATTTCATAGCAAAAACATTAATAGAAGTGAATATAAGTGCCACATTTGTATGAGTATATATACATATATAGATAATATCAAGAGTTAATTACCTGGATTCATCTTGGAAGCTCAGAGCCGATACCTCTTGAGAATTTTTCAGAGAAGTGAGTGTGGCATTGCGAAGGCCTCATATTTATACATAGAGGAGGGTGTGCAAAACGCAATTTAAAATCCATACATTTCTATTAGACCCTCAGAAATGACCCTCACAATTAGTTGCGTGTCCGTTCTTCTTCAGCCTAATTTAATTTTATGACCAGCAACCCCTCTGTTCTCACAGGGGGTGAGGAGACCTGCTCACCATTTTCCTTTTGTAAAATTGATACTGATATAAATGTAACCGTCAGAGTACATGCTTATTTTTGTAATATATTTTAGGAAGCGTTGTCTTTCAAACTAACAACATTATAGCCATCGTTTACCTCACACTTCTTCAGCCGCCCGTCTGTCCTCACACTTCTTTGACCCTCATGCAGCCATACATGCGCGTACGCGCACACAAGCACAGACATACATTTGACCTCCCCATGAACCTTTGACTGCATATGCTTCCCCCTACTCACAGAAATATTGAACAAAAATGTCAGATAGTAACTATATCAGTAAGGGGAAATTATATAGTTTTATCCGTTTATTTTCAGATTCAACCCCAGCAGTCACGAACGACTCTTACAACATTTTTACATATAATGTATAACTTCATATTTTTTAATTTCATAATACCAACCACCGTATCACAGTTTAACCTTACCTTATACTTCTTGTTTTACAACCTCTAAAAATACAATCTTTGAGCCGTGTTTGTGCATACTTTTCCCCCTTCACCATAATAGAAATGGCTAGTACTTTTCCCCCGGCGGTTTTACCCATACTAAACCACTCCCTCCGATCACGTCATTCAATCTCATTATTATTCATTATTCACTCAATCTAGGGGGGCGTGCACCGGATCCGGAAGTTAACCAAACAATTAGCATTTGAACCCGGGTCAGCCAGGATATCTGCAAAAACAGGTAGGAACACCACCTACACATCATCCATCTTCATTAAGGGGTCATTAATCTTCATTAAATGACATCAGGAAGTCATTAAGGGTCATTCATCTTCATTATATAACACCTGGAAGTCATTAAAGGTCATTCATCTTCATTAAACGACATCCGGAAGTCATTAAAGGTCATTCATCTTCATTATACGACATCCGGAAGTCATTAAAGGTCATTCATCCTCATTAAACGACATCCGGAAGTCATTAAAGGTCATTACCCCTCATTAAATGACATCTGGAAGTCATTAAAGGTCATTAACCCTCATTATATGACATCTGGAAGTCATTAAAGGGTCATTAATCTTCATTAAATGACATCAGGAAGTCATTAAGGGTCATTAATCTTCATTAAATGACATCAGGAAGTCATTAGGGGTCATTAATCTTCATTAAATGACATCAGGAAGTCATTAAGGGTCATTCATCTTCATTATATAACACCTGGAAGTCATTAAAGGTCATTCATCTTCATTAAACGACATCCGGAAGTCATTAAAGGTCATTCATCTTCATTATACGACATCCGGAAGTCATTAAAGGTCATTCATCCTCATTAAACGACATCCGGAAGTCATTAAAGGTCATTACCCCTCATTAAATGACATCTGGAAGTCATTAAAGGTCATTAACCCTCATTATATGACATCTGGAAGTCATTAAAGGGTCATTAATCTTCATTAAATGACATCAGGAAGTCATTAAGGGTCATTAATCTTCATTAAATGACATCAGGAAGTCATTAGGGGTCATTAATCTTCATTAAATGACATCAGGAAGTCATTAAGGGTCATTAACCCTCATTAAATGACATCAGGAAGTCATTAAAGGTCATTAACCCTCATTATATGACATCTGGAAGTCATTAAAGGGTCATTAATCTTCATTAGGGAGGGGTCATGACCCATACATGACCCCCCTAATCTAATTAAGAATGTCATCCATCAAATTTTGACAGAAGCGGCCTTGTAATATTCTCTCTAGCGTTGTTAGTTAATGACCTTATCAGAGACCATAATCTTAATGTGATTGGTCTTTGCAAGACCTGTTTAAAACCAAATGAGTTTTTAACCACTAAACGAGGCGTTTCCTCCAAACTTTGTGGGTTCACGTGTAGTATGACTCATTTCTGAATCTGCTCTTAAACATAACTCTAGCTTTAACAATTACTTCAAAACATTTGAGGTTCTCATGATGCCATCCACAGCATCAGTGCTGTTTTGCCTCGATGTTATCTACGGTCCCTCTGGTCCTTACTGTGGCTTTTTAGATGAATCCCCTGAATTACTGACTTGGTGACTCACACATATCATGGGTGTCTTCAATATACATTTGAACTCCCCATCGGAAGCTTTTAGCGCCGTGTTTCAGACAATAATTGATACTTTTATTTTCACGTAGCTAACAGATGAACAGACTCATAATGGCAATACTTTAGATTCGGTATTAACCCCGAGGCATCTCAACGTCAAATGTAATGGTACTGTGTATGCCACTGCCATGACTGACCATTACTTCATCAAATTTGAGGTCTTGGCCCATGGTCATCATCATATCTATCACCATGGGCGGGCCATAGGGATCCGTGCCCGCCCATTTGAGGCATGAATCTCTAAAATGGTTCTCCTATTTTTTATTATTATATTTTTCCATTCATTCTGTTTAGCACTCTTATGTCCGAGTGTCAGTAAACGCCACACAGGTCTCACGTTGTAGGCCTACTGTAGGAGGTATGTTACGTTTGTTTTGGCTGCTTCTGTTCATTGCTTCTAATGCTCGCCGCTCGTGAATTGCTCTTGTTTTCCGCGTCGGCTACGGCCAAAGGTAGCCGTTTGTTCAAGACAAACAAAAAGGGTGACATTCCCATGCAACGTTTTCTGGCGGCATTCTTGCAAGACGTCACAATATGAAGAAATAGTGGTATGGTTTTGTTTGATTGATGGCCAGTCTTATCTGCAACAGCCATCCCAGCCTTACTGTGTTTGGGCTTGCGTTAATGACCGGCGTACATCACGTGATCAACGCCAGTCATTAAAGTCAAGTATTGCATCGCTCGTGGCCGGGTGCTGTGCACGCACGTCTCCAAATCTCAAATGATTGGTCCGTTCAATGGCGTACTCAGCTTTTTTTTTTTTTTTTTTCTCGACCCCCCCATTAGATTGTGTAGATTTACCTAAGGAAACGCCCATTGTGGTACAAAAAAAAAAAAAAAAAAAGTAGAATTGGCTTGCCTTCTGATCGTCATTGATTATGAATGAATGAGCAAACTGAACAAGAAAAGTTTGAACAGATTTGCCTGTTTGGTTGCTTGGCTTAAATGGAACCTACGGCAACAATGGTGTGTTTGGGACTTTTTCAATAATGGATTGCCAGGCGGCTTCTTCCCGCAGAGCAGAGTTGTCATATAGCAGTAAAGCCTACTCAAAGTGCTGAATGATGCAGTAGCGTGGCTGGATTAGTCATTTAAATTTAAGAAAAGGTCATAATGCTTAGTCAGTGGAACTATGACTTTAGGATGAAAATTTGATTAAGTGTGCCCCCTCGATGTTGGCACGCTGCTGAGTTTCAAAGAATGCCCTTAAACATTTTGTCCTATCAGCATGTTCAATGCAAAATTATAAGAATCCCCGTAAACATACTATGATTAACAATGGACAGGAATATAGTTTTTATCAGAGAAAGATAAGCATCTCTCATGTGTATCATAAAAAGCTATTTTATCTGCATCAAGATAACTCATGTGAATACTATTCTTGAAAAATATGAATTCCTGTATTCTGAGTAAGAAATGGGTGCACAATAGTAACCATTCTGCCCTAGAAGTGTTTAAAAACACACTTTAATGCATGTGAGCAATTTCTGCCTCATTGTCCTGTCAGAATAATCGTCAGGGGGTCACATACCTTGATTAGTGGTCAAAGAAGAAAACAAATGATTGTTTCATCACAGATGGCCACTGTATGCACAGATGGATGCTCCTAACCAGGCAGATGATGTCCTCAGGCACTGGTAAACATTTTAAGCATGCAAAGTGAATAAAACATACTTCAGGTACATTATTATCCTTCTGTTCAAATATGAACTCAAAGAAATTACACAATTTGAATGTGCATCCAAATATTTTTTTTTTTTTTTTTTCTGTGGTGTCCATTATATAAAAATATGTATGTAGTGATTAGCTGTTGGGAATGAGTGAATGATTCTGAGCACAGTCATTGACATTGTTGACCAACCAATGGTGCTGCTTACACTGGTAAACTCTATCTGACAGCTGTTTTAACTAATTTTCAGGTACAGAATCTAAAACTGATCCCAGTTCCTCTCTATAACATCACATCACATTCTTAAGCTATCAGATCCCTGTTTTCTTAATAAATAAATAAATAAGTAAATAAATAATATTTACAGTATGTAAATAACACAAAGAATAGTTACAAGCTTTTACAAAAAAAAGTACACCACGAAATAGAACCTACGTCCATGGTTAAGAGAAAAGCTTGTACTAATCCTCTTGATGTCATGGTTCGGTTCTCAGCCCTGTTGTGCTCTTGTGTGTGTGTTTTCAGTGCCAATTACGAGGGGGGCGTTTCCCAGCCCCACACCTGCATCAAGTTGGCAATCAAGACTTTAAAAGGACTCCTAGCAGCACTGCACGCTGTCGGATTATTATTTGCTCATCTTCGTGTCCAAGTGTTCTCCGCGTTTCCTTGTTGGTAAAGTTTTTTGAATCTGCCGTCGTCTTTAGTTTACTTATATTCATGTGTGTGTTTCCGCGTCGCCTTTTGTTGTTATTCTCGTGTGATTGATTCCGTGTACATTTCGTGTCGTCCTTGCCGGGTGCAAGTGATTTAAGTTTTTCTAGTCCTTGCTGTTAGCAAGTGTTTTTTGTTACGTTAGTTCTCCTTGCCGTTTGCAAGCGATTTTGGTTATGTCAGTTTTCCTTGCAGTTGCAAGCGCTTTTTGTTACATTCGTGTTCCCTGCCTTTTGCAGGAGTTTTGTGTTTTCCAATTCCTCCTTGCCTTTTGCAAGTGTCCTTTGTTACTGCCGTGTCCCTCGCCTGTGTGCAGGGGCACCGCTGAAAATTTCGTTGTCTTGCCTGCGCGCAAGCTTTGTGCTTTCGGTTTTTCCAAAAGAATAAATCGAGGTTGTTTTCCTCCTCCGAGCCTGCCTTTTTGGGATCTGTTCTTTATCGACTCGGTCGAGTCCTTACAGAATAATCCGACCATGGATTCCGCCAACCCCCGCATGACTGGACTCAGCCTTGTCGACCACGCGGAAGCACGTTCCCTTCCGGGCACCCCAGCTGGCACAGGGGAGCCCATGCAGGTCGGAGGTGGACGCCTGCATCCCGAGGAGCGCCGCCGTCGGTGGCTCACGGGAGCCTGTCTCTATTGTGGTCAACCAGGGCATCGGGTGGCTTCCTGCCCCGCGAAACCACAACGTCGGACACAACCGACCACACGACTGGGGGGACGTGCCAAGGAGACCCAGGAGTCCGGAATTGACTCGAACCAGGGTAAGCACTTACCGGGGAGAACCGAACCCAGCCTTTCGTGTAGGACTAGTGGTGGGATTCGACGGTTAGAATTGTCAGGGGAATTGTCCGATGGCGGTATGAATCTAAAGATTAAGGCACTCATAGATTCGGGGGCCGACGATTGTTTCGTCGACCCGTGTGTGGTCGAGGCGTTGGGGAGCACGGTGGAACCATTAGAAAAGGTTAAGGAGGTTTTTGACCTCGATGGGCGGTTACTAGCACAGGTCCGTCATGTTACCGGTCCACTTACCTTGAGACATCGATTGGGATAAGCCCGCGTTGGAGAACTGGAGTCCTTTCTGCCACGCCCACTGTTTGCGGTCGGCAGAAGGGACAACCACGGTGCCGGTAAGTCCGGCTCCAGAAGCTATTTGCCTCGATCAGGTTCCGGAGGAATATCATGACTTAGGGAAGGTGTTTAGTAAGGACCGTGCCCAAGCTTTGCCGCCCCATAGACCATACGATTGTGCGATTGAACTGATCCCCAATGCGCCACTTCCGAGTTCGCGCCTGTATCAAGTATCCCAGCCGGAACAAGAAGCCCTGCGGGAATATATCTCGAGTTCGCTGGCCAATGGTCAGATCCGTCCGTCCAAATCACCCGTGGGGGCGGGGTTCTTCTTTATAGAGAAGAAAGATAAGACCCTTCGTCCCTGCGTGGATTATCGGGGATTGAATGATATTACCATTAAGAATAAGTACCCGCTTCCGCTGTTGGACTCGGCATTTGCTCCGTTACAGTCTGCCCGAATCTTCTCCAAGTTAGATTTGCGTAGTGCATACCACTTAGTTCGCATCCGAGACGGAGATGAATGGAAGACCGCGTTCAAGACTCCCCTAGGGCATTTTGAGTATTGCGTCATGCCTTTCGGGTTAACGAATGCGCCCGCGGTGTTCCAGTGCCTAATTAACGATGTCCTCCGGGACATGTTGAATGTCTTTTGTTTTGTCTATTTAGACGACATTCTAATCTTCTCGCGAAACGAGCACGAGCACCGACAACATGTTCGCCTAGTTCTCCAGCGCCTATTGGAGAATCGACTCTACGTCAAAGCGGAAAAATGCGAGTTTCATTCGAAGTCTGTACAGTTCTTGGGCTTTATTATTGAGGGGGGGCAATTGCGAGCAGATCCGATTAAGACACAGGCCGTGGTCGAGTGGCCGAGTCCCACAACTCGTAAGCAGTTGCAACGGTTTTTGGGCTTCGCCAACTTTTATCGCCGGTTCATTAAGAATTATAGTTTACGGGCCGCCCCACTGACTAGATTAACGTCGAGCAAAGTTTCGTTTAGGTGGACACCTAGCGCCGAGAAGGCTTTCTCTGAACTTAAGCAGTTGTTCATAAATCCACCTGTATTGATCCACTCTAATACTGATCTCCCCTTTGTGGTCGAGGTTGACGCGTCGGATTCAGGAGTGGGGGCGGTCCTGTCCCAGCGGTCGCCAGAAGATGGGAAGCTCCACCCCTGCGCCTTCTTCTCCAGGCGTCTAAGTCCAGCAGAGCGCAACTACGACGTGGGGAATCGGGAGTTATTGGCGATCGTCCTGGCGCTTCAAGAATGGAGACACTGGCTGGAGGGCGCAAAGGAACCTTTCCAAGTACTGACCGACCACAAGAACTTGGCGTACCTCCGGTCAGCTAAGAGACTCAACTCCAGACAGGCACGCTGGGCCCTACTCTTCACCCGATTCCACTTTGTCGTGGACTACCGCCAGGGTTCCCGGAACCAGAAGCCGGACGCTTTGTCCCGTATGCATGACGTGGCTTCTCCCGAGACGGGGACGGAACCTATTCTGCCAGAACGTTGTTTTGTGGGCGCGGTATGCTGGGAAGTGGAGAAGAGGGTCACGGAGGCACTGGAGGGAATCACCATCCCGGAGGACTGCCCAGCCGGGAGACTGTTTGTCCCGGACCCAGTGCGGGCGGAGGTCCTGCAATGGGGTCACAATTCGAGAGTCGCCTGTCATCCGGGTATTCATAGGACTCTCGCCCTAATCGGCCAACGGTTCTGGTGGCCGGAAATGAGGAAGGACATCACCGAGTTTATCAAGGCCTGCACCGCTTGTGCATGCGGGAAATCTTCCCACCAGCCTCCGGCGGGACTACTGCGGCCTCTACCCATTCCTTCGCGGCCGTGGTCCCACATTTCCCTAGACTTCGTCACTGGCCTCCCTAGGTCAAGAGGGAATACAGTAGTTTTGACCGTGGTGGACCGGTTCTCCAAGCTTACACATTTCATAGCTCTCTCCAAACTGCCTTCATCCTGGGAGACAGCACAACTCCTCATCCGGCACGTGTTCAGGCTACATGGACTGCCGGTGGACTTGGTGTCTGACCGTGGGCCGCAGTTCATAGCCCAGGTCTGGAGAAAATTTTGTAAACTGTTGGGAGCCACAGCCAGCTTGTCATCGGGGTATCACCCACAGACTAACGGCCAAACAGAAAGGGCCAATCAGGACCTGGAAGCCGCCCTCCGGTGTGTCTGCCTGCACAACCCCGAATCCTGGTCCACGCATCTACCCTGGATTGAGTACGCCACCAACACCTTGCCGTCTTCAGCTACGGGACACTCACCTTTCAGGGCGGCCTACGGGTACCAACCACCCCTGTTCCCTTCACAGGAGGGCTCCATAGAACTCCCATCGGTCCAACACCATCTACGGCGGGCTCACAAGGTGTGGCGGGAGACCAGAGCGGCGTTGTCCCGCACGGCTGACCGCAACAAAGAGATTGCTGATCGCCGGCGGCGGCCAGAGCCGGCTTACCGACCTGGGGACAAGGTTTGGCTCTCCTCCCGGGACCTGCGACTGGCTGGTGGGGCTAAGAAATTGGGTCCACGCTTCATTGGACCGTTCGAGATTCTCGCCATGATTAACCCTGTGACTGCAAAGCTCCGACTGCCCTCCTCCCTCAAAGTGCATCCAGTGTTCCACGTCTCCCTCCTTAAGCCTGTGACCCCCAGCCCACTGAATCCTCCCGCTCCTGCTCCGCCTCCTCCCAGGTTGGTCGATGGGGACCCTGTCTACACGGTCAAAGAAATTTTGGACTCAAGGTGCAGGGGCCGGGGCTTCCAGTACCTGGTCGACTGGGAGGGCTATGGACCTGAAGAGCGCCAGTGGATCCCCCGCTCCTGGATCCTTGACCCGTCTCTGCTCGACACGTTCTACGCTGCGCATCCTGATAAACCAGGTGGTCCGCCAAGGGGCGTCCGTTGAGGGGGGGGTACTGTCATGGTTCGGTTCTCAGCCCTGTTGTGCTCTTGTGTGTGTGTTTTCAGTGCCAATTACGAGGGGGGCGTTTCCCAGCCCCACACCTGCATCAAGTTGGCAATCAAGACTTTAAAAGGACTCCTAGCAGCACTGCACGCTGTCGGATTATTATTTGCTCATCTTCGTGTCCAAGTGTTCTCCGCGTTTCCTTGTTGGTAAAGTTTTTTGAATCTGCCGTCGTCTTTAGTTTACTTATATTCACGTGTGTGTTTCCGCGTCGCCTTTTGTTGTTATTCTCGTGTGATTGATTCCGTGTACATTTCGTGTCGTCCTTGCCGGGTGCAAGTGATTTAAGTTTTTCTAGTCCTTGCTGTTAGCAAGTGTTTTTTGTTACGTTAGTTCTCCTTGCCGTTTGCAAGCGATTTTGGTTATGTCAGTTTTCCTTGCAGTTGCAAGCGCTTTTTGTTACATTCGTGTTCCCTGCCTTTTGCAGGAGTTTTGTGTTTTCCAATTCCTCCTTGCCTTTTGCAAGTGTCCTTTGTTACTGCCGTGTCCCTCGCCTGTGTGCAGGGGCACCGCTGAAAATTTCGTTGTCTTGCCTGCGCGCAAGCTTTGTGCTTTCGGTTTTTCCAAAAGAATAAATCGAGGTTGTTTTCCTCCTCCGAGCCTGCCTTTTTGGGATCTGTTCTTTATCGACTCGGTCGAGTCCTTACACTTGATTCCTACTATGCTAGCTTTCTGTTTGTAGATATTGATAGTACTAACCTATTGGGAGATGCACACATTTTCACTGAGCTATCTCAATTGTGACTGCGCAAACAAGTTGCCACGTAGCTGTATATGAGTCCAATCATATTCAGCTCTACTTACTACAGTCTTACTACAGCTAATCAGTGGAATTTTGCCTATCTGGAGGCTAAGCTGTGGACAAAAAAAAAAAAAAAGTTGAAACCAAGACAATTCAGCATAAAATTCTAACCCCAACCGAACAAATAAATAAATAAGTAATCGTTCCCCGTGTAATGATTGACATGTCTTCCAGCCAGTTATCTTGAGCAAGATGCTGACCAATTACGGCGTTGAGTCTACAATCAAAGAAATCCCACAAAGAGAACATATTAAGAAAAAGAGGACATCTGGTCACCCTGATTTATCGCTCTCAACAAGCCCTGCAGCAGGCAGAGTATATTAGAGGGTCAGTTGCTCTTGGCTCGTGCTGGTATGCTTACGCAAGTCAATAAACGCCACGCAGGACGACCTATTTGCATTGTACCTCTGCAGTCTCATGGCTCTCGGTTATAAATGAAATGCCAGTCAAAATGACATTGCCCTTCACCATATCAGCGTACAATTGATTAGACTACAGCGTCGGTATCGACTTTGGCTGCTTTTGATCTTAAGGGGCCGTGATACCAAGTGAACTAAACCACAATGGCATCCATACGCTCTGTGTTGTTTACTTTCTCTATCAACACTCTGCACCAATTACTTACTCTTCTGGCCCTGTAAATATAAGAGTGCACTGAATGACTGCAACGGACAAATTTTATCCTGTCAGCGTTACAACAGCAGTAAATTGTAGAACGACTGGGAGAAAATCGTGACTGCAGTGATTTCTTTGAGTAGTTAAAACAATCTCATGATATCAATGTATAGTACTTTACAATAATTCACCACTGAGATTAAAAAAAAATAAAAATGACCAAAATGTAGGCTTTCAACCAAATATTACAGTGGAAATATGTTGTTTTCCCCTCATAACTTATCGTCTTGTTACTGCACTGAAGTAAATATTTACTAGCCCTTCATCAAGTGATGCTTCCTTTCTACAGTGTAAGGCAATCATTTTAATATAGTTATATATAATATAGTGTACACTAATATAGTTGCCCTCCCTCCTTGATTTTAAAGGATGCAGATGTACACTTGTGCCTGTGAATTATCAGTGAAATGTTGGTGGAGTGAAGGGTGGTGTCACTCATTGGCACGCTGCCTATTAGTATTTTTAAGGACACAACCTTGTCTGGAAGAGTCTAAAATGCATTGTTGTTAGCCTATGACAGCAAGCGGCCATTGAATTTAAGATCATCTGTTTGTATGGGCCTCCGATCATTTTGGGATTTTAGTAGAAGTGAATGCATATTCATGGAAAACATTTAGGGATTACTTGGGGTTAACGATTTAGATTTTTTATTTTAATTAATCGTGGCATATATCTGTGTTAAACTGGGTGTTAGTCATTTTGCCAACACACACAAGCCATCATATATATATATATATATATATGTACACTTTTAAAGGGGCGCTTTGCGCCATTGTTGGCTTGAACACAACTCCAACTCCATTAGCCATCAATTAAAGCCGCTCCCTTCATTCCCTTGAAATATGGGACACTCACATCTCAAATGGAGACATCTCTGTTCATAAAAGGCCTCGTCCATGCACAATGCAAGACCGGAGCATGATCACTGCTCTTACCTGATGTGGCAACAGACAACATAACCCTCATTAAATACAAAATGAGCTGCTGATAACCGTTGTCGACTTAAATATGTTTGTGGACCTCATGTATCTATCCCTAACCTCGATTGTGCATTTGCCCCGAACTACGAATATACCTACAATGAAGCATGGAGGGTTGCAGCATGCTTTGGGGATCCCCACCCACCGCTGAAACTGGGCCTGAGTCTAAATGGAAAGAATTGTGAACAGTTCAGCAATCAACCTTCAGGTTTCTGACAGAAAATAATAAATGTCAGGAAAAGCCCACTATAACATCTGAACTTTATTAGAGGGTTAAACCGAGGCCGTTTAAATGGTGGTAGTTGTATGATGATTTACATTTAACAAGAGTTTGACCATGTTTAGTTGCAGCAATTCTGAACACAGTCACACTTTGATTATAAAATCGTGTGAACACTTTTGCAACCACATCTCAATTTCTTTATTTCCTCTTTTGAAAAGAATAAAAATCAATTCAGTTGTAGAGTTTAGAGGTGACATTAATATAGGAAAAAGTTTTGAAAGTGTTTATCTTGGCTTCTTCTTTATCTCACAAAAACCTGGCTTTCGGGGTGTGTAGACTTTGGATATCCACTTTACTTTCTCGTTATAAAATCTGAAACTCCAGACTACTGTAGAAAAAGTACAAAACGAAAGTTTTTCCCATCATGTGACACTGAGTGCGATGAAGCGAACAATGAATCACAGAGTTTATCACTGCTCTCTATTACCCAATGTGTCAAACCGAAAGACTGAATCCCGCAGGTGCATTTATTGTAATTAGTCTTCTCAAAGCGACTGTAGGAAGGAGCTGGTGCTCTTGCCGCCGGGGTGCAAGAGAGAGCAGCTGGCGTCCAAAAGAGTGGACAAGAAAAGGAATTGTCTTCAACAAAGAAAAATCCTCATTGGACAGCATTTCAAGGACACATACCACAGTAATCCTGACCCAAGGGCGTTATGGGTCATTGAATATATTCTCATCCCTCTGTCAGGGCTGTCTTATTGACTTGATGGATGAATCTCATTGGTTGTGACTGCCTTGTAGGAGTTGTATGCAAGGAGGGTGTTTAACCTTGTGACCACTGTAGTTCAACAAGAGAGTGTCATTTGGCTGCTTATCAGAATGGATGTAGTTTGTCCTATACAATCCCAATAGATGGGCTCTTTAATTACAAATACGGAAAGTAAATGATATATTTCGACTCCTTTTTCAGCAAATCTGAATGTCTTCCTTTCGGATATGGCCCAAAGTCTTTAGAGTATATGGGATTATGTACAGTATGTGACTTTGACCGTCCCAATTCTCATACATTCCCTTTTCCACTCAACTTCTAGCCATACAGTTCATCTCCATCGATAAGAAGCCATCTCAGCTCAATAGAAAATTAATCTCTTGCTTTTCTCTTCATGAGAGAATCATTTGCAAATGCAACTGAGTGAAACAAAAGGTTAATAGGTGTTCGCGAAGCAGGCAACATAAATAGTTTGCAAAAGAGCCAGGCAGAAATGAATTCTCATGTGAGAGAAGGTTAACTAAATTTTCTCTCGCCACCTAATGTATGTCTGATCTCTCCAGAGCTAACCAGTATCAATACATCAGGTAGCCAGATGGCACAGTCTCTGTTGGAATACAATAAACTGGCAAACAGAAGATCTTCTAGGGCAAATGGAGAAAGGGAGACAGAGGAATATAATGTCGCAAAGAGGGAAAAGCTCACAGGAGAAAATTCTATTGTAAAAAAAAAAAATAAAACAAACAAGCTACAAAGAAGCAAACATAAATGCACAAGACTGCACCTGCAGCCAATGATGACCAAGCAAGGCGTATCATCACAAATGATATGAGTCGGATGTGCGTCTTGATCGCCGCCGAACCATTGAAAGAGACTCACTGAACCACTGGAGTTCAATCGGAGCCAGGTTAAGAAGCACTACTGTTCTAGTTTTTGCTCCATTTAATTTATTTTCAACAGTCTATAGCAGGTCACAATTGTTTGTTGAGTGAATACGCTTATATAAATCAACACATTTTAATAATTGAACATAGTTTGAACCTGGCCATAATCCAGGACAAAGTTGACAAGAAGTGTTTGATGATCAACCACAAGTTGCATTACAACACAAGTAATGTAGTTTGTCTGACTGTCTTCTTTGGTGCCCATTCAAAGAGAACAAGTGCAAGTGGGAAGAAGATCAATTCGTGCCACACTGCAGCAGGCAGACCAGGCGGGAGGGACGAGGCGTCACCTGCTGTCAGAACACAGGACCTCCGATGTGTTGATGTACGTTCTGTGCGATCTGCTCATTCAGCTGTTCATTCCGCTATTGTCTAAAAATACCGGATGTTTTGCGGTGAGGAAAGCAAACTCAAAAACAAAAACACAGACGGGGTAATCCCTGGACATCTGTCGATGAGGCATCCTCAGAGATGAGCCTGTGGAGAAGAAGGTCTGGTCATTTATGTTGGCCACTGACATGAAGACAGCAAAAATTACTGCGGAATAAATAATGCTGATTGCCGCCATTACAACGATAACTAGAAATATGTGCTTATAGACAACCATGATGTACTGCATTATTTTACTTTGTATGATGATTTACTCTGTCCGCTATTGGGTGGATTCTTGTATGATTGAGCCATTTTCTATATTTTACATTGGTCAATCATTTGTAAAAATAGCAGACACATGAAGAGTTTGACCAAAGGTCACAGCATGGAAAGTAAAAAATAAATTCAACTCAAATTGAACTTTAGAATGCAATTAAAATTAAGATCAAACAATCAGAACATAATTATACTAATGTTACTATTGGTCGGTAAAAAGAAATTGAAACTAACATTATTATAGGATAAATTAACCCCTTTGTGACAGTCATTTACTCATTACAACCCAAAAACGTGTCAATACGTTTTTGGGAGTGAAGTACAAAGTATTAAAAACGTATTTACACGTTTTTGGGTTGGAATGAGTTAAAAAAATATATATATATATTTTGTTGTGCAGATATACCTAATTGATCAATTGTTGTGCATGAGTGTAGCCTATCTGGAAACAAGAATTGACAATAGATATTAAGGCAACCATAAAATATTGTATGCAGTCTCCTCTCCCTTGCACAGAAACATTCTATAAATACTATCACAAAGCTCTGTTTTTTCTCATATTTTGACATGCGTTTTCCTCCACAAGACAAGTGGTATGTTTGATGGAAACCAAATATTCACATCCAAACCACACACTGTATGTTGTCCAGGCTGCAGGAACTCTTCCTTTGACATGATTTTGTACTGTTCTGCTTCGTGTTAAAATGAGGCTCAACTCTGATTATACAATGTCCGACAAGGAAGTTTGTCTTTGGCATTAAGCCACCGCATCCACCAGTCTCACACTTTTACACACTTACCACAACATCGGGTAGATGTGAATCTCATGAAGTACAATCTAGAAAATGTATGAAAATCTACATCTTAATTTTAATCTTAAACAAACCTAAAAATATTAATGGAGAAGCATTATGTGAAAAAATGTCACAAAAACTATTTTCAGAACTGGAAAAAAAAAATACCTCATGCATTTCTTGATCAGTCCACTCTGGTTTCTAAAAGGGTATAAGTGTACGTTAATTTAAAACATTTAATTATCCATCTATTTGCTTCCACTTATCCGGGGTTGGATGGAATTGGAGAAGTAGCGGGCGGCTCTGCTCTGAGCACCTCCCGCATGACCCAGCTTCTCACCTCATCTCCAAGGCTGAGCCCGGACACCACTTTCGGCTGCTTGTATCCAGGCTCATGCTGTTACGGTCGTGACACAAGTCATTTGAACATGTCGTTTATATTCGGAGGCTTTGTTTCACAATGCAAATGACTTTCTTTATGTAGCTCATACTGGTGATTATGAGCTACAAATGGGTTAACACCACACATTCGGTCATTTTGACCTTTCCAGGGGATGACATTTGTAATTAATCCTTCATCAGATAACCAGTAATGTGTAGCAAATCACATCTGTATATAATAATCATTGCGATCCCTATGAGGGCCCTCCAAAGACTATCAACATTTATTTTCCTTGTGTCTTCTAGTGATCTTCATGTTTACTAAAAATTCCACATTTACAATGGAGTCAGGCCATATATTGTTTGCTTGAATACACTGAATTACTGTTATTTAACTATATAACTTCTGCCAATATCAGAATGCCCTAGAAAATGTTGATCTCCAAGGAAGATGAGAAAGTTAACAATGTGTGCTACAAATTTCACAGAAACAGCACTTTGGCAAATCCCCTTTGATTCATTTGCCCATTAACTAAATTATTCTTTTGAACGCTGCCAAATATTGATTCGGCGTACGAAGCTCCAATGTTTGAAGAGCTAAAAAATGAGTTTGAATGGAGATGTGTGTGTGCTCTGTAGGGTGACCCTATCCCCCAAGGTGCTGCACGTAAATTTATGAAGATCAATCAATCAATCAATCAATCAATCAATCAATCAATCAATCAATCAATCAATCAATCAATCAATCAATCAATCAATCAATCAATCAATCACTGTGTCATAAGGCAGAGGTTTAGGTTTTCTTGAAAATGGGGTTTTACATTTACATTGCTCTATCTCATTGAAATACATTATCCTATGCAATACAGTAATATAGTTTAGGTATTTCCAAGTTGTCTGGAACACAGGATGAAATATATTTCTTTTGATGAATAAATGAGTGAGAATATATGGGAGGCCACAAAAAATAATAGTAGCGTGACTGGCAAAAAAAAAAAAAAAAAAAAAAAGTGAAAGGAAGGCCACATTTGAAGGTGACTAATCTGGGACAACCTTTGTGTGGCATTATGATGTCATTGGCAATGGATGAGTCAGCCCTGTGACTGACTAGTGATCAGTCAGCCAGGAGAGCTTCCAGTTTTACCATGACCTTGATCAGGGAATCCAAGAGAGAAATGAATGAATTGATTCTCAGGTAGACAGAGATGTATGTACCATTAGGCAAACACAGGTCGATAACTAGGGCCCTGAGAATTGGTCCACAAACGCCTCATAAAAACTTTCTTTGATTTAAAACAATTATTAGCGTTTTAGTCTTAACTCAAATGCTTAAAAACATATTATAATGCTACTAAATCTCATCTAATAGACTAATCTTTTAATTGTGTATAGCATGTGCAGAGTTAAATTGATTCAGGAAAATCAACTTTTTGTTGCAGTTGTGATTATACGGTAGAGTTTCCCCAGTGGAGTGGTGATAAGGAGAAAGCAGAAAGAGATTTTTAATCAAAACTACCAAATAGTTCAACCTTTTCCATGGTGACAAATGTGTAACTGACAGCATCAAGAAGCAAACACTCTTGCCTACTGCGGTCAGTGTGAGCTGAAGAGGATGAAGTGGAGAAGTGCTACAAGTGATGTCTTTAATCATGAAGATGTGAGTAATAGAATTAACACAGTTGAAATGGTAAATTATATTAAATGTTGATTAATGTTCTTATCAGTTGCAGTAAAAGTGTTGAGGTCACTCATTTGTTACATAATCATTCTACAAAAAGGATTTTAAGTAGTTTTAATCTACAGTAGCTAAGGAAATAGCGGATTTTTTATTTATTTTTTTTAATTGACACTTTTAAGTTGGAATGCAAAAAAAAAATATTGTCACTGTTAGAGGAACAATGGAAATCAGTATGGTGTCTCTCACCAATTACAAGATTGAAGATAATGCAATTATTCATAGGTCATATAATATGCCACATGTACTAATAATATTGTAAAAGACACTTCCAGAAAGCTCTCAAATGCATGTAGAGAGATTGAATAAGCAATACTGTATTTTATTGAGTTGATCAAATAAGAGCTGTGAGTTGACTATTAGAGTACAATAAAAAAAAATATGGTCCTTGATCACCCTGCTTGTAACTTTAGATACATAAGTGTTTTTGTTTTTGTAGTATGGCCGATTGATTGTTAGGTCACTGTAGTCCATGTCAACGTAGCCAGTAGGTGCTTTGAGACCATTTTATGATGTCACCAAAACAAAACGAAACATCCACGAACCCAACACATTCCAGATAGGCAAGTGGAGCAAATGCCATAATTAGAGTAGACACTATACTGGGCTGGTAGGCACACAGATCACACACTGTTATGCTTCATGCCTCTTTGGAAAGATTCCTGCCCCTTTACATTTAACGGCATAAGTGGAAGATCAGTGGTTTCCCTAACAGTGAGTCTCCATTTCATTTAGCTACAAGGCAGTAACAGACCACAGTGCAACTATTGCACTATCCATTTGCACCACCTCCTCGGGGGAAAAGGTGACACTTCCTGTTTAGCTCTGGCACAAGTGTGAAAAGGACAGAGTTCCTCACAGGTTAAATGGACTTGTGAATGACCACCATTACAAATCCCTTTTTGGGAATGGTGTATTGACAAATAGCCATTGAAAGACTACCTTCCACCTGGGGCTTCTTTGTGAAAACTCCCAACAAGTGTATTGAATAAAATTTCACCGGTCAGTTATTCAAGCATTTGTCTCACATATATACAAAAAGCTGCAGTCATAGCAGATGCTGAAATCAGACATCTGACATAAACAGTCAAGCACCACTATGATGTAGAGTCAAGTGCCTAACTTTTGACTTTCTTCATTGTTTCCAACCGATTACTTTCCACAGTGCGGTTATTTACTCTTTTGTCCACTCACTCATGAATATCACAGTTTGCAGATGAACCTGCTGCAATGGTCCCTGTCTCCATTTTAAAGTAATCAGAAACAACAGTGACTTAAGACACAGTGAAGATGAGAGCTATCTTTTTTTAGAGTATTGTCTGAACAAGGCTTTTTAAAGAGTGTGCACTTGTCAACAGCAGTGCCAACCCATCATCTTATTGCACAGAATACAGTATGATAGGAAGAATATTGGGATAGTTTCCCTAAGTGGCTGGTTGCTATTTAGGGATGGATGATTATTGTATGCCATTGGCCTTGCCTGGAGAGATGGTGGGCCAAATACTTATTCTTCAACAACAAGGGATGTCAGGACACTGGTTTCCATGCAAAGAGCTGTAGATTCCGCCTTTCTCGCAGCACTGTCTCCCGTTTCTTCACACAAGAAGAAAAAAAAAATCTGGTGACTGACAACCTGTCTTCCTCTGATTATCAGGCGATGAATTATTCATGGGCACACTAGTTCCCTGAAGCCTTGGCACAAGCATATTCAGCTATTTTAAAATCTCACATCGTCAAGTGGTGGCGGTGACGAAAAACTAAGCTAATACATGGACGATTCTCAGCTTTGGATTAGATTCACTTGGACGTTGCACTACTCTTTCTGATTATGTGTCTGGCTCATTCAAGGAACACATACAGAAGCAGCCTACGATTGGTTCTGTGGATCAACGCTGTCTCTTTTCTTTTTCAACTGCTGATTTAATGCAACTAACCATCATAGTTGTCACCCATTACACCAAAGCCCATCTACCAGATCATGTCAGGCTGGCTGTTATTTCTATTTATGTACCGGAGAATAGAAGCTGTAACTTAGGTTCCTATTGCTAACTTAGCAATCATCATGTGCTTCATGTTGCTCTTTGAGCAAACCTTGATCTGCATCATCAAGCTTAGAAATTACAACAATGACTGCTGTTGACGGGACTATCATGGCAAAAAATAAGTAACCATCAGGCATTCATATGATTTAATAAAGAATGATATTGAAAATACTTTTTCATTAAAATCTAAAGGAAAAAGATGCCGATGGAAAGGACTGTACTACCAAGTAGTCAGTCACAGTCATCATGTAACCTTGCCCCCAGGAGCATGCTTGGGTAGTGATCATATAAAATAATGCTCTAACTCAGCATTCAGGCTTCATTTAAAGGTCAAATGCCCTATTATAAAAGTAAATGACTTAGATGAACAGGCTATGAATTAATGATTTCACTAGATGGTTACTGAGGGATGCTTTTAGGCCAGATACTTTTCTCATAGTGCTCTACTCTTGTTGATCTCATTTGTTCTACAGACACTCTGTTGGAATGTCTTAATTGATCATTTTCCTCATGCGTTCCTGAAATACAATTCAATTCATTTTCAGGAAATCATTTTTTATTTATTTATATAGCACTTTTCATACATGACAAATGTACCGATATATAGTGCCAAGGCATTGAGGATTCAGGTGAGGAAAAAATGCTGACCAGCTCTGTATTTGGGGATAACCAACGAACAGGATAAAACATGCAACCTCCACACAGGGAAGCCAGAGCCCAGCTTCGAACCCACAACCTCGGAACTGTGAGACGGATGCGCTAATCAGCCGGATAACTGAATGAAATATCCAACCATCCATCCATTTTCTGAACCGCTTGTTCCTCATAAGGGTCGTAGTGTGTGCTGGAGCCAATCTCAGCTGGCGATGCTCAGTAGGTGGGGTAGACCCCGAACTGGTTGCCAGCCAATCGCAGGGCACACAGAGACGAACAACCATCCACACTCTCAACCACACCTAGCAACAATTTGGAGCGCCCAATTAACCTGCCATGCATGTCTTTGGAATGTGGGAGGAGACCGGAGTACCCGGAGAAGACCCACACGGGCGCGAGGAGATCATGCAAACTCCACCCAGGAAGGCCGGAGCCTGGACTCGAATCCGAGTCCTCAGTACTGGGAGGCGGACGTTCTAAACAGTCATCCACCCTTGAATGAAAAATCATGATTCAAAATGAATCTAAGGAAACAAAACAGAAGTAATTCTGGGACAGAGCATACATGCAAAAAGTTTTCAGAATTTCAAAATTCTCCACCCATTAGCAAGAAATATATTCTATCCTCGTTTTGTATCATTTTATACTTTGTATACTATATCATGCAACTGGAGTGTAAACTTTGAGTCTTTCATGCAACGATCAAAGTGGTCAATATGCAAATGGAGACTTATCAGAGGAGCTGCACTGTCGGCAACATTCACATTTCCCCCCACTGGCATCAATCATGCTTATGTCCCATAATGCAATCAAACGCTTAATGGCAAACACAGCCCGGCGGCACAATGCTGATGCATAACATTTTTCTTCCTGACATAAGTGGACACGCAAATCGGTGAGTTAGGATAACCAAGGAATTAAAGATAGTGTGACTGCGTCGTCAGCCCAATATCGATCACTTTTGCAGTTGCAATGCCATATTGGGAAGCCTGCCTGCGAGTTTGACAAGTGTCCTTGTCAGCCCCTTTCCTCCTGCAATGCTTTGTTTCTCTTTTCCTCACTGGGGCACAGAACCTTCGAGGGCTGCTCATGTGACAGGCGTCCCAGAGGACACAGAAAAGCACAGACATAGACGAAAATAGAAAGATGTAAAGATGCAGATTGTGGCCTTTGCTTCGTGACCGGCATTGCTTACAATTGGATTTGGTTTGACGTGGCGTAGTTTGGAACATTAAAACCTGTGTCTAAAACTGTGTCTTGCATGAAATTGTAGGCTGTGTAGGTGTGACGCAAGTCCTTAGCTGCATATATAGCGTATTACAAAACCATCGAAATTTTCAACATCCTAATTGTCGACAAACATATTTCTTAACAGTATGTCAATGTCGACCTGTTATACTGATTCGAATTCCTCCTGTGTCATCGTCAATCACGTCATTTATTTCATAAATCTGTGTCAAGCATAAATACTTGAATAAAATTCCAAGTCACACTCTCGTGTATATTTTGACGCGTTTCATCAGCAAAGAGGCCGAGAATTTGTCAAAACAAAACAAAAAGACGTATCTGCTTTCCCAGGTTTAGCGGTTGAAGAGTGCTACAGCACTCGCGGCTCTAAAGGTAGAAATGCGGAAATACGCGCCCGGTCAAAATGGGTTAAGTGAATGAGAGCGACTCCATTCTTTCAATACAAGTTTACACATTTTATACATGGAGGAAGTAGGGACTCTATTTTACAATCAAAACAAATAAACATGGAAAATTGAGGTAGCCTATTGCTAACAAAATTACTTGATTATTATGCAAAATGTCTGAAATTGAATATTTTCTAAATTCTCAGGAGCTAAATCTAATAGAAAAAAGGTTGTTGTTCCCCCCAAAATATCGTCTTTTTCACCCCCTTTGCACAAGACCCAGTCTAGCCTACATTACAACTGGCATGCACATAGCAAGATGAGCACCTGTGCAGCACACCAGAGAAGGAGCAATAACCGCCATTCAGACCACTAAAGCTTTTGAATACACCACAATAATGCAAGGCAGTCTTGCATGAAATTGCAGAACTTACATTTTGGGTTTTTGTGTCTGTATTTTTTTTTTTTTTCAGCTTGGCTAAGTTCAATACCGTTTGATAATAACATGACTGAAGCAGAGATGCTACACTCTTGTTTAACTTTTCCATTCATGCTCAACTTTGCTTATAACAGCGGGGCAGAATAGTGTTACAAAAATCTAACATGACACTCAGACATGTGCAGGTCCGTATTTTGGTAGGTTAAATCTGTTTGATTGAAGGGCAGAAGCCGTCTCTTGACGTGGTACAAAAATACGCCCAGGACAATCTGTGAGGAAGGGGTTTTGGGAAAGGACTGTCAGCAAATATTTATTTCAGCAAGAGGCCAAAATATATGCTTAGCGCTTCAGTGGTTGACTATGTCTGGACGGTTCTTCACAGTGGTTAGAATTATATGGACAGCCATGACCCCATGTAACCTCGGTCGAAATGAGACCACATTTTGACTATGGTGCTTATATTTTCTACAATGTGGTAAATGGTAAACGGTGTTCTGGTGTCTCTAATAATGCAACTAAAATCAGAAACTATCCAAATGCATGTATACACTGCCAAACTTTTGCATGAACCGACATTGTGCATCGATTTCAAGTTTTTTCATTGATGGATACTCTACTGTAACCGTATATGACTCACTGCATCTCTCTTGGAAAAGATTACACTGTTGATAAAAGTAAAAACAAATTAAAACGCAGTGTTTTATTTGTATTATGCAAGTCTGAAAAGAAAAGAAAAAAAAATGTAGTTTGTATTCTTGTATTTTATCTTAGTGTAGGTGTACCTAATGAAGTGTCACTTAACTTTTGCTGACGTGTATTTTTTCTGTATGCGAAGAGTCCTTTCATGCATGCAATGGAGTGGATATGGCAGAGGTGCACACTGAGGTGTTATTGATTTGACAGTCTCAAGCCCACAGCTCGCGTTTGAAGTCTCTCCATCCTTCTGTCATAGTGTGTTGTCTCTCTGCTTCTGTAATGGGCCTTTAACTGCCAAAAGTCATTCTTCACTTGTAGTAAACAACAACACACCTGTTCCACACCTGAGATTTTGGTTGTCAGATAGAAGAATGGCACAAAAGTAGTTCTTGAAGTTCCCCCTTTTGATAATTTTTCTCTTCATTTTATCTTTTGTTATTTTTTTCCCCAACATTCTCTATCCGTCATCTTCCACTTAGCCTTATCCCACGAGGCCTCTTGTCCCTGCATTGCACGCTCACAATGCATTTGGCCAGCTCTTATGAAACGCTCTTTTTCCCCGAGCTTGGCTCATTCTTCTGTATCCTGCCCTAAATTTTACCTTCCATTAAAAACACAGATCCCCAAGGTTTATGATTAAATGTTTCAGAGCTTCTCTCTCTTTAGGTGGTTTGTCAAGACAATTGGATATAAATGTATTTATGATTTACTAGTAAAATATGGGATTTCACATTTAAGATGAGATTGACTGGTATGAATCACACTAATGTCAAAAGATATATTAAGTATATTTACAACAAGCTTGGAAATGTGATATGCTCAGTCTATAATATTGAGTTTAAGGCCTTCATGATCCTAGTAAAAGAAAGATGGAAACTGCCAGTGGTTGATGGTACAAGATGCAACGAGCAGGTTGCATGTGTGCACAATGGGCGATGGACATTGGGTCTATCAAGTATGAAAAAAGCCCCAACACTGTTAGCAACTGTCTGCATGTGCGAGATGCGATGTGACAGTTGAGCAGAGCTGTGAGGGCAGACATGATTTCACAAATGGTAGCCCAAGGGACCATTGGTTTTCATGAGGGAGAGAAGGAGGTGGGCAGAGGGTAGGGTGGGCCATGTGGAGCACACTGGAGAGGAATGGATTGAGAGGGTTGGCAGGGTAAACAATCTGGAATTGGCCCAGAATTTTCCCGTTTAGTTTACATCACAGTTACACTATGGGGTTTTGTTTCTAAGATTAGACAGCTGTAGAAATTACTTCATACTAGAAATGTTTTTCATCAGGCTAATAATAATAATAATAATAATAATAATAATAATAATAATAATAATAATAATAATAATAATAATAATAATAATAATTTGAAGTTAAAAGAAAAAGAAACATGCAAGGTAAACTGAAGAGTCTAACTTGTCCAAAGGTGTGAATATCAAGGTGAATGTTTGTAATGACTGTCCATCGCCTCAAAGTCAGCTGAGCCCCAGCTTAACCAGGAGCCTATAATAAAGACAAGCTGTACAGAAAACTGATGAATGGATGAATATTTGTGTATCCATCTACCAATGACTATATTCAGTCTTCGTATGAGTCTTAAATAGTCTCATAGTTGGGGCTTTGAGCACCACCTGTTGCCTCGGCAGCCTTTGAATAGTTTCATGTTGACAGATTAAAAAAAAAAATGCCTACATACATATATGTGGATGTAGCACTTCCATGAGAAGCACAAGCCTGCAAAATTACAAATGAATAAATCAGCCGCTCTCAAAAACAGATCATACAAGCCATGAGAGTTATAATAAAAGATTAATTTATTGTGGAGATGTTGTATTATACTGCCGTGGTGATATCTAGGTGTACCTATAAATTGGCAAAGGGGATAAAGCTGCCAAAAAACCTTCACTGCATCTTTCTGTTCACTTTATGAGTCTGTCTCCACATAAGGGATGTGAAATTGTTCATTCTTAATATATTTTCTTTAGTTTATTGAAGTTATTTCCTTTAATTTGCCACCTTGTCATCTATATCAATCAAATCACTGATAAAGGGCATATCTGCACTATTTCTTGCAACATAGCACGTTACTGTGACTAGTCCTAATACTTTTTTTCCCTTGCATTTTACACCGTTTCAACATGAACGACATCAGCATGTACGAATGGGTAAAAATGGTGACCATGATGATTTTAACACATTCACATTTTTTTCCACATGGAATCTCTCTGAGTATACGTTGAAAAGCTTCTCCTATTTAAATCATGATTCTAATAATGCATAGTTAAAAAAACACTTGGGTCAAAAATAACCCAGATTGGGGCAAAAATGGACTGACTTTTTGAGTTATTCAACCCAAATTAAATTAATTACCCACAGAAAAACCCACAAAAATTAAAGTGCTGATTCATTTGACCCTACTTTTTGGGTTAATTGAATAAACCAATAGAATTGGGTCGAAAATGAACCAACCCACCCATTTAAATCTTTACCCCAAAAAAGCTGGGTCAAACTAAATACATTTTTTGAGCTATTTGTGGGTTACTTATTTAAACCCACCTTTTTTTTTTTAGGGGAGTTAATTGAATATCCCAGTTGAATTGGGTCAAAAATGAATCGACCCAACTTTTTGAGTTATTTAACCGAAAAAGTTGGGTCAAATTAAATTAATAACCCACAAGGGCCTGGTTGTTTTGTGGGTTATTCATTTGGCCCAACGTTTTGTGTTAATTAATTGAATAACTTTTTGGGTTAGTTGAATAACCCCCCAAAAAATGGGTTAATTTTGACCCAACTGTTTTCAGAGTGCAACTACACTAGCCACCATAATTTTATTAATACGGCTGTACACAGAGGCCTCCACGGTCTCAACAACCCACCTCACCCCACAAAAAAAAAAAAAAAAAGTGGATAAGCACAGTGGATAAGAAAAAAACCCCATTTCATTAAATAATGGCCATGTAAGGATAATAAAAGAATACAGTAACATACAGTGGACAACAGCTCTGTTCAAAAGGGAGGGAAAGTTGAATTAGTTTTAGTTATGTTTTGTTATACTTCTTGTGCAAGTACCATTGTGACTAGTGTGATGGCAAAACGTTAAAAGATGAACATATACCAGATTGCAGATGACATTAAGCATCAGTCTATCATTACAATGCTGTCACGTCTCGGTCGTGCACACATACTACATTCACACTTGAATCCCTGCTTTCAGCAAAGGCAAAATTAATCACAGATGTCATATAGTGCGAGGATGACAGCGTGCACACATGCGCTCACTGTGTGTGTCAGCAGTGCTGCGAGTGTGCAAAGCAAGAGGGAGAGAATCCGAAAAACCATTTAACATTTTAAATACCCGCACCGATCTCTCACTCAAGCAAGCCCCATTAATTAAAAGGATATGCGCCGGTGAAGCTCAAATGAAATCTCCCTCTCATTCATTGTAGGATACGTCTTTTAGAATGAGTTTTAGCCCGCCTGTGCAAAAAAAAAAAAAAAAGAGCTTATAATCTAGGCTGCTGACTTTATCATAATTGGATAAGGGTGATTTATGGCAGGTGGAGAGGAATGATGAGGGAGAACTGTACCCCCTTCACACTTTCTCTCATTCACTCTTGCAGTCCGTACACAGAAGGATTTCTTAATGAGTCTGATTGACGCTCTCAACTCATTGGGAGATTTGTTTGTGCACGATCAGAGGGGTTAATTTGTACTTAATTTGGCAAGCTGGGGCTGAATAGAGAGTTCTTCCTTCTCTCTTTTCTGTAATTCAATGACTGCACATCACTTCATGTTTTTGACAAAACAGCTTGTTCAATTTCTGCAAACCTGTTGCCCCTGGTTAACTGTACAGTCAAATGGTACTTCATTTCTATTGCACTTGTCCTCATTAAAATCCTATCAAAACACTGTGACTACTCATTTACCTCCTGATGATGCAGCATCAGCAATTGGGAGTTCAGTATCTTGGATATAAGGATTCGTAGACATGGTTACAAGTAAACTATACATTCAGAACTACATATTCAGGTCACACTTTTTTTTTTTTCTTTTTTTTTTTTAATACTAATTCAATTTAACGGGTACCTTCCTCCCACATTCAGAAATTTATATACATGGCAAATTAATGGCAGACTTTTTTTTTCCCCATCAAGATTAATGCCATTGTACGTAAAGGGTTGGTTTTCTTGATTCCAAAGTGATAGAGAAAAATCATGACAAAGTTATTGCCCAATTTTATTACCCAGCATGACCCAACTACTTCTTTGTACTTAAGAATCATAGCCAAAGTTTTCTCTCTTTTTTTTTGTGTGCAAAATAACTCTATTCAGTGCCCTTGAACTTTTTTTGTGTGTGCGGCCATGCATGGGTAAGCGTGTGCATATGCATGTTTCGATGCATTTCCATTTCTCAATTTATTCATGTGTCATTGGTTTCCTGTGCTGTGGCTTTGCTGTTGGATGTTTGCTTGGGGGCGTGCAACCATTTCAGGTAAAATGACAGTCCTTTCCCTTCGCCTTTCTCCCCAGAGGAAAATCCTTGGGGAGGTCTTGTTGTTGGAGCAAAACTTTGCTGCGTGCCTTCAGAGCGGAAAGTAAAGGAGGTTGCTTGCCACTCTGCTGTGGAACATGCATCGGGGAGTTGAAGCTGGAGCGAGACAGAGCAGAGCAAGAGAGAACAGCGGCAGCTTTAAAAATACCTCTGCATGGGAGCTTTTAACTTGTTCGCTGCTGTAGTAGAAGTCCATCTTGGGGATAAAGGGAGCATCATTAATTCATACAAACCAATGGAATAAATTGTAACACTTATGTAGCCTATATATTACATTCACCTCTGTGTGGCATAGATACACACTACCAATTCAAAACACATTAAACTTGGAAAGATATTCTTGATAAGCGTGCTGCATCCTAGCCTTTTCTCACAGATGTATAATGAATGAAAATAAGTGGAGTGATGACGATAATGATGCTCTCACATTTGTGAGAGGATGTCGAGTTAATGACATGAACAACACAAAGGACATGTCGCTGATAAAATGACAATTACCAACTGCTGACACCAAGTCGCTCATTAAGATTTGGGCACCGCTTGGAGCAAGACTTGTCGCTGGTCTACTGTCAGTGCTGCCACACTATTGCTAATAGCTGTGCCCCGCAGCAAAGTAGTCAATGGCCAATCATCTTTTTTTTTAAAAATAAAAAATATTATATGAATGTGGTTGTGTGTCATCCGTGCCATTATTTATAGCAGTGATGTGAACTGGAACAAAATGAGCTCTATTTTTGTTGAGTACAAATCTGACTCGAGGTGTATTCTAAATCTATGCAGGTGAGGGATGGACTAAGTGTTGGTATTTTTGCAGACCTGTGCAACCAGACGCAGCATGATACATTTTAAAACAAATGTTGCCTTTCAACGGATGCTCTCATTACCTTTAAATGTGCACAAAAGAGGCACAGTTAATCCTATACATGACAAATAACTGATTTGCTCGGGTCCTGCAGTAGGTCGAAGCATATAAAGTACATGTATAAAGAACTGCACGCAGGCATGTACGGGCAAATGATATAAAGTTGTGTAGGAAGATCACGGGTCTGTGAAGTAGGCACTTGGAGACCGCCTTCCACCTGGATCATATGTGTAAAATCTAACAACATCATAATAATTTTGATAGGTCATATGTACCCGGTAGAGAAGGTAGCTGAATGACGGCACATCATCTAATCATGTAATGTGTGCAAAGGCAATACAGGATTGATTACCCAATTTGTAGTCCTAATAGTAAAGACACATACAGTATGCATCGTCATTGAGCCCACACTTGTGTCATGTTCTTTCAGTACGGAATTAGAGCATTACCTTTCTCACTTTTTCTTCACAGCACAGCTGACAGTATTAAACATCTACAAGGTTAAATGTAACACTTCAAAAGTGCAATGATGATGTTTGAATTAAAAACACAATAGCATCAACTCTGGTGGACAACAAACTATTCATTCTGTAAAATCTCACACTGAAATCACACCTACAGGAACCCTTTAAAATGGCTAATTTGCATAAAACCAAAATACCAAATCTTGTCATTGAGACATCAGCTGGTGCAAATTAGACTTAAATACCTATTTAATATTTAACCATGCCCTGCGATTGGTTGGCAACCAGTCCAGGGTGTCCCCCGCCTACTGCCCAGAGCCAGCTGAGATAGGCTCCAGCAGCCCCCGCGACCCTTGTGAGGAATAAGCGGTCAAGAAAATGGATGGATGGATGGATATTTAACCAAGTGATGAACTATACTATCCCAACAAGTATGCCTTTGGGCATGGTGAAAAAGTGACTCTCATTAGTAAAACTGAAATGAATAATAACATAATATGAATTTCTGCAGGCATGCAAGACTGCCCTGGGTGGAAAAGTCAAAGACTATTACAAGAAGAAAATAAAGATAATATCAAGCAAGAGCTTGGGACTGCTAGCGCTAACAGTTCTGGTAGTGTCGGTGAGACATGCTTTGCATTTAGATGGTACCGACAAGTGTGGCCACATATCTGAATAGCCAAAAGATATGCCCTAATATGCGATGTGCCTACGCCGCGATCCTTTTGTACAAACTTCCTATTAAACTTATATTTTCATATGTGATATAAAGGTTCTTGACATTCCAAACACACCTAGCAGGATGTTTTCACTTTATGATTCTTAGCAATATTTTTTTAATTTTAAGGTATTAATAATGAAATGGTGATTAGTAGGGGTGTTAAAAAAATCGATTCGGCAATATATCGCGATATTACATCGCGCAATTCTCGAATCGATTCAATAGGCGGCCGAATCGATTTTTAAACATCCATTTTTGATGGAAAAATATTCACCAAAATGTCTTCACCTTAAGCATGAAAGAATGTTATATTAATGGGACATTTAGCCTTAATATTTTATTTCAATGCTGTTCAAACATGAAACAGATTACAACCTGTATACAACTGTACTTTCATATAAATAAATAATACATTTTCATACAAATCTTACACTGTACAAGTTTACTGATTAGTATTTTCTAAATTTGAATTTAAAAAAATCACAACAATCAAATTATGAATTTGTATCGGGATTAATCGGTATCGAATCGAATCGTGACCTATGAATCGTGATGCGAATCGAATCGTCAGGTACTAGGCAATTCACACCCCTAGTGATTAGACTGTTTTTCAGTCACTGAGCTGTTTGTTGTATGAGAAATGAATGGCAATATTGATTTACTTGTTGGTGGTCTTTTGGTCCTTCCAAACAGCGTGATCATCTTTGTGCAGCATCATAATGAAATTAAGTGTGTGTGTGTGTGTATGGGGGGGGGGACAAGTAAAATAAAAGCCATATTCCTAAAATGGGAATTGCTCAAACCTTCTGAAGCCTCTTCAGATGTGGTATATTAATGAAGTCATACATCATTATAAAAATTGTTTATTGTTCAGCTTTTGCTTTAGTGGGGTTCAGTATTTCCATCAAATGCCTGAGCTTGACACGCTCTTGGCAAGACTAATGAAAATATAGAAGAATAATCGATTTGGGATTAGTCCTTCATTATTAAAATCTTCTCTTTCATTCTTTTTCCTGGCATTTTATGTTTTTCTTTCGTCACAGATGATGTACACGCATGCTGTACTTTACGACTCGGTGCCATCTCTTTTGAAAACACAAAAAGCAAAACAATAGATCACCTTTTTGCATACACTCCGACAATATGATATGCCCGCAATACCCTGGCTGTAAGAAGAGAATGCAGTGCCATAAAGGGGAAGCATGTGTTGTTATTACAGCCACACGCTTTGCACAGCGATGTGATTTATAGCATCGCTTGTCCAATTCCTATGTATATCTGCCCGCATAATTACAAGCAACAACATTTTCTCTCTTGTACTCCGGGCAACTCGCACAGGCTCATGTACATAATTTATTTACTTTCCGACACATTTTAAATAGAAAGCATCAAACCACAAAGTAACCTTGGTGAATCATCCAAGTGTAGTTATGGTGCTGTCACTTTGTGAGAAAACACAGTGGGAATTTGCTAATTTATCACCTTTTCACACACCCTCGCATAAGTCGCTGTTAGAGTGCAATGTTTTTATTAACAGTATCAATATGAAATATGATAAGCATGAAAATGTAATGACTGGTTATTAAGTCCCTATATCCAAACGCCCGCTTGGTTTTCCTCAATAATGAATAAATGAATGATCCTATTTGATAACCGAGTCGGCTGCGTTTCAATGTGACTTTCTCGTCATTTGCCCTCGCCGCATCACGTCAATACTATCAATATCCTTTCTGCTCAGTATTCCATCGACAGTATCTGATGGATTATGTATGAACTTCAACTTTTTGTAGCCAGTGAAACAGGACCCTGACACCCCCCCCCCCCCCCCCCCCACACACACACACACACACTTGTAGATGACCAGACAGAGAATATAAAATGAATATTTCATAGGGCTTCAACGTCCGCCAGTCAAATTTATGTAGACGTTCTGCCAATAAATGGTTGAGAGACTGGTAGAATATGATGTCCTTGGGTGCAATGTGCAGCAGCTGGTATAGGCATGTTGATACAAGCTCTCTTTTTGATAGAATCAGTGGTTCACGCCTTTAATCTAGTGGAGCAGCCAACTGTAACGTGGTGTGCTAGAAGAAAATGAAAAGTCATGTTACATATCAATTTAATGATATCTCAAGAAAATCTCTTGGTGAGAGTTAGATGACTGGCTACAATTTTCAATTGCTCTTTCACTGACTTTGACTTAAGACGAAGCAATGATGGCAGAGTTTCTACATTCAGAGATTGTGTAAGATGGTGGGACCTAAAGAGAAATCGATAATGCAAGGGAAATATACCATATATACTAATACAATCCTCATCATAAATTCAAGACAGATGTTCTGTTGAACTTTAAACAGATGACATGACAAATTGGTGTATTTCAACCCTTATTTCTATGTCAAAAATAATAAATATAAGGAGGAGAAGAAATAGAAACAGCTAGGCTAACTGTTAGCTTATATACATTGCAGTGGCAAACTATTATGTTTGCCATTATGTCTTGGAAACCACATTCTACAAACATAACACAACCAGTTGCTCTTTCATATAAGAGTGTGAGCTGTGTATCACTTCTTAATTGGCTATTGTTATACTTTACAGTCACAAAGTCCATGAGTCAGTCGAACTCACATCGCACAGAATAATCATTCACAGACTTCTATCTGACCTTTTCTGCCTGGAATAGAAGAAAGATACTCTAATTCAGTCTGATCGTTGTCATGTGTGCTTTAGTCTGAAATTTCTAGCTTTCCAGTTTGGCAGAATGTATTACATAGCCTACATAAGTGCCATATTTATGCTCCTGTTTTCCACGAACTCACACAAATTTGCATCGGTTTTAGTGCTTGGCAATGTAGGTAAGCACAGATGTCTCTTTTAATATTTTTTTCATTGTGAGTAGTTAGATTGTAAGACCGAGCTGGAGATGCAAGTTAGTAGAGAGGTTTCTCTGCAAGTGAAGCAAATATTTGCATCTGGAGGAATTGGCACAACATCCTGTGATCAGCTGATTACCATAGTGATGAAAAGCTTCAAAGGGAAGTGTGTTCTTCTTCTGGGGTTGAGCTGAGTTATAGGTTATGAGCGGCAGTCTTGGCTGTCTCTGCGGGCCTGTTCTGCTCAGCAGAAGGAATATGGAGCACTCCACTGTTGATTATAACAAAGTGAGGAGGGGGGGGACAAAGCTTACTTTCCTCCTAGCTAGAAAAAGGCAAGGTTTTGACAAAGAGGTGTTTGGGCTGTTTAAAAATACAGCCACAAGAAAGAGGGCAGTCAATAAAGAAAAGAGCCGAAAAGGGGACATTCAATAAGAGATTAGAGATTTGTGATGAGATTGTCATGGTTCGGTTCTCAGCCCTGTTGTGCTTTTGTTTTTTTCAGTGCCAGTAACGAGGAGGGCGTTCCCCAGCGCCGCACCTGCAACATGTTTGCAATCAAGGCTTTAAAAGGACTCCGAGCAGCACAGCCAGCTGTCGGATTATTATTTGCTCACCTCCGTGTCCAAGTGTTCTCCGCGTTTCCCTGTTGGTAAAAGTTTTTTGAATCTGCCGTCGTCTTTAGTTTACTTGTATTCACGTGTGTGTTTCCGCGTCGCCTTTTGTTTGATATACTCGTGTTGATTGATTCCGTGTACATTTCGTGTCGTCCTTGCCGGGTGCAAGTGAGTTATGTTTTTCTTGTCCTTGCTGTTAGCAAGTGTTTTTTGTTACGTTAGTTCTCCTTGCCGTTTGCAAGCGATTTTTGTTATGTTAGTTTTCCTTGCAGTTGCAAGCGCTTTTTGTTACATTCGTGTTCCCTGCCTTTTGCGGGAGTTTTGTGTTTTCCAATTCCTCCTTGCCTTTTGCAAGTGTCCTTTGTTACTGCCGTGTCCCTCGCCTGTGTGCAGGGGCACCGCTGAAGATTTCGTTGTCTTGCCTGCGCGCAAGCTTTGTGCTTTCGGTTTTTCCAAGAGAATAAATCGAGGTTGTTTTCCTCCTCCGAGCCTGCCTTTTTGGGATCTGTTCTTTATCGACTCAATCGAGTCGTCACAGAATAATCCGACCATGGATCCCGCAGACTCGGAGAAGGTGAGACGGGCGTTGGCCAGCCAGGGGCAACGGGTTGGGCAAACTGAGACCACCTTGGTGGGACTCCAAGATGTGGTAGGCAGGCTTGCTCACCGGTGCGAGGAGATGTTCGCGAGGCTCGAGCAGCTCGGTTCCCGCCGAGTGCTAAACTCGGAATTTCCGCGAACGGACTCAGCCACGTTGGCACCCCCAGCAGCTCATAGGGAACCCGTTTTGCCCCATCCGTCGCGCTATGATGGACAGCCGGGTGGTTGCGGTCAGTTCTTGCATCAATGTTCGCTTATTTTCGATCAGCAACCGTACACCTACGCTCGTGATCAATCTAAGATTGCTTTCATTATGAGCCTCCTGTCTGGTCAAGCCGCTACCTGGGCGATGGTGGTGAGCAACTCACGACCAGACCTCCGGTCCTCCTTCCCGACTTTTGTTTCAGAATTTCAACGTGTGTTCGACCATCCAGTCAGGGGGAAGGAGGCCGGAGGTCGGTTGTTAGACTTAGTGCAAGGAGAAAGATCAGTCGCGGACTACTCGATCGCGTTTCGAATTCTGGCCGCGGAAAGCGGATTTGATGACTGTGCTTTGCGAAGCATCTTTCGTCGTGGATTGAACACTGTACTTAAAGATGAGTTGGCGGTCCGTGACGATACGAACTCTCTCGAGGGACTTATTGAACTCACCATTCGGTTGGACAACCGCTTACGTGAACGGCACCGAGAGCGTGTCTGTGAGCGGCATGGGCCATCCGTCAACCACCGCATGACTGGACTCAGCCTCGTCGACGACGCAGAAGCACGTTCCCTCCCGGGCGCCCCAGCTCACACGGTTGAGCTCATGCCGGTCGGAGGTGGACGCCTGCATCCCGAGGAGCGTCGCCGTCGATGGCTCACGGGAGCCTGTCTCTACTGCGGTCAACCAGGGCATCGGGTGGCTTCCTGCCCGGCGAAACCACAACGTCGGACGCGACCAACCACCCGACTGGGGGGTCGGGCCAAGGAGACCCAGGAGTCTGGAATTGACTCGAACCAGGGTAAGCACTTGCCGGGGGGAACCGAACCTAGCCTTGCGAGTAGGACTAGCTGTGAGGTTCAACGGTTAGAATTGACAGGGGAGTTGTCCGATGGCGGTATGAATCTTAAAATTAAGGCACTCATAGATTCGGGGGCCGATGATTGCTTCGTCGACCCGTGTGTGGTCGAGGCGTTAGGGAGTCCGATGGAACCATTAGAGAAGGTTAAGGAGGTTTTCGACCTCGATGGGCGGTTATTGGCGCAGGTCCGACATGTTACCGGACCACTTACTTTGAGGCTTTCGGGGAATCATGTTGAGAGAAGGAGCTTTTTCGTTATGCCATCCAGTGCTGCTCCCCTAGTATTGGGGCTTCCGTGGCTAAAGACCCATAATCCTGATATCGACTGGGATCAGCCCGCGTTAGAAAACTGGAGTCCCTTCTGCCACGCCCATTGTTTGAGGTCGGCAGAAGGGACAACCACCGTGCCCGTAGCTCCTGTTCCCGAAGCGATTTGCCTTGATCAGGTCCCGGAGGAGTATCATGATTTAGGAAAGGTGTTTAGTAAGGACCGTGCCCAGGCGTTGCCGCCCCATAGACCATACGATTGTGCGATTGAGCTGATTCCCAATGCGCCACTACCGAGTTCACGCTTGTACCAGGTATCCCAGCCTGAACAAGAAGCCCTCCGGGAATATATCTCAAGTTCGCTGGCCAACGGTCAGATACGTCCGTCAAAATCACCTGTGGGGGCGGGGTTCTTCTTTATTGAGAAGAAGGATAAGACCCTTCGTCCCTGTGTAGACTATCGGGGATTGAATGATATTACCGTTAAGAATAAATACCCGCTTCCGCTGTTGGACTCTGCCTTCGCTCCGTTACAATCCGCTAGAATCTTTTCTAAGTTAGATTTGCGAAGTGCGTACCATTTAATTCGTATACGAGAAGGAGATGAATGGAAGACCGCATTCAAAACTCCCCTTGGACACTTTGAATATTGCGTCATGCCGTTCGGGTTAACGAATGCTCCAGCGGTGTTCCAGTGTTTGATTAACGATGTCCTCCGGGACATGTTGAATGTGTTTTGTTTTGTTTATTTAGACGACATCTTAATCTTCTCGCGCGACGAGCACGAGCACCGACAACATGTTCGCCTGGTTCTCCAGCGCCTTTTGGAGAACCGACTTTACGTCAAGGCTGAGAAATGTGAATTTCATTCCAAGTCCGTTCAATTTCTGGGTTTTATTATTGAGGGGGGACAACTGCGAGCAGACCCGATTAAAACACAGGCCGTGGTCGAGTGGCCAAGTCCCAAGACTCGTAAACAGCTGCAAAAGTTTTTGGGTTTTGCCAACTTTTATCGTCGATTTATTAGAAATTATAGTTTACGGGCAGCCCCACTTACCAGATTAACATCGAGTAAAGTCCCGTTTAGGTGGACACCAAGCGCCGAAGAGGCCTTCTCTGAACTAAAGCAATTATTTATAAACCCACCAGTTTTGATCCACCCTAACACAGATGTCCCTTTTGTGGTCGAGGTTGACGCGTCGGATTCAGGAGTGGGGGCGGTCCTGTCCCAGCGGTCGCCAGAGGACGGGAAGCTCCACCCCTGCGCCTTCTTCTCCAGGCGACTGAGTCCGGCTGAAAGCAACTACGACGTGGGGAATCGGGAGCTGCTGGCGATAGTCCTGGCACTTCAGGAATGGAGACACTGGCTGGAGGGCGCCAAGGAACCCTTCCAAGTTCTGACGGATCACAAGAACTTGGCGTACCTCCGGTCAGCTAAGAGACTCAACTCCCGACAGGCACGCTGGGCCCTACTCTTCACTCGATTCAACTTTGTCGTGGACTACCGCCAGGGGTCCCGGAACCAGAAGCCAGATGCTCTTTCTCGAATGCATGACGTGGCTTCCTCCGAGACTGGGTCGGAACCAGTTCTACCGGAACATTGTTTTGTGGGCGCAGTGCGCTGGGAGGTGGAGAAGAGAGTCACGGAGGCACTGGAGGGAATCACAATCCCGGATGGCTGCCCAGCCGAGAGATTGTTTGTTCCTGACCCATTGCGGGCGGAGGTCCTGCAGTGGGGGCACAACTCGAGAATCGCCTGTCATCCGGGAATTCACAGAACTCTCGCCCTCATCGGCCAACGGTTCTGGTGGCCGGAGATGCGAAAGGACATCAAAGAGTTTGTCAAGGCCTGCACCGCTTGTGCATGCGGGAAATCTTCCCACCAGCCGCCGGTGGGACTACTGCGGCCTCTACCCATCCCTTTGCGGCCGTGGTCCCACGTTGCCCTGGACTTCATCACTGGCCTCCCTAGTTCACGAGGAAATACGGTAATTATGACTGTGGTAGACCGGTTCTCCAAACTAACTCACTTTGTCGCTCTTTCCAAGCTGCCGTCCTCCTGGGAGACGGCACAACTGCTCATCCGTCATGTGTTCAAGCTTCATGGACTACCAGTGGACTTGGTCTCAGACCGGGGACCGCAGTTCATCTCCCAGGTCTGGCGAAAGTTTTGTAAGCTGCTTGGAGCCACAGCAAGCTTGTCGTCAGGGTATCACCCACAGACAAATGGCCAGACAGAGAGGGCCAATCAGGACCTGGAGGCCGCCCTCCGATGTGTTTGCCTACACAACCCCGAATCCTGGTCTACGCACCTGTCATGGATCGAGTACGCCACTAATACTCTGCCATCATCTGCGACTGGACGGTCACCCTTCATGGCGGCGTACGGTTACCAGCCACCCCTGTTCCCGTCACAAGAGGGCCCCATCGAACTGCCCACGATTCAGCAGCACCTACGTCGGGCCCACAAAGTATGGCGGGAAACACGAGCTGCGTTGTCCCGAACGGCGGTCCGCAACAAGGAATTAGCGGATCGCCGGCGGCGACCTGAGCCAGCCTACAAGGTAGGGGACAAGGTTTGGCTTTCCTCCCGGGACATGCGGCTGGCCGGAGGCGCCAAGAAGTTGGGCCCGCGATTCATTGGTCCATTCGAGATTCTTGCCATGATCAATCCTGTCACAGTGAAGCTCCGACTACCCGCCTCCCTCAAAGTGCATCCGGTGTTCCACGTCTCCCTCCTTAAGCCTGTGACCCCCAGCCCACTGAATCCTCCCGCACCAGCTCCGCCTCCTCCCAGGTTGGTCGATGGGGACCCGGTCTACACGGTCAAAGAAATTTTGGACTCAAGGTGCAGGGGCCGGGGCTTCCAATACCTGGTGGACTGGGAGGGCTACGGACCTGAGGAGCGCCAGTGGATCCCCCGCTCCTGGATCCTGGACCCGTCATTGCTCGAGACCTTCCATGCTGCACACCCAAATAAGCCAGGTGGTCCGCCAAGGGGCGTCCGTTAAGGGGGGGGTACTGTCATGGTTCGGTTCTCAGCCCTGTTGTGCTTTTGTTTTTTTCAGTGCCAGTAACGAGGAGGGCGTTCCCCAGCGCCGCACCTGCAACATGTTTGCAATCAAGGCTTTAAAAGGACTCCGAGCAGCACAGCCAGCTGTCGGATTATTATTTGCTCACCTCCGTGTCCAAGTGTTCTCCGCGTTTCCCTGTTGGTAAAAGTTTTTTGAATCTGCCGTCGTCTTTAGTTTACTTGTATTCACGTGTGTGTTTCCGCGTCGCCTTTTGTTTGATATACTCGTGTTGATTGATTCCGTGTACATTTCGTGTCGTCCTTGCCGGGTGCAAGTGAGTTATGTTTTTCTTGTCCTTGCTGTTAGCAAGTGTTTTTTGTTACGTTAGTTCTCCTTGCCGTTTGCAAGCGATTTTTGTTATGTTAGTTTTCCTTGCAGTTGCAAGCGCTTTTTGTTACATTCGTGTTCCCTGCCTTTTGCGGGAGTTTTGTGTTTTCCAATTCCTCCTTGCCTTTTGCAAGTGTCCTTTGTTACTGCCGTGTCCCTCGCCTGTGTGCAGGGGCACCGCTGAAGATTTCGTTGTCTTGCCTGCGCGCAAGCTTTGTGCTTTCGGTTTTTCCAAGAGAATAAATCGAGGTTGTTTTCCTCCTCCGAGCCTGCCTTTTTGGGATCTGTTCTTTATCGACTCAATCGAGTCGTCACAGAGATGAGCATTATACTGTTTTGAACTGTCTCTTAATTAGGTCTCAGAAACTGTCATTGCCCTTCCATGGCCACGAAACAACATTTATATTCTGTTCCTTACTAGGACTGAATCAGGGATGATCATGGTCATCTGAAATTTGCTGACACCCCATTTCTTGAGGCACTTGAGGGGGTCAAGGTAATACGCAAAGTGGTGTGGCGACACTTTTATTGCAACGCTCACTCCCCCTTAAGTTAATATTTGTCACCATGCATGCAGAGTGGAGAATGTGGGGGTGTGGCTGTCTTTAGTTAACTCATAGAAGCAAAGGGGGATTTGGATGCTGACACCGTATTTTTTGTATGTGTGTGTGTGTGGTGTGGGGAACGATGCCAGACACACCTCTCTGTCTCTCTTTTGGACACTGCTGCTCAGCAATGCAGCACTGTAGCAAGAGTTTCTGCTTGGAATGTGTGCGGAAGGGAAAAAGATGCCATACGTGAGCGCGGCACTGGAAATGAATACAAAGTCACTATGTGTCAAACTAGCAGCAACACGCGGCCCTGATATCGAGATAACAAGCTCACATGAGTGGAGCACGATGTAGCCACTTGGACAATCCCTGCATATATTGCAAATATCGTGGCACAGTGCTGAATTGAAGTGGCATCCTGCCAGTGATCAGCTTGTGTGTGTGTGTGTGTGTGTGTGTGTGTGTGTGTGAGAGAGAGAGAGAGAGAGAGAGAGAGAGAGAGAGAGAGAGAGAGAGAGAGAGAGAGAGAGAGAGAGAGACCTTTCATAACAAAAATGCAGAAGGCGGACATACTGTAATTTTCACATGTAGTGTTATTATCGATGGTGGAGAAATTGATATATAAAGGTTTTTCTCTACTACCCTATTTACCCTATTTAGCCCTTTAAGACTCTTTTGTGATTGAAGTGGAAGTCAGTCTTAAACATTTATTTACAATAATATGTTATATGTGAACTCACTAGTGTAAACATGACATTCTGATTAATACTACATTTAAATGTCGTATTACAATTGTGGAAATATGAGTTATGAAAGCAAAATCCAGCCATTTTTATCCATCTCAAGGCAGGGGCGGCCGGCCATTTTGATACTTGCTGTCGACTGAAGATGACATCAGTCGCTCAGGACTAAGGCAATGACGAGCTCACCTGTTTTCTGAAGCTCTGCTGTGATTGGTTGTTACCTGAGACCTGAGCAGCATTGATGTCATCTTCAGTCAACAGCAAGTGGCAAAATGGCCGCCCACTGAGATGGATAAAAGCGGCTGGATTTTGCTGCTTAACTCATATTCCATATTCCACTTAGTCTAGTAGGGTTGCCCTTTCGGGCTAAACAGTATATATAAACTTGACTTGAGTTGACTTGACACAAAAGAGAGCTTATCACAGTGCTTATAAGAAAATATGTCCTTTCTCATGTAGTAATTCAGAGAAGTGTTATAATATAACACGGGTCAGAGCATGGGACAGACACATTCAAAACAAACTTTAAAGAAGCACATATCTCAGTCCAAAATAGTTTCACATCTTTAAACTTCCAGGATATAAGTATATAAAGTCCATATGAGCAATGGGTACAGATCCAAAACGGTAGCCTATATGCTTCATAAAAGATAGCTCTTTCATGGAGTAAGATTCTATGGACATAATTAAAATGGATGTGTGAGAACAATCCAAGAGCAAGGGCTCTCTTTTCATTGATAGCGCATCTGCTCCATGGTTCCATGCTCCATGGTGGTAGATTCTGATTTTCGGATTGCTTGCCAGTTTGGCAGACTGGTCTCTGCCAAGCTGGTTGGACAGGCACAGCAAAGGAAGCGTTTTGGAGAGGTGTTTGGCAGAGTCACAATTTTGAAGCAGGATGTTGATGTAAACTTAACACAATTATTCCACTGGACAATCAAGATATGAGGAAGGCATAGACACGATCGGTGGTGCAGCGTATGCCAAGTCAAGATTCTATTAGGGTTAGGCTAACGTTCTGGATTTAAAGGGGATGAAAGGAGTCGTTTTGATTGGCCATGATTGAAGTTATCTTTGACCACTCCCACAGAGAGGCAGCTTCCCCTTTTGCAGATCCACTGGCCTGCACTCATCTGCGAAATTACCAACATCGGGTCTAACACGCCTCACAGGTTTTTATGCCGGTCAAGAAAATAGAGCCCCATATCTCATCCCATGTTGAAGAGAGTCCTTGCCAGTGTAATAATGAACTCAGAACACAGATGTGTAATGGCATTGAGTTTTAAATTTTTAGATTTGATATGGGCAATTATTATGAGGAAATTCTTGGTTTGATGGTATATACATAGTATGCAACGGAGGCTCTAATCGACTACTGCTATTATTTTCTCCTTGCGCCGCCCCCAAATTTTAAACCTGGTCGATGATCCCATACCACTGTCACGTTACTGCAAGATGCACTTATAAAGGCTTTTCACTGCATGAGAAAAGCAAGTTATTCTGTAAAATTGTATGGCCAAAAAGCGATGGCTTAGTTTACTAATTTATTCCCAAAAACGTATAAATATGTTCTATTTTAAATGTTTGAAGTGTCCCAAAGACGTATTTATACATTTTGTTTTTTAATGCTAGAACATACAGAAGGCTTTGATGCAACCTCTCAACTGCAAAGAGCGGTTGAAGAAATGGTAGTTATTACAGAAACGGCTAGCAGATGGTAGCAGAGTATAAGAGATCAACCGGCTTTCCCCACACTTCTAAGCAGATTTTTGAATAATGATGAAACTTATATATAATATAATATATATATATATATATATATATATATATATATATATATATATATATATATATATATATATATATATATATATATATATATATATATATATTGCTGCAAAACAGAAACAGATAGAAATAGAAATATACTTTTTTTTCCTGGTGAAAGAAGAGAATTTAATCTTTTTTTGGTTGCTTTTATAACAATAGAACACAATATTCTGTGGGGCTTGCAAAATCTGTGAAAATCCAGTAAAACAGGAAAGTGAAGGAAATTGCTTCTGTGGAAATGGCTGGGAGTGAATGAGTTAAAAGTGAATCCAACATATATTCACATACATTTAATGGTTCAGAATAACCACCCATGCCACATAAATTAATGGAGAGGAAGAACAGCGACGTCAGGGTTCCTGGTAGATAGGAGCCACCAGCAAGGGTGGGTGTCGGTCAAGGACAAGTAAGTGTCTGGCCACCAGTCAATCATTTCACAGGCTCACCAAGCGCTCCAGGCCAGGGGTCAGAAGTGGAATTGCTCAGTGTGTATGCGTGTGTATGCGGGGGTGGGTGCGTCTGTATGTGTGTATAACCTATTTACATTAGCTGTAATGTGAAGTCATGGGGATTACACACAGATCTGGCATGGGCCTATTTCTAGGTTTTCTTCCTTTTGATGGCAAGTGGAAGACCACTGTCTCACCCTTGTGCAATGGCCCATTTAAAAAATAAAAATAAAAATAAATAAAAAAACAACATGGCTCTCTTTCACTATTAATTAAAAAATGGGGCCAAATCTAAAGCAAAAGCATACATATTTTAAGTCATAAAAACAGAAATAAATGTGCTCATGTTTTAATGATGCACTATTCTATATTTAGCTCCATTGTGTTTCTGTGAACGCTATCAATTAGTATAATGTTGTTCTTCTGCTTGACCACCACTTGTTTCCCCTGATTAAACGCAAGATTCTTAGCTTGTCAAAGTTGTATGTTCAGGCAATTCTGTTTTGACAGAGTATGAAATATACATGTGTAGTATAAACATGTATGCTATTTTATATCTGTAGTGTACATTAATAAATATGCAGGCAGAAAAACGCCAAATTAGATAACACACCATTTAACACTTAAAGGAAGTGTTAAGATAAATTAAACACCATCATACATATCATCATATTTAATTATATATAATTAATTATATATTCTATGTACCACAGATTGCTGGTGTGGAGTGGGTTTCATTTCATTTCATTTCAAAAACATGCTAAGGATCTAAATTGTCCGTAAGTGGGAATGTGAGCTGATTTGTTGTTTTTTCTATTATGTATGTGTCCTGTCAAGAGTGGTAATCAGCTGATCGCCTCTCAATCAATGTCAGATGTAATGTAGGATCATGTGACCCTAATAAGAATAAGTGGTGCAGTGTACAAAAAAGAATAGATTAATTGTGATTTTTTTTTTTTTTTCACGAGTACTGGTCGTAATGTATACAATAAAAATGTATGGTTATCTATTTATTATTATATCACATATACTGATATACATACAAAAATTCTGTGCATAGCAGCTATTTGTCACCGAAAGCCGCCACATGCTGACAACATCATTGGGTCAATGCTGCCATCTACTGTTCTACTGCACTGATGCTTGTGCTTGAGTTTTGTGAGAACCAATAAATATACAGCACATGAGAAAAGAAAGTCACATTGCATTGTTTATGTATCAGGGAGTTGCACTGCCTTATGAAAATATTCAGATCAGCAACATACTACAATAGTTTGCTTTTTATGCATTTTCAACAGATTTTACTGCCGCTGCATCCTCACAGCAGTTTAAATATGCTAAGAGAAACTATCAACTATCAACACACCAAATGTGTGTATTGTGTTTGTGCCTTTCTGCTGATTTCTGTAAGACATTTGGTATATATATATATATATATATATATATATATATATATATATATATATATATATATATATATATATATATATATATATATAGATAGATAGATAGATAGATAGATAGATAGATAGATAGATAGATAGATTATTTTAACTCATTCACTGCCAGTCATTATAGAAAATTTTTACATTTCCAATACTCACGTGATATTACATTCAATAATTATATATAAACCGAATCTACCAAATAACAGAATAGACTCCCTACTTTTTGTCCCGTCCCGTTCTTTTATAATTGACAGCAGAAAAATGTAGGTTTGCCAAAATACAGCCATTTCTCCCATGGACTCTGAAACTGTGTTTATTTCCTATAAAATGGGGCAATGATGTCATCTACCGGTGGTTGGGCATCAGTAAAGTTGTTTCCAAGTTTGATATTTACAGTGGAGCATGCTCAGATTCGCCCCCATTTAGCACCGCTCTAAAAAATACAATTGACAAGTATACTTGTCAAAGGCAGTGAATTTAATCATTTTCAAGTAATTGTCTCTGTGTCTTTGCTTTAGTTCATAAGAACTTGTTCTAAATTCATCTACCTGGTTAAAAAAAAAAAATGAAAATAATCAACAGCAGCCGCCTGCAAAAAGTTGTACATAATTGCAATTTAATTACCACAGGATGGATGGTGAAAACGTAATAGAGCCAGTCAATTTGTCGCAGAGGCTTCAAGTATATTAAATCAAGAAGGCAACAGCTTGCAGCCAACTTGGATAATTCATCAATTAAGCTTAAATTGTTAAGAATTTAGTCAATATATAACCCGTATCTCTCTTACTTGAGCGTCATCATGCCAAATCAGTGCAGTCCCCGAGGCATGAAGGGAAAAAAAATCATTACACTTTGAAAGGATTAAAAGAATATGTAGTGATGACACCAAAACCCATCTAATTATGCTGGGAGAAGCTAAGCTTCTCATGCCACTTGGGTGACCTCCACTATAAGTGATGTCACACACACCAGGAACACTTGGTTCCAGGCACTTGAGCCTCTGACAGAATCAGCCACTGTGTTTAAAAGGCTGAGTCGGGGGGGTGACTTATCAGTGTGCAACAGCTAGGCTGCCAAAATAATTGGAAGTGAAAATGATAACAGGAGCAGGAATAGTGGGCATGTGGAATGTGCTCTTCTTTTAATTGAATGCTGTAATTAAGACACACATATGAGAGGTATAAATCTTAACATCTTCAATTTATCGTTGTTTAAAAGTAGGAATAAATGTTATAATAATATGCCACTTGATTATACCGGTTATATATACTAATGGTTGAAAAAACATGCCAGCTTTAACGTCTCCCTGTAAACGTAAGTATTTTGGCAGGACAAGGTTTCAGGCCCGACTGCAATGATATGTAAAATCACAACATAATGAATAGTATAGTCTAGTAAAGTATACTAAATGAAAAATAAAAACAATGTATCTCTGTACCCTACTTAATATATTGTACACTTTCACATATAAATAGACCTTGGAACATATGAAAAACATATTGGCTACTGTGTCTGTATGTATTTTTATGTGGCATTTTGTCGGTAGTCATGCTGTCTGAAATAAAAAAATAAAAAAATAAAAAAATAAAAAAATAAAAAAATAAAAAAAAATAAAAAAATAAATAAACAAACAAACAAACAAATTCATTATTCGTCTTAGATAACCTACTCGTTTATTGACAATCAAAAACAATTGGCAATACATGTTCAACGCAGTTCGGCGTTAACAATCCAATTCATCATCCGGCACGAAAGGTGGCAGTAGTGTACACATACTTAAAAAAATGATGTTTCTATAGTTAGCGAGAAAGCATCTTCTTACGCGTCATTATACATGACGTAATGGGCCTAGTTTTCGTTTTTATCAGAGCTTTTGATAAGCTAACGTTTGTTAGCATCTCCCGGAGACGGGCCAGATTTCACACATTACAATGGGGATCGAAGAAGAAGCGGACCGGACGCTTTTTATCAGGAATTTGGATCCACGAGTGACGGAGGAGCTTTTATTCGAGCTGTTCTTACAGGTGATGTTATCTTTGCAACTGCTGGCTTTTGCTAGTCGGTTGCGACTGCTAGCTGGTAGCACAACTCCGTTGATCGAAATATTAACATTACATACATCCACGCTAAATATAATCGCAGTAAAGTTAGTTCGCTTTCAAACTTGAAATGAAAGTGTGCAATTTGGAAAATAAATTAAAAAAAAATACATAAATAAATAAATACGGTTTATTTCAACTCATGTTAGCATTGCACATGCTAGCATCGGCTATTTAGCCACAACATTAACAAAACTCTCTCAGCAGGCAGGACCTCTCATCAAAACCAAAATTCCAAAAGACGGAGATGGCAAACAGAAAACTTTCGGTTTTGCCGTATACAAACACGAGGAGTCGGTGCCGTATGCCATGGAGCTCCTAAACGGGACGTCGCTGTTTGGTAGAACGATCCATGTGCAATTCCGAACAGGTATGTTACGTTTGCGCAAGTGCCGTTTGTTTTGACACAATTTATGGAATAAACGTGATCCCATTCCTCCGATGGGCAATTTCAAAATGCATTGGGAAAATTACAATATTCACCAAGCAGGTGAATTCAAGGTGACAAGTGAAAATTTTTGCAACATCTCGAACTCATAGTAATGTAATAAAGAAACGAATTTATATGAGAGAGCTAAATTTTCTCTTGTTGTTTTAAGGTCAGTTGTCCTGCCAGACCTGATCCAAGTTGATGTAAAAGGACCTCTTAAATTTAAATGGTTGTGAAATGTCTTCTAACCAAAGCAATCCAGTTGCGATTGATTCAGTGCCCTTAGAAAAGAGGCGGAAGTGTTGTTACGTGCCACATAAAGGCATAAACAAGACATTCTGGCGGATATAATTAATTGTACTGCTAAGGGTAGATAGATGAGTTTCAATCACAAGTCGTCTTTATTTCTAAACTCCTAACCATTGCTCGTTGAATGGAAACAACCATGCCAGCGTGATGTCACCATTGACATTGTATTTTCCAAGTGCATGTTAAATATTTCACTGTCAGCAGGGCGTTAGATTTTTTTGACGGAGTTCTGCTACTATCGCAGCAACATAACCTGGTTTGTAAATATTTGTATGAAAAACACTTTGGCTGTGGAAATAAAACTATCCATTGAAAAAATAGTAAATATGGTAACTGCAAATACTGGTCATGTAATGCACACTTTTATATTTTGAGGGCATGTCTAAGCAGGAATATAATTGGGTGCTTGCAGAGAAGGGTTATAGGAATTTTTCTTTTCAATCAGTTTTCAGGACAAGTTTGTTAGTTTTTGTTAATTTTGTTTCCTTTCAAAAATGCTTCATTTTAGTTTTTAGTATTAATTTTTGTATGAGTTTTTTTGTGTGTATTACTTGTGATTTAAAAAAACCATCACAGTAAGAATTGTGTAGTAAACACTCAAGAAAAATATTTTCAAAACAGCCGTACAAGTGGCCTTTCGCTTGTAATGGTGCTTGCTTATACCTGCAAAGTACACAAAGTGCTGTAACACTGTTGCCACAAATCAAATAAAGGTACTGTAAAACAGACAAGTTGATTAAGCCTCAACTAATGGATTATCAAATTAATGCACAACCATTTTAACAATCAAGGTTTCATTTTAGAGACATTAACTTAAAATTGTCCAAATCCTCAGATTTCAGACTATCAAGTATCAACATTAATGATTCTGATTTCTATAATTATTCATGAAAGCAGATTGATTATATCGTGTTTAATGAAAATAAAGCAATGGTAAACAATTTCTTTTACATTAATATACAACTTAATCAGTAAATTAATCGGTTTTAAAAAAGGTGAAGAACACCAGTCTATGGTGTGATGTTGCTTGTTGTTTAGTGGTACTTAGTTGTAAAAATATGGAACTATTCGTATTACTGTATAACAGTTTGTCATGCTTATAATGTAATGTTGTTTATAGGCAGCACCCACAGCAACAGTCCTGGGAACTCGAGTCCTACAAGTACTCCTAATCCCCACGGACTGAGGTGAGCTTGGAGAAGTCGCTTTCGTTAAGGCCGACACTTCTGCTTAATGTCACTTTTTTTGTGTGCTTGTTGAGGGGATAGTTATTTGATTGTGTTGCTCTTGCAGGGTCCCACCACAGTTTGTGTCTCCTCCACACACTCCTCCAGCTCTAATGCAAAGGTCTTTCTCATCCCCTGATAGTATGCAGAAGCATGCCATGGTAAACCCTCTTATTGTAGATAGTGATGGACAAATGAAGCTTCATGAAGCACTTTTTTTTTTTTTAACTCTAGTTGGCACGCTTGGATTAAGGATGTAGCCTTTATCTTTAAACCAAGAGTGCCATCTAGAGGATTAAAAAAATATTGAAAGTGCTTCATGAAACTTCATTTCCCACCAATAAGACTACATAAAGATGAAGTGCAGCTTGAATTTTGTTGATGCCCCCTTCCAATACAAAGTGTATTCATTTTCCTTCTCCCATTCCAAGATGAACATGATGTCTCAGCAACAGATGCAGCACCAGCAGAATTCCTGGGGAGGCGGCGGCCATCACTACGACGGCCATCACCACAATGGCCGAAGTCGCAACAGGCACTATGATGACAGGAGCGGTAACCATGGTTACCATGATGGTAGGTGGAGACGCTACTAATCTAACGGACTCATTTATGAACATGTCAACATATGCTCAGGTTGTTTTGTACAAAAAAAAAGATTATTTTAAACCTTTTTCTTTTGTTTGTTTACTTGCATAATGTTTTTAAATTTGTACTTAATGTGACCCAGATCACAGGTCACTTCTGGCTCATGTGAAAAATTTGATTCTTGTTTAAGTTGACAGAAAATGGCATGGCTTTTGTATTGTTTAACACACAAAAAATGGTGCTCAGAGTAGTTGTACAATTGTCAGGTAATTTTCCAAAAAAATAAAAAATCCACCAGCACCACCTATTGTGCAGCATTGAGCTCTCAGCTCGTTAAAAATGTTCCCTTTTTTTATTTTTTTAATCTTGACTTTGTAAGACAAAAAGTTGTGTTTTAAAGTGATCATGAGTATAAATATGTTTTAAAGTGATCATGATTATAAAGATTCTTTGGCTCAACATTTGCATCCTGTTTCATTCCTGCACAAACTATTGTACGCCGTGGGGACGCGTGGCTTTATGTGCACCTATAAATGGCCCACTGTGTAACTAATATGCTTGCGGGTTAGGAAGTAATCTACAGGTGGCGCCACGCATATCCTTTCAATGAAGCCAATTACCATGGTAAACGTATCCCCAGCCACATGATCGGCTCCTACATGTGACCTTTCTATTTAGGATGTTTTCGAGGCTTGCCATGGATTTGTCACCCACTCTGTCCGCTTCGCCACGTGCAATTACGTGGAGGTGTTTCTTGTTACCCCAACGTGGACGCAGACCAGCTATTCTGGGACAATCCTCCTGGAATAGGAACCGCTTTGATCCGCCGCATCTCATGTTGCTATCGTTCTCTTTGCATCCGTGACCAGGTGTCCCGGCAACAAAGTGATGATCGCATCGCATAACAAGCGACGCTGAGGTCATAATCTAGCCTTCCGAAAGTGCTTAAAGCCGCCGAGTTGCATGCAGGAGCAATTAAAGCGTCAGCCTCGTGGAAGTAAAAGTGTATTTACACCATTGTGTGTGCTCTAATCAATTTTATCCTCTGCAGGGTGTCAGGCGGAAGGCCATTATTATTATTATTATTATTATTATTGTTGTGACACATGTGGTGGTATTACTGCTTTAATTGCTTGATCTGGCTGGCGTCTCCTGCTCTCAAGCAGCCAGATTAGACAGCATACTAGCTACTGGATCCACTTAAACTCCACCATAACCCGATGACGACCATCACACCCTCAACAAACAGCCTGTATTAAAATAAATTTGAATGATTGCACTTCATGATAGCTTTTAGCAAAATAAAACAAAATCAGGTACACCTACACAATTACAGAGGTTATTATTAATTTATTTATTTATTTGTGTTTTACTTTTTTGTGCATCATCACGTTTAGCAAGTGTACCTAATTTAGTTACCCTGTTGAATTTTAATGACAAATGCTGGCTGGCCTCATCATTAGGTACACCTATAGTCTGAGGTCCAATATAAAAGTATAAAAAATAATTGTCAAAAACAAAAAATATTTATTGTAATTTTCTGTTTTTTCTTCTTTGTCAAATTCATTGTGCAAGTGTCCCTAATGAAGTGACCACCGAGTATATATTACGACCGCAGCGTGCACAGCTGCAGCAGTTTTCTTGACTTTTTACCCTTGAAATGAGAAACTGTTAAATCACTTCATTATTTTTTAAAGAAACAGGAAAACAATATAAATGTCAAACATAACTTTTGATGAGGAAAAAATCCATCAAAATTAATTATGAGCCGATTTACCATCATTTGATTCTAGAAACTGGCTGATTATTTATACGAACTTCTGAACTAAGCCTATTTTCTGCGTTACCCTTCTATTTTATTAATTGTTAAAACGGGCAACAATTATGAATTCATTTTAAAATTAAGAGATGGTTATTTAACTAATTGGGTTCGTGTAACAAGGATTAATAATGAATGATTTGTATGAATACCAAAGTACTGCATTTGCACAAAAATAATATTGTCATAGGTTAAGATGTTGACGTTTTCTCTGTCGAAAAACTAACAAAACTTTACAACAAAAAAATATGCTCAGCATATATAGGCCTTACTCATCGTTGTTGACAGTGCACTAACAACAGCAATTGTAAACTTTTAGTAGTGTCAATCAAAGCTCACGGCAGATTTGTATTTTTTATTTTTTTTTAAGTGTCATAATTGTGCAGTTTTGAAGTGCATGCAAAGCATTGCACAACTATTCGCACTGTTCTAAATAAACCGTAATTAAACTAAATTAAAAATGAAGTTCGAATGCTTCATTTCAATTTTACAAAATACAAATGGGGGGAAAAAAAGGAGACAATTGAAATGAATGGAGATCGTCGTCCGTATTGGTTTGAGTCGCGACAGTCCATCAGAGGAGGGCGGGAACAGATGGAGGAAGCATGAGCAAGAGACCAACTTAAAAAAAAAAAAAGAGAGAGAGACCCGCAGTGGTTTATATAGAAGTGGATGCGAGTAAGTGCGGGTCTCAGTCAGCTCATCAGTCTTCTTAACACAAAATGAGAGTAGCGGCACTAGTGGCGTAGCCAAGTGGTCTGACGTCTCCCCCCTCTCCGCTTCCAAGTCTCCTTGCACTTGTTTCGACACTTCGCACTCAGCGAGCCAACATGCACTGTCAAGCCGAGGTGAGGCTCTCCTCCCCCGGCCAGATGAAGGCTGCCAGGCGACGCTACAAGACCTTCATGATCGACGAGATCCTCTCCAAGGAGGCTTGTGATTATTTTGAGAAATTTTCCCTCTACTCAGTGTGTCCGTCGCTCATCGTCCGACCGAAGCCTCTTCACTCTTGTTCTGGTAAGAAACTTAATTCTTTTAACTCACCTGATTCATTCACGATTTGACCCATTTGCGGGTTCAGCGCGTGGGGGACTTTTACGCACGCTTTTACGCAAGACAAATTTTATATTTAGTGTATTTGTAAAGTTATCTAGACAACATTGGTGTATGCAAAATGTGGTGTTCAATGCAAATATTTGGCTGATAAAATTTGTAAAACATTTTAGATTTATTTAACATGTTTCATCACTGTGCCTATTGCTTCTATTCCTCAATTGAACCCAGTTACTATTTTATTATATTACTGTATTTCTGTTTTTCAATGTGGCCACAGAATTAACACACTGGGAGGTTATAAATCACACCACGTGTTAAGTATGAACATCCCTTGTGCTTATAGGGGAGTCTGATGTTAGTTATGTTAAAGAATGATATAGCTCAGAGTATCTGAGCTACGATTCTGATACAGTTTTTAAAAATAACATTTTGTGTTTAGATTAAGCCTCAAACAGATATAATATAGGCTACGTTAATTAAAACTGCAACTTAACATTGTTTTAATATCTCTAAACTCTCAAAAATAGTTACAAAAAGGCAATACAAAATGAAATGATCATAAAATTGTATTCATAATATATAGATGTGTCAAGAACAACTAATTAACTGTGAGCATTCTAAATAGCTTCCATGCAGTCAAAAGGCTACTGCCTGCTCCACTAACCATTAAAGATAATTGCTCTAAAGTCTGCAATAATAACCAGTGCAACTTGATGATGACAGTGCTGGTGGTGATGGGTGGTGGGGGGGGGATACAAAAATAGGAAGAGTGATCCCCTCATCCCTGTGATATGGTGTATGCGGGAGGGCATTATGGCTGGCACCACGAAGCTCCGATGGATAGAGTAACCTGCTTCGGGGCACTGGAACACGGTGCCCACTTATTTGGGGCTGCGGGGGTGTGAGACACATTATATTCTCCAACATCTATTGCCTTTAGTGCTTGATATAGAAGCTGTCAGGTTGATGTGGGCCTCAAGCAGTGAAAAAAGTTTGCACTGAATTTGAGGACTTGACGGATGTCATGACCGGCTACTGCCAGCAGATGGCGGTAAAGGACATAACTGTCAAAAGAACCCCACAGTATGATCTGATAACCAATTGTTGCTTCTGGGTTGCTTATCAGCTTCTCGATACTTTCTTAATTTTAACATAACTTGGATCACGCAATTCATTCTGAAAAACAAACAACATAATGGCAGCATGCAATATTTTATATGGGAGATATGGGCCAGCAAGGCTTTTAGCTGAACATCCACTGTGACCTAATCTCACTTGACAACATGATGAAATATCCCATCAAAACAAGAAAAGGGTGTTTGTGCATGCGTTCGTGAGTGTGTGCCGGCTCAAAGGGAAATCCAAGCCAGCAAAAGAGTTTTCATCCCATCTTAAACCCTAAATCTGTGTCAGACAATAAAGCCTCCCATTAAGCATAATGCTTCCCTGTTAGGCTTGATTACACCCATGTCAACACATACAGACAGGTATGCACACACACAGGGCGCACACACTTTTCAGTTAAGATTAACTTTGATCAGCAAACCATTTCCACACAACCAACTACAGTAAATAACTCAAGAGCTATCCATTCATCTGAGATGCAACGTTCTGGTTTTGTTCTCACGTTGATTTGGGCTTGTCAAATAAAACATGAATTCCACCATCATTCTGAAACTGAATAATAATAAACAAATTCATCAATTAAAAGACACATACTTGAAACAAAGTATAACTTCTGTGGACTATCATATTCACTTTTTAATGTCACATTTGTTTTTTTGCATTTTATATATCATGACTTCTCTCATCCACAAAATATTTCAGAAAATACTTGAATTCAAGCTGAAAATCGCACATAGTATTTCCACAAACATGTAAATTAATACATGACCTAATAATGACATTTGTTGATCAGGTCATGTTATAGCATATACTTTGTATAATATGCCAAAAATAAATACAAAAATTAATCTAATGAGTGGGCTTCTTGATGGTATACTGTGTACAGATTAAATAAATATATAAAATAAATAAAAACACATAAGCCTGTTCTAACAAGGTCCAAAATTTGGACATGCAGTACATGTTTTTATTACCTATTACATTTTTTTATTGCTCCCTTCCAAAATAAATAAACAAAAAAATAAATGTAATAACAAATAAACAAAAAACACATAAAAAATAAATACAAAATGTATTTTCTTCATTTTCCAGATAAAAAGATTTTCTTTTAATTGTTTTTAAAAAGTTTTTTTTTATAGAAATCATTAATTTTTCAAATCATTTATTTGAACATGGTTTGATTAAATACTACTTCTTAGATTTGTTTTGTTTACCGGATAAAACTAAAAACTGTATAGGTTGCATGATGCAACCTCACAAGCATTTTTTTTTTTTTTTAGGGGGGGGGGGGCAGCCTAGCATGCATACACTCACCATTCAAGTTGTACTGCTGGAAAACAGTCAAGTTCAAATGTAATACAGCGCTTTTTGTATGCTTCCTTTCTAAATTCTAGTGAGAACAGTCAGTTAAACAAGTATGTACATGTCCAATGGAGGAAATGTTGTTGATAGTATCTGTAATAAAAAGGAAATTGAACGTCTTGATCTATTCTTAGCCGTAATGGTTACCATAAGCATTTCTTACATAGCGACCTTGATTATCAAGCGTATCTGTTGCGCTAGTGCTCTTTGCAGTTCCTTAAACAGTTTATTTGTAGCCTATTGACAGGACGTGGCGCTTGTCAACAGCGTGTCAGATGCGAGCTCATGCTGTCAGTGGAAAGTCACCAGTGACGCGAACGTTCTCCTCTTTTGCGCCTTCTTTGTGCGCCTCTCACTCAAACGTCAAGCTCTTTGCTGACAAGATGTCTTCTCTTTGTCCGAGAATCAAACCCCCCCGTGCCATGATTCAGTAATACAACTCATGCACCAATTGATATTGCGACTGCCAGCGGAGGTGATTTATAGTGAGAAACACATTGTGATCAAATGTAAGTAGTACTGGTGCACACAAATACACACAAAAAAAGATCTTGTCTAGGCCTGTTGTAACGGCAGCAATCTCATGTTGGAGGATTAGTATGACCTCAGCACCTTCACATGATGTCATCATTAGCCGCAGGTACTGTCTCTTTGTGCTTATATGCGCCTGTATTTATATGTGTGTAGAGAGCAAGCAGGTGTGCACTTATAGTGTATGTGTTTATATGGAGAATGCATGAACTCCATGACAGCTTCCATTATCATGTATGCTCTCCGTTTATCTGTGCAGGAGTATGTAAGCATCTTTACTACAGCTCAAGACAAGGCATGCTCATTCTTCCTCTAAGTGCCCCCATTTGTCATCTGATTTTTTTTCACTTACAAGCGGAACACGGAAACATAAAAAGTCAGATTCGATGTCACGTTGGTGGATAAGTGGGGGATTTACGTTCACCTGCCACAACATTACATACAACTGTGTATATGTGAGAATATAATCCAACCGTTCATTCATACTCTTGGGCTTGTCATCGCTAAGGGCGAGCTGGAGTCTATACCAGCTGATTTGGGGCGAGAGAGTGGGGAACAGACAAACTAACATGGCAGCAGTTGGGGGCCATGCAAATTCCACATTGATTCAAACTAGAGTCCGAGCAACTATGGGATGATTATTTTTACTTTTATGTACTCGAACCATTTATAGCAGTTGACAACAAATAATGCTGGTTTCATTATTTACTGTATTTGGGGCTGGACTGGCATACAAAATGGGCCCTGGCATTTTGATTATTAGCCCACCTGCTTGTATAATGAATGTGTCGGGCAAGCAAGCAAACAATGACTTCTCAGCCATGTTGTTTACTTGCTGTGATGTGAAAATAATAATTTACTTTTCTGATGAAATTTGTGTTCATGACATGATTTCTAACCACCCCTGGCTACCACGCCGTAGCTCTGCCACTGATTGGTTCAATTTGTTGTCTAAATGCTGCATTCGAGGATGGTTGGAAGTGGGATTTATCCCAGCTGGTTTTTCTCAGTTCTGACCTGAAAGCGTTTGAGGCGAAAGTAAACAACCAAAATAGTGGATAGTGACAAATTGTTTTTTTATTTTGGACCTCAAAACTAATTTTGACCTCCAGCAAACTTGCCTTCTCAAAATTTTGCTTCATTTATTGTTTTTATCTTATTTCAATCAATCAATCAATCAATCAATCAATCAATCAAACTTTATTTATATAGCACCTTTCATACATTCAAATGCAACTCAAAGTGCTGAACAATTAAAATATCCAGAAGACTACTGTGCATCTGTTCCTTATGCCTGTATCCAGTCCAGCCCTGACTGTGTTATACAAAATTCTATACCATAACCCTCTATCGCTAGATACTGAATATATAATGAAATTTGTTGATAAGGTCATGTTACAGACTTGTCATTCAAAACAAAGCAAATGTTAATTTTTACAAGCAATGCTCAGGTGGGCAATTCAAGGAATTGACCGAATTGTCATTATTGTACACACACCTAAAGTCATCATTTGTTAAAAAAAAAAACAACTAAAAACACAATACAACTTATGCTTAAAGGTGTTACATATGACACACGCATAACGTAGATTAATGTCCTCATTAATTAAGTGCACAATGCATTCTGGGAAGCGAAAATATTTTTTTTCTCATTCAGTGCCATTGACGGCTATAGACGTCAGAAATCTATTTTAACCGAGCTGGCAGTGAATGAGTTAAACAATATATTCAGTTGGTACTCTCAGAATATAATAATCTGATGTCGAAATGCTCCCCTGAGCTGTCAGTATTGCCGTCAACAAAGTTTTTCATTTTGCTTGTAGGATGACTGTTATTGCGTTGTTTGTGTGTGACATTGACTTTCATTGACCCGCCACATCCATTCAGCTAAACCTTTCGCTCGCCCCTTTCGCTTCCCTCCCATCGGCTCCAGACAAGTGTTACTTTTTATTGATTCTGGCGTCTCGCTGCTTTGTGTGCTCTGATGGAGGGCAAGTTTGACTGTGTGCACATGCATGACTGCATACAAGAGTGAGAGATAAAAAAAAATAATAATAATTGAGTTGATTGCATCGGACAGTGTTTGAGGTTTTCTTACACCCCATTCAGTGTATGTGTACATCATCCTGTCACCTGTTCGGATTTAACGTCCTCTACAAAATAATCATTCATGTGAAGGGTCGAGGGGAGTGGTGTAAAACACAAGACTGCGTCATCGGGGTCAGCGGCCTTTACAAGAGTGAGGTCAAGAGTAAAACACTTTTCATAGTAAACGCCGGGCAATTAATAATTGAGCAATTGCACACGGTCGATAATAGGATAAGAGCTTCCTTAAAACTTACAGTGACCCTGCTCTCATCTGTTGCTCGAGTGTTTATTGCGTTGACTTACATACTGTGTGATGTCTCAGGCTCCTCTTCACTACGTGCCTACCCACTCCTATCGGTCATCACGCGGCAGCCTCCCAACCACCCAGGCCACCTCCCACACACGCCTCCATCCCCGGGTGGAGTGCCAACCCACCTCCCGCTGCTGTCGCCGCAGCACGGCCGAGGCTCCGAGCCGTCGCCCAGCCAAACGCCCCTCAGCATCAGCAGCGACTCCGACACAGAGCGCGGCACCCCCCGCCTGAAGAAGCCCCGTCGCAGCCGCACCATCTTCACGGAGCTGCAGCTGATGGGCCTGGAAAAGAAGTTCCAGAAGCAGAAGTACCTGTCCACACCTGACAGGTCGGTGTCGTTAATAATAAGAAGAGCCTGTTTTCACTCTCTCACTCCAAAAAAAAGGCAAACTGGGCTTGCTTTTGCTTGTTGTTTTTTTTTTTTGCCACTCCTAGATGAATTTTATAACTCACACATAAAGCAAATGTGGATTAAAAATTGTATATTTAAACAACAAAATGTTTAACCAAACCACATAATTCGTCTAGCAAAAATGTGCTACCTTACAATGCTAATATATGGTACGACACGAAAACCTACAAGACAGGGTTAACATGGATGACAAAATAAATAAAAATAAATAAATAAATAAATACATAAATTAATAAATAAATTTGTCAAATTTACAGACAACAATCCAGTAGCTGGGTTTCCAGAATATTTCTGTTAAAAAAAGAAAAAAAAGAAAAAAGAAAAAAAAGGTAAACATTAGGGCTGTGTTTGAAAAAAATCGAGTAATCGATATTGAATCGATTTTCCTTCTCGAACCTGATGTCGATCCCCATGCCTGATTGTTGGCATGGAGACAAGTCCCAAAAACATTTTTCAATTAGGGTGCGCCTACCACGCGACTGCCACCTAGCTCGTGCGTACAAGCCTCACATACAAATTGAATGGGCTGGCTGGTATGTGTTTACACCCTGGATTGGTCGCAAATCAATTCCATGCCACCTGCTATGAAGTCAAACTGGTGAAACATTACACCATCAGTGTAATATGGTTTCTTTTTAAATAAAGCTAGCTACATCATAGACTGATGGTGCCAATAAAAACTGAGTTGTAGTATCTACGCAAAGGTTGACCTGTTAATTGTACATGTACAGATGTAGCTAATATTTTACACACAAAACTAAAATAAATAAATAAATAAATTGGTCTTCAACCTGTTGCAAGAGCATTTCTACTGGTGTATAAGCATCACTCAAGTGTGGCATTTTGATAACCTGCATACCTGGCATAGAGTACATATCCAAAGTACAACACGTACACGTACACGTACACACAACTTCACAAAGCCACAAACGCAATTATCAAGCGGTGGTTAAGCTAACGTCGTGATTTTTTATTTGTCCCGTGGGGAGCGTCTCGTGTAATGTGAATTTTGGCCAAGCCGGTGTATTACCTCACCATTCTAGTTCAGACAAGAGTAATGTTTTCACCCTCGAGCTCTTTAATGGTAAAATAAAGAAGGGGAGGGGGGAGGGGGAGGGGTAAAAAAGAAACACAGCCGCATTCATGAAAAAAGGGGATGGCGGCCAACGCAAGCAAATGTATTAAAGTGAATTACGACAAATCTTTCAAACACGTGCAGGTGTACATAATAGACACTTTGCTTCATACAATAAAATGACGTAAACTACAGCATTTTTTTTTTTTTTTATCTGTAGCTCCGCGCTGTTTGTAGCATAGTGCATGGTCCTTGATGTAAAGTTGGGCAATATATATGGGCAATACATATTACATTCCTGCGTTCATGCATGCTTGAACATTAATTATGACAAATGCGTAAATCTATCAAAGGTGGATATAATCTAAACTGGGGGAAAATCCCTTAATGTAATATTAAATATCTCATTTTAACTTGGCCAGAGGTGTTGGAAAAGTCACCCTGTCTCCTCTTAGCTCACATCGCCAACAGCAAAACAGCTCAGTGAGCAAAACCCCGTTTATGTACGCGTGGCTGGACCACAATTTGGTCTTGACAATAATATTGCATTCCAGCATTGATATGAAGATTAAATAAGAACATATTAACACATTACAATCCCCATGAAGGCTTCAACATACCAAAACATTACAACAATTAATTGTATACTTAATCTTTCTTTTGACTGCATAAAAGTAGACAAAGCCATATTGTACTGAGCAACCAGGACAAAAATGAGCAAACTGCAGTCCATTGTTGCAAATCATATTTCAATGCGATCTCAATGGTCATCATTGTTTTCTCTTCTTTGACCTACAACTCAAAAAGCTGAAGACGGAGCAAAACCTGCTTGTGAATTAGATCCTTCAACCCTCACACAATTTGCATGACGAGAAACTCTACATGGCGTTAACTACAGTGATGAAATGTCACATTTAAAATAAGAATTATTTTCTGTATCAATATTACTATTTGTGACACTGTTTGAAATGTCACTTTTGTTTGAACAGCTACATTGTATCTTAAAACGGACATTTTGTCTTTCAACAATAATGATTTTGTGCAATCACTGTGGTGTCATCATCATTAGCATCATGGCAACAGCAATAATTATATTTGGTTACACCCAAGACTAAGCGGTTAGTCACAGCCCCAAAGGAAGTAGTTAGTAAATAAATGCACTCAATTGTTTCCGTAAAACAAAGAGCCTTTATCAAGTGAAGTGTTTCGTCTGACAGACACTTTTTTTTTTTTTTTTGTGTCTCAACTTGGACACAGAATAAAAATACCACACACACACATTTTTCAGATGTCCTGCTTCTAAAAGACTTTGAGAAGAGTAGACCAAAAGGAAATCTCATTTTCAGATAAGGATCAGATTACATGCCAGTCAGTAGCCTTGTTAGTCATGGACCAAGCACATGTGGTGGATGCATTCACTATTTCTCCAAGCAGCCACTTGTTCCATGACTGATATTGGTCCAGATGTTTCAAACACTGCAGATGTGAAAAGCTTCCAACTTGCCAACTTTGATGCAAGATTCAAAGACAGCGCTCCCCCTATTTTCGTAAGACAGGAGCATCTGCGCTCAGCGTATAAACTGGCACGTCTTCATTTGCGCGCCAGGGCAAGTTCAGTTTGCTGTGTTTGGGAATTTGGCAGAGCACGCTTGCGTCTTGCTGGGCGTTACGGAGGACCAAGGGGATTTTTTACTTATTACACACCTCTGGCGCAATTTGGTGACAGAAATAGACTAGATTTTAGACCAGGTGAAACCAGGTCTAACTTGTGACGCAGGTGGCATAACACGATTTTGATGCTTTGACCGAAGCAAAGGCAGACATATTCTGCTTTCAGCTGATGTGTGCAGTGACGAGTGCACTATTGGGTTGAGCAATAAAGTCAATAAATTCACATCATTAAGTACGCAAATGAACTTCAATACAAACCTGGAAAAAAAGACTCTTGTTGAGTGCCTCTATTGACAGTGCCATTAAAAACAGAGCATTACTGTTACTTGTATTTTTTAAGGCAGCAACTGTGATCACTTGATTTTCTTCCAGGTTAGATTTGGCACAGTCCCTTGGCCTCACACAGCTTCAGGTGAAGACATGGTACCAAAACAGGCGCATGAAGTGGAAGAAGATGGTGAGTGATACTGTACATATACATATACATTTACATATACACATATAAAATATCAATTTACGGTCATTGTCATATATTTATATTTCTTTGAAATACAAAATGCATAAAAAAAAGCAAAATATGTATACATTATTAAACTTGCTAAAATTATTATAAAATTATGACTAAACAGTTAAATAATAACGTAAGTTCAATATTAAAAAGAATACAGGTGCTATTCAACCTGTATTGTAATGTAAGACATATTTTTCTGTAAAATCTGGTCAGCTTCCAAACTGTACAAGCTTTATGCCATTCAAGTTCACAGGTTCCATATTTTTTGCGTGTTAAGATGACAGTTTGAAATAATTACGACACAACTGTGGGGGCAGGGTCGAAGGAGTACGCGACAGTAACGACAAAAGTGAGCAAACACTTTGCCAAAGAGGGTCGGGTCAACAAGTGAGATTGTTGACTCCGAAGATAAATGGGTGCAAAAGGGATATCCAGCAGTCATATGTCTTCCCTAAATGACTGTATAGCATTCACCGCCTTTGACTACTGAGGCCATTCATTACAACAACAGCCCACAGAGATAATGTGTATATTTGTAGGTGCTCAAAGGAGGTCAGGAGGCACCAACCAAGCCTAAGGGCAGACCCAAGAAGAACTCAATTCCCACTACTGAGGAAATAGAAGCTGAGGAGCAGCGGCTGAAGCAGGAGGAAGAGGAGCAGCTGAGAAAGACAGAGACAAACGCCAAGCCGGCTCACGGAGAAGAAACGGCGCCTCAGCTGGATCCTGAAGTTTTAAGATCTGCGCCGACTGACGACCCAAAATGTGAGAATGCGGCGAGGCCGACGGAGGACGCCGAGCGGGCGATGCCTCTCTTAGTACCGTCAGAGACTCATGCCGAGAGCTAAGCTACAAGAACACAACCAAAGACTGATCCCCTGCTCCAAAGCCTGCAAACAAATAGTGCCTCAGGATCACTGTAGACGTACATGTTGTGCTATCAGAGGAATTGTCAGTGGTAAAAACACATTTTTGTTTTCTCCCAGTTCATGAAAGATATTAAATTCCCTTTATGAAAACAAAGGACACATTTTATTCCTTTGAATTTGATCTAATTCTGTTTCTTGTCTTTGCATTTAGTACCTCTGTCATAGCATCTCAGAGAAGTCAAAGAAACAACAAATCCTGTGGAACAAAGCCTTTGGTTGTGCACTTATCTGATGTTAGAATATATGCTATTAAAAATCTATTTCAAATTGGGAGATTAAACAGTGACAGTATTTCCCTTCAGTTCATGGAACTCAGGAAACATGGGAGTAAAAACAAAAGTGTAATTCTGTATTATTGCTGAGTGTAAATACCGTACCTTCCTGCAGTTTCAATACTTTTGAGGAAAATTGCTGTGGAGGGTTGACCAAATTCAAAAACTAACCCAAAACCTTGTGAGTTATGCTTTGAGACAGAGTCTGCTCTGTCTAAATTGACATTTGGGTTGAAATCAGAAGGTTTGTCACGAGTGAAGATGATCATCAATGTCTTTACCAATAACAATTGTAAGAAAATGAATGCAAATGCAGTGTGGTCCAATCTCAAGTAGACCTTAAATAGTCACAACCTTGTGATATTTATAACAAAATGAAATTATTTATGTCACCGTTATCGATCTGCCAAGCTGCCTCACATGATGTATATGCCAAAAAGTTAGGATTTGCCTTACTGTGCTGTAACTACAGTATGTTGCATTATTTCACTGCCAAAAAAAAATCATAACAAATGCTCCAGTGCCTTGTGGTTTTAGAGGGAAGCAAATATATTTTAAAGTTACTTTTTAACTTGTCATTTAAGTTCTCCTTGGAAGCTTTTCAGTACATATTTGTGAAACATTAGACCTGCAGATACTGTAGAAATGTGTAAATTATAAGATATATGGTCCTTTTGATATCTATATATATACAACCGTATTTTTAACTGCTGTTTGAAATTTGGATGATTAAAATAGTTTGTATGTCTAATGTTGCAGCCGTCCAGGATCTTTTGCTTCTCTTGCGGTGTCAGGACGGCTCCTCTTTCTGCCTCAAAAGCCATTAGGAACTTTTAAGCTGTCAGAGATTCTCCAAAGAAATAAATCACAGCCTCTTTGCCAAAGATTCACAGCAACATTTAAAGTGTCAGACATTTTCAGCCTGCAGGCTTTTGCTGTCTTTTTTTACTGCCTGTGACGGACTTGGCTTCAAAAGCCTTTTTCCGCCTTTTCCGCAGCTTGAACATGAATCCAACACATGTATTTGCGATTGCTTCATATGAAAGATGCAATATTTTTTTCTGATGTAAATAATGCTTGTTGGCTGAGCTTCTTTTCATTTTTTTCCAGGTATGTGTGTTTATATATTTAAATGCCCGTAATGGATGCCCATTCAAATTCCCATGGTATTATTGTGGCTGCTTTGAGTTTTCATAGATTGAATTCTGTTTTTACATTCAAACCTTCTCATAAATCCTATTAAAGCAACACAAATGAATGAATTGTTTGTTTGTTTGTTTGTTTGTTTATTCTTGTTCCAAATCCCTTTTTGCTTCATATGGTAACCCGACATACATTTACAAACATTTTAGCACATCAAATAAAATGTTGGAGGGCTGAACTGGGGTTACACAGATTTCTGTGGTACCTATAGGCCCCTACACTCAGTGTAGCGCCATCCCTGGCTGACATTTGGCCTACGTGTCATTCAATCGCAACCCCCTACAGCAGTCAAGTATAAATTACAATGAAGTCATAAATAACAGTTGTCAGACAAGCAGGACAACATGTCAGCTATGGCATGAATATTAATCAAATACTGTATGTCTCGCCATTTCAAATGGTTTACCAACTCCTCAAAGACTGCGGAAGCCATTAATTTCTGTTAATGTGTTATTGAGATTGGAAGCTAACGTCCAAAATATATATAATTAACCTTAAGATGAACAATAAGGCTTCTTAAAAAACATGTAAGAAATGAAGTCAAATAGCAGCCATCCACATAACCATTCGCTTCTCCTCACTGCCTATAGCAGATGTGCAAAGTAAGAAATGACAAACGTGTTCTGTAAGTACCTTGATGCAGTAGCCATCACTTGTTGCACCAGAATGCGTTATGAGAGTGTTTTACGTTGTTGCTGGACAGGCAGCTTATTGGTAGACACAAAGGGATGGAGCAACGAGAGCAAAGCCACCAACACAAAAACACAAGTTTATGCCATTTATGAGCCTGTGCTCTGCGTTCTTCATATTGACCGTCATTCAATTGCTGTCAGCTACTTCCACTACCAGAAATAGTGCCAGAAATAGGAGTCATGTTTTGTTATTTAATTTATTTTCATGTATATCAAAAAGAAAATATTTTAGCTTATATTTTTGCTGTTTGAAATAATGACATTATGTGTGTGGCCCCTTAGGATTTGTATTTGAGTACCCCGCCTGTTCAAATGTACTTGAGTACAATTTTTGGCTTCTCTAACCACCTCCACAGCACACTTGATGATCTCTCACGTCAAACTAATGTGCCACAGGATAGTGCTTGGGATTGGAAATCACATCTATATGACTATCCAAATAATTCTGGCTTCTACAGTAGTTGGAGTAAACACCAGGTCGCATCAATCTGTGCTACATAAAGCTTTTGAAGACACATTGTACTTGCCATCAATTCAAGTGACGCATTTAAGCACTCCGTGTTTTGACATTTATCATCTGGTACAACAGACAGGATGGATGGCCTGTAGTGCGCCGAAGGGCTCCACTCTGACCCCACGCAGAGCAAAGAATGCTCTAAAGTGTACTTTTAGTGTGAAACACCGGACATGGATGATTTCTAAAGCAAACAATGAGGGTTAGCATTGAGTAATGTGTGCTGCGCTTTAACGCCTTGTGTAAACACTCTTAATGTGCGTCCTATACCTGTGCATTAATCACATATTTTTTGCATGTATTGAATTTCAGATACATCAATATGTATTTTCTCTTTTCCCCTCCAATATATAGTTCATTTACCCATACCCAAATATTCTTACCGGTTTGTGTAATGACATTTCACACTCGCAACATATTTTGTACACAGATCATAGGTCAAAGTTCTTGTTATGCTTGGGAAAGTTTTTCACATCTCAATATGGACCAAAATAGTATCGGGATAAAAAAATGGGTTGGTGATATCCGCAGGGCAAATTGGGACATCTGGTCACCGTACTCTTAGGTGTACCTTGAAACAGATAACTGGCCCATCCCAACTTATGTGCCATGTGATATCATTTGGTTTATTCATGTTTTCCTTTCGGACACATTACAGCTTACATCAATCACATCACATCATTTGCAACATTGACATCCGAAAGAAGGGCTGACGGGTAGAAGCCGAAGCTTATTCGAGACCCGTCCCCATCGACCCATTACTATAACGCATCAGTCATATACATTATTTAGAATAGTCATTAATTTTTAGAGTTATCCATCCCATACTATCCCAAACACTGCTCGCTCAGTTCATCTTGAATGTCCGTGTGTAGATTGCGGCTAGTCTCAGTCATTTGCAACTGGTGAGTCCGTTCCCAGACGCCACCAGCAGGCCCACCCCGCCAGGCGAGCAGCCAAGGAAATCACAATTCTTCTCTTTCACCAGTAGCGTATTCGCTGACCTCGGATCAGCTTTCACACATGTCGTGGTTTCCAGAACAGTAGATCGGCTTGCATTCTGCCCATTGCTATTCAAGCAATTTTTGCCTCGATTCTGGTCAGCTAGCACCACTGGTTGCTAGCACGTTGTAGTTCTCCTGATGCCTCCTGTGCGCTGCCCATCCTAGCTCACCCAGCAGAGCGGCCCACGCCAGCCGCATTCCAGGAACCAGACCACCAACCACATTTTGCGTATTGACAGCAGTTTCATTTTAGCCACAATACAGCCTTATCATGTAGCCTTGACTGTTACAACAAATGTCCAAATTACGATTAGAGCCAGATTAGTTCCAATTAGAGCCAGACAATATTTAGATTCAAACGGGAACAGCAATACATGTTATCAATGCAGGTGTGTAAACAAGAGTTATCCTTGGCAAAGTCAGCAAGTAATCATATACAACTCCAGCTTTGGGTAATTAGTGATGTTGTTGTTCTGTAACATTGTAGTTAAAAATCCCAATGCAAAAATCAACAAGTAGTTAGAATCACGAGCGATTGCAGGAGCAAGTACAGATGTGTCCTTCCTCAACAGATGCGTCCTTGAAGTGATGCACAGTGATTGAGTTTTTTTTTTTTTTTTTTTTGCCACAAAAATGATGTAAATGACAATGACAATATGCTGTGCATGGAGGTTTTGAGTGATTTTAGAACAAGCTCTAATTCAGAATAGTGCAATTTCAGCGCTGTTAAACCACTTTGGGTATGACAATTGCACCAGTGTTTTTTAAACGGTTATAATATCTGTGACAACTGCAGGCGACAACTGCAAACATTTCCCTCTCATGTTTCCTAGGAAGGCAAAAGGTCTTGGCTGGCAAGGTTTCAAGGTTGTGCACTTTGCAGGTCTCTGCAGGAGGCCCTCGAGGCTAATTGTTGTACAGCAAGGTAAGAAGGATTTCCTGAAAGAGCCCTGCAGTGTCACACTGGCGGCCTAATTGGAGAACCTGTTATTTTCTCACTGTTCCAAGTTCACCTACAGGTCACCGGAGTGGAGTGGTGTCAAGCCTGAGCTCCGACCCTCCCCAAAATCCACCCACCCACTAAGACATCCATCGCGCACCTTCACGTGTCAGCTTAGTGCAGGCAATTAGTCCCGATTTGACACACTAAGTGGGCATAGCTCGCTAGTTCTTGACTGAGGAAGTTGTTTCTAAATGTTGACACTGGAAGCAACAGCAGGGCTTAACTAAGTAAATACAGGTGGATAGTTTCTATGGTGCGCACAAAGTGGCCCATTGTCTTTATTTTTAACAGTGCAGCAGTCACCAGGCTTGTCTCATGTAATGCATGTACAGGACATGTGAGTGATGTTGGCTGTTACATGTTGAGCAAGATGTGTCAGTCTGTCGTCACCAGTTTGGCTTCAGTTGGTAATAAAACATAATGTGTGGCTATGACAAGTTCATCCCAATTGACTGCGGAGTATGCTGGAGGGAATTATTAATTTAGCAACATTAAACTGTGCTTGTCCTTTGGTTAAAATAGAGGTCATAATTTTGTAGTACTGCTGGTCGTCTTAGTAAGACAGCAATTATCAACTTTTGACATTCCAGCTGTCACTAGCTCAAGGAAAGAAATTTGACCCCAAAATTACTTTTTGTATCATATTGCTTTTAGGTTTCACTCTTTCTACCTGCACTGCATTTGTTTGTATTATGATATCTTTATTATGCTCATTATGACTTGCATGTGTCTTCTCTGGGTACTCTGGCCTCCTCCTACATTCCAAAAATGTACATGTGAGATCCATTGAAAGCTCTTAATTGTATGAATGCAAGTGTGAATGATTGTTTGTTTAGACTGTGTTTGGCTGGTAACCAGTCAAGGCAGTCCTGGGTCACACCAGGGCCGTAGCCAGGAATGTTTCAGTGGGGTGGCCAGAATGACGGAACACCTGCAGTGCGGGGTGTCCATGGAGTGATTGTGCATGTGTGTGCGTCATTCTTCATTATACCATCCACAATCATGGTTTCACGTAGTCGCATTTACACATACCAGAACAAGGCCCGTCACGCTCATAATTAAGCAGGAACAGGGCAAAAATAAAATAAAATAAAATAAAATAAAATAAAATATTTTTTTCTGAACTTAATTTACAATAAAATGCCATTTTCTTTGCCATTGCTTTGCTTTTGTGTACTATCTCATAGTATACTTATGTCCAATGCTCTGATTTGCAAGCCAACAGCTAATAAAAGTAACCAATTACCATTGGCCAGTGCCATTTTCCATACTGGGATCAATGGCTCATTCATTCATATGATATCTTAGAAGTATATTATCACAATGACATATAAATCTCAATAGCTATAGTGTGAAAGTAATCATTTTGATTGATATGGACTGTAAGAATTAAAAGTCCTTTATATAAGACATTTTCTTTTAGAGTTTGCATTCACATCAATTGTACATTTATTCTTTAAATATGCAATACTTCATTGGCCACATTGTAGCTCCACCCCCTGCCTCTGCCCCAAAGTCAGCTGGGAAAGGCTTGGGCTCAACCATGAGCTTAATGAAGACGGGCGCTGAAGAAAAGGGATGGGTAGACTAATTATGATTTCAAAAGGTAAACACGTTGAGTTTAAACCCTGCTGTAAATTTTATGTTGCACACTTGAAAGAGAAGCAGATGACACACATGCAGGCACGCAAGGGGAGATGTCAGAAAGATGGGAAGCAAAAAATGTGACTGTGCCCCTAAACTCAATTTGAGGGAGCATATGTTCTTTTCTCTAGGGTACTTTGGTGGTAGTCATGATTCAGAGAGCATCTTTCAACGAGTCACAATTTCTTTTGACCCTCCGCTTTCCAAGCCCAAATCCTTGATGAGTGACTGACAATTTTGCATTATCAAAACTAAATGGAATTTTTGGTTATTGTGGGAATGTTGTGATATACTGTTTGGTGATATTGATATTTTGGCTGACAATTAAGCAATATATTTTACTTTTTTTTTTTAATTATTATTATTGTTGAGCAAATTCAGACATTCAATCGTTTATCATTTTGCTTCTTTGTCAAGAAACCTGACCCCATTCTTCTTGACTCTTAAAAAGATTAAGAAGCAAAACTGTTCTTTCTTCATTCGGGTCTTGACCCTGCAGGAAGAATGAAGTTGGCTCATATGTCATTTGGAAGGAATGTCAAAAGATTTCCTATATGGGTTGACAGCTTTTTTTTTATATTCAAGATCTACCCTATATATATATAAACATCTCTTTTGTTTTATCAGAATAAATGCAGTTCATGTGCACACGTGTATTCTTAAAGGGATCGTTCGGCTTTTTTAACATGAATCTCAATTTGATCCTCACCTCCCGTGTGTGCGATCAGCACTGACTTACCCCTGACAGCGTTCGGTGACACGCGTTCTGGTTCGGCGTTGGACGAGAGGAAAATAGTCCAGCAAGCTGGCTGGGGTCTCGGAAATAAAGCGTTTTTCTTCTAAAAACTATTTGTTTTCAAAAGCGTGATACATTTCCATCACAATACTCTTTTCTGAATAAAGTCAGACGCCATTACCGCCAGCCACTACTTTTCTGTTCGTTCGTATCACTGCGCGTCGCCCTGTAGAACGCTAACCGACGCACTGCAGCCAGCTAGCTGATACTTCCGCCGAAAAGGCAAACAACTTCAGGCGAACGATCCCTTTAACTACTTTCCCTTAATGCACACTCTACACTATGATGCACTCACTACGGCTCCATTTGCTGGCTACACCTGAATATTGCATTTTATGGGAAGTATTGACAAACATCCCAAACATTCAAGCTTAACTCAGTTAATGCAATCAATTGCATTGTTGTTATGTTGTCGCTATTTGCAGCTGTGTTTCGGCTTTTATTTTTCTTTTGGCCTTTCTTGTCATGCTTATATTTAAGTTAAGTTTGGGAAGCACTTATGGACATTTTTGAGGCCTTAAAGACTATGACAAGCAATTGCAAGTGCAGAACACATTGCAAAGCATGCAAACAAGCAAGCATTTGCTTTACTCAGCTATGGTTTAAATATTGCACTTGCTTTAAATTGAAATATGTCAGGCATGTGCCACTTATGGTGAGGCAGGAAGTGTCACTGTTAACCTGTCTCACTGGGATTATTGCGTTAATTGCAAACCAACTGTGCCTCACGCAGACACGAGTGTACCTTGTTAGTATATCACTATTGGACGCCAAGGGCCATGACATGAAGTATTGCTTTTTGACAAGCTGGCACGAGAACAGACTTTGCATTATGTGAATCAAGCATACAGATAAAGAAGCTGGAGCGGAACAAATCAGTCCTGAGGGAAGTGACAGTGTCATCAATGAAGCAATAACGCATTCTACAAAACCTTTCATAAAGTTTTGATGGAAGAACTCTTAACGACGAGTTGCAGTTGTTTAGGTGTGCCATGTCATTGAAACACCTCAAGCGGCAACTTGAGTGCTTGCAATTCTTAATAGTCAATAATGTCAATTGAAGTCCATGGACAACTCTCACAGAATTACCTGTAAGCCTGTAATGATTATACAAACAAAAAACACCCTCACAGATAGATTCTGCCTTCTGCCATGCATTTATTAATAAATACCCTTTTTGAATAAATTATTTCTGCGTGTGCCCACTGATGTACTGCAAGGCTGTTCTGCCTAATGTATTTAAGGCACAAAGCAGAACTGTCTGATAAAGATGACACTGCTCCCACCTCCAGGCACTCCTGCTTGTCAATTGACCAGTGGGTGTATATCGACAGTATAGTGTATATGAGTGATTGAGCCTGCATGCTTGTTTTTGCTGCAAGGTTTGTGAAGTGAAGCCACTGATTGCTGGTTGAGTGATGTAGAGTATCCAGTCACCTTCTGCGGAGATGGTGGTAATAAACCACCATCTTCAACTACAATTTCTTTTTCACTCACAGAGTGCAGTGCAGACATCCACCAAGCCAAAAATAAAGCTTAGCAACTGATACAAGACACATTAAATTATACATATGAGAATGCATTAAATGTATTAAAAAACAAAACAAAAAAAAAAAAAACAATGAGAAGAGTAAAATGAAGACAAAATACTTTTCAGTTCCTGTAGGGGGCAGTAATTTACATGACAAAATTGTTGACAACTGCCAAAAAACGGATATAAGAACCTGGACCACTGATCTGAATATGTGACTGGATAGTCGATATGCCAAGACTTTTGAAATCGCGAGGCCGCCATATTGCTCCTCCCACGTTTCTCGGCATACGATCCTACACATTTACAGTATCAAAGTTGGAGAACATTTGAGAAAGTACTTAGTAGAAACGTTTATTATAATGTTTTAAATTTGTTAAACATAAACAAGAGGACTTTATACATTTTACAACTTGCCTTAAATACATGTATAAATTATATGCTTAATGATGTTTACAGAAGGAAACGTGTATTTTTTTCTATTAAAGAATTATAACTGTATTTCAACAAAAAAAGCGATCCATCCATCCATCCATCCATCCATCCATCCATCCATCCATCCATCCATCCATCCATCCATCCATCCATCATATACCGCTTCACCCGAGGTCGGGTCGCCGGGGCAGCAGCTTTAGCAGGGAAACCCAGACTTCCCTCTCCCCGGCCACTTCAACCAGCTCCTCCGGCAGGATCCCAAGGCGTTCCCAGGCCAGCCGAGAGACATAGTCTCACCAGCGTGTCCTGGGTCGTCCCCGGGGCCTCCCGCCGGTGGGACATGCCGGGAACACCTCCCCCGGGAGGCGTCCAGGAGGCATCCGAACCTGATGCCCGAGCCACCTCAACTGGTTCCTCTCGACAACAAAAGAAGCCTCTACCAAATCTAATATTGTGGTCTAAGGAACGGAGCGATAAAAGATCGATCAAAGCAGCACATACCGCTCACTTTTTTTTTTTTTTTTTTTTTTTTTATGTCTTAAAAAAAAAATAGTGACCAACCACCACCCTCGCCCCTATACTAACTGCCTCAGCACTGTACAGTATATGTCTAATCTGTACGTATACCATTCATACAGTGGTCGCAAGATGGGAGCAGCAAGATGTTGCTTCAACGGCTTGCACGAGCATGTATGTGCTATCGACTATCCTGTCCTATATTCATTGACCTGAGTCTGATTGTCCCCGAATGCATATGATGTGAAAATGTCATGTCGAGTGGAGGCCACCTTCAGTCTATGGACAGCTGTTTGTCTTTTCCTGCTACGTCTGACGTTTTCATACGGGAGCTCATTCATCACTTTAAATGTAAAACTTTATGGGCCCATGCTCAAATCTGCAGGAAGCTCTTTGCTAACACAGTGTACAAGCTCATTTCTGACTGTGAAATTTACACAATGTGCACCAAATAGATCATTTTAAGATTATCTATACTCTATGTTCTCAATACGTTCCTCAATTCTGCGCAAGGGCTTTATTTAAAAATGTGACTTGGGCTTTTTAAAAATTGTATAATGTACTGTATAATGTAGGATTTTTTTTTTCTTTTTTCAAAGCAAGCTGGAGACATGTCAATGCGACAAGTGGGTTTGGTTGGAGAGAGGTTGCAGGCTGGGTGGGGGTGCGTACCGCCAGCTGTGTAATGTGGGATCAAGCAAGTGGCCGAATGACTGAGCAATTGCGTATTTGTTGAAAGCTTGTTTCATAGGTTGGACCCAAATGAACTAAATGAAGTGAACCAAGGAAATGTTGATTTCCTTTCCTTATGCGGTTTCTTGGACTCTTGACATTGGTGGACGTAAAATTATACTCACATAAGTCTCACTTTTGACAAATCCTGCTCTAAAATGATTTCCTGTGCTGACAGAAAGGACTTCCCTTGTTGCCATGGGTGAACACTTGCATCTTTCTGATGTGTGCATACTTGTGTGCTGTGTGCATGTGTGAATGTGTGTGTAAAGGCTTAACGTCACTTAGATTGTGATGGCTTGAGCCAGCAGGCAGGTAATGAATGATCTCAGTCCTGCCATTTTTTCCCCTTCTTCAAATATTTCCACTGTGGAAGAAAAAATAAGTCTTTGGTGATTGGCACACTGCGCGGTGCTTTTATTTTCTCAACATGTTTAGTTAGTTCTCCTGTGTCAACCGCACTGACAGCAGAACATGTCAAGGATGCTGTGAAGGGTCTGCATTATTTTTTTTTAGTGCGTGTTTTTGTGTGTTTGTCTCATGTCAGGGTGCAGCCAGGGGTCAGCGGGCTGTACCTACTTTGCAAGCCATATTTTTATGAATGAAAAGAGAAAAAAAAAGCCAAACATTATATTCTACTGCAACACTATCATAATAACCACGTCTTTTCCAAGAAGTAGTGAAGCATCTGTTAATGACCACACACTTCAGGGCAGCATGACTCATTTCTGAGTAATTCAGAGGAAGAGTTGCCACTTGTTACATATGATTGGCATTCATAACAACTGTAAACCAGACAAATCATCAACATCCGTCGAGACTATTATTGTTTTGGAAGATTAGGAAGATTACCCACACTTGTGGTTTACTAATAGGGGCAATTAAAACCAATCATGCAGAACGTTCACTATATGTATCGAGTCGGCAGGAGGAAACTGCAAAACTAATAAAAAAAAATAAATAAATAATAAATACATTCTTATGGCAAACAATACTGCCTAAAATCTATACATTTCAATTGGACATAGTTTAAAAAAAAATTTAAGCACCATGTTTGAACGATTTTCGTATAGGGATGGGTGAGTACCAACACAGTTATTGGTATTGAATCGATACCCAGCCTTATTTCAAGGTGTCGGTACGTGTGGAGGTGGCCGATACCAGGATCGGCTGCCCTCTTGCGACCCTTTTAAAATAAAGAACTAGAAATTAGAAGAACAGAAAATTGCCAGTTTTCATGCAATTTTAAGGAAAAATGCAATATTGGATATATAGATCTTTCTCTAAAAGTATCTGTCATCGTTTGTTTTTGGAAATCTTATGTAGCAAAACTATTAGTGCTATTGGTGCTTGGTATCGGTGACTACTCAAGTACAGTAATACATGTATGCTACTGGTATCGTTCTGAATAAAAGTAGCATTGAACATCCTTAATTTCTTATCAACCTTTGAAGCACAAAAAACACAGCTAAATCCTGCAGTAAAAAGAGAACAAATGATTATTATTATATTAGTTCTTACATGGTAGTCGAGTGGTTAGCACGTCCGCTTCCCAGTTCTGAGGTCTCCGGTTCGAGTCCAGGCTCGGACCTTCCTAGGTGGAGTTTGCATGTTCTCCCCGTGGGTCTTCTCTGGGTACTCTGGTCTCCTCCCACATTCCAAAGACATGCATGGCAGGTTAATTGGGCGCTCCAAATTGTCCCTAGGTGTGCGTGTGAGTGTGGATGGTTGTTCGTCTCTGTGTGCCCTGCGATTGGTTGGCAACCAGTCCAGGGTGTCCCCCGCCTACTGCCCAGAGCCAGCTGAGATAGGCGCCAGCAGCCCCCGCGACCCTTGTGAGGAATAAGCGGTCAAGAAAATGGATGGATGGATAGTTCTTACATTTATTTATTTGTTTTTATTTATTACATTTTCCATCCTCCATCCATCTTCTACCGCTTATCTGAGGTCGGGTCGCGGGGGCAGCAGATTTATGAGGGAAACACAGACTTCCCTCTCCCCAGCCACTTCAACCAGCTCCTCCGGTGGGATCCCAAGGCGTTCCAAAGCCAGCCGAGAGACATAGTCTCTCCAGCGTGTCCTAGGTCTTCCCCGGGGCCTCCCACCGGTGGGAGGCGTCCAGGAGGCATCCGAACCAGATGCCTGAGCCACCTCAGCTGGCTCCTCTCAACGCGGAGGAGCAGCGGCTCGACTCTGAGTCCCTCCCGGATGACCGAGCTTCTCACCCTATCTCTAAGGGAGAGCCCGGACACCCTGCGGAGGAAACTCATTTCGGCCGCTTGTATCCGGGATCTCGTTCTTTCAGTCACGACCCACAGCTCTTGACCATAGGTGAGGGTTGGAACGTAGATCGACCGGTAAATCGAGAGCTTTGCCTTTTGGCTCAGCTCTTTCTTCACCACGACGGACCGATACAGAGTCCGCATCACTGCAGACGCTGCACCGATCCGCCTGTCGATCTCCCGCTCCATCCTACCCTCACTCGTGAACAAGACCCCAAGATACTTGAACTCCTCCACTTGGGGCAGGATCTCATGCCCGACCCGGAGAGGACACGCCACCCTTTTCCGACTGAGGACCATGGTCTCGGATTTGGAGGTGCTGAGCTTCATGTGCTGTTTTGTTTTGTTTTTTTTTGTCAAAATTAAAGGAAATATATTTGTTTAAAAATATATTTTAGTGATTTTTTTTATTTGTCAAAATGTACTACTGGTATCGGCAGTATCGGTATCGGTGAGTACTGAGGGTCTGAGCATCGGTATCGGTCTGAAAAAAAAAAGTGGTATCGAACATCCCTAATATATATATATATATATATATATATATATATATATATATATATATATATACACTTTATAGCATTAGGTATTTTTCAAATTATTTTGCTGCTGTTTTAATTTTTTTCTCAAAAATAATGCAAATTGCCCCAAAATGATTTAATATTAAAAACAAGTTTCACAAATTTATAGATGTTTTCATTTACTCTCATCATCATTATATCATAGCCTTTCATTCTTTTTTTAATTTTATTTTTTTATTATTATTGCGCTGCAAACAAAACTGCCTTTATAATTGAAGACGAATCCGAGTGAGTCAGTTACTCTTAACATGCTGTCATGGGGCATCAAAATGTTCGGTTCCGTGCACAAATAAGACTGCGAGGCCTGCCAAAGGTTCATCCCCTTCTCCACCTGTTGTGACGCTGGTTGCTATAAACATTTGAGCAATTTGAAATGAGTATGCAATACTGTAATGTTTCTTTCAAGATGTTATCTGAACTCATCTGGCTCTGCGCCATGCACTCGAGGCTGTGCGCACAGGTTGAAACACATACATGTAGTCACTCACAAGCTCGCATTCATGGGCTCGTTGTGCGCGCGCGTGTGTGTGGTTGGGGGTGAATGAGGAGGGGATGTAACAAGGATGAGAAGGTGTCCTCAGCCCTGACATGACGAGCTCGATTTGCCCCGAGCAGTTCACGCACAAACAACATTGCTCGCTGGTGAAGCAAAAGGAAAAGATTCTGAGCCATGTGTAGAATCTAGATAACTTCATAAGCCCTTAAAGTTGATGAAGCACAGGGCAAGGCAGATGGACGAGACATATAATGGCACATTTACGCCTTAGAATGCGTATGTGCTAACTGACACAAAGACACTCTCTCAGTTTCAACAGCTGGCAAATGAAAGGGGCAAGTGAAAAAACATCCATTCAACATATATCACACTGTGGAGCAACCCTGCAATTATTTTATCCATTCCTGCTTGAATATCTTTGCATTAAACTGCTTTACACGTTCACAAAGACAGTAGAGAAACACATAAATTATTGATTCTTCCATTTAGCATTAGCATTAGCAGTACGACTGAGCACATTTTTCAGCATATTTTTCTCATACGAAATAATGATAAGTGATAAGGTCCATTATGAACACTTAATTATTTGGGCAATATTTTTTTAAAGCGACTTTTTACATGTCATCATCTTACAGTAACGGTCATACCGGTATATAAAATATCCATTGTAAAGAAAAAAATAATCCCTCTAATGGCATGTGACAAATGCATAATGTGGTTTATTTGTGCAATTGAATTTGTAAATTGTGTAAAAGAATGCTGTTAAAGAAAAAAAAATATGACTTTCATTATTAGTGACAATTCATAGACTCGCACTTCATCTACACCATATAGCGTTCAAACCACTTTACCAATCATCATATTCACTATTTTTGAAAATGAATCTGCATTTGCATGCACCAACACAGCCATCTCAACCAACAGAAAGGTTTTCCATTTTAGTTGAAAATAACTTATTTTAACCACCAAGATCTCTCGTCGGACCCAGTGTGTTTTTTCACTTCGCTAAAGTTTTAAATCCCTCCGTGCTCTGTCATATCAGCTAGCTAGCTAGTGCTGAGGTAACCCGTGAAGGTCATGTGAGGTGAGACTTGCTGCGTTATTTTCTTAACACTGCGATCACCCACTGCGGTTGGCTGGCAACCAGTCCAGGGTGTACCCCGCCTCCTGCCCAGAGCCAGCTGAAATAGGCTCCAGCACCCCCCACGGCAATTGTGAGAAATAAGCGGTCCAGAAAATGGATAGATGGATGGATGCGATCACCCATATTTGTGTGCAGTTGTTTGCGTAACATGGGAATGATGTATTTTACAATGATTGAAAGACAGGCAGCCAATTCAAACTAGTACAGTTGTGCATCAAAACAGAAGCAAATGCTTAATCATTTGACTCAACAGATAAAAACACAATCAGAGAAGACACAGGTGTGGAATTAATTTAGAACAATTCCGGTTAATTTGTCTTTATTTACTCTCTACTCTGAAAGTATTGTGCTTCAGACTGAATTTATAATGAATGAAAATCTCCATTTATCAACTCTTCATTCCAGACAAATATTCCACCAATGATTCAAACTTGTCTTAGAACAGTACAAGCCCTCTCTGATGTAACCACCTGTTACACAGATTTATTGCATTAAAATTCTTTCTTGTGGCTTTCAACCGTGCGTTCAGTGCAATGGTTCACACATGGACACATATTATCAAGGTGGAAGGTATCATAGTGCTCATTTATATCTGGAGAGGTCTGTGCATAGTTACTTGTAAATGTACTTTGCACGTCTCAACCAAATTTGTGTCTTCTTCTGCCATGTGAGTGCGTATCAGAATGCATCTCATGTATGACATTTAAAGGGAATGAAAGTAGGCGATTTGTGGCGAAACACCTTGGCTGGTTCAGGATTCCAATAGTGCAAAACACACTTTTCTTTAAATACGCCACACTGCACCTGCTTACACGAGTCTGCAAAAATACCAAAACTTAGTCAAGCCTGCCCCTGCATAGATTTACACCGCACTTTGTGCCAGACTTGCTCAGGCACGAAAATAGAGCATTAAATATTGTCGGTTTGAAGATTTATTTTATTTTTTTAATGAAATTACTGCGGTGTCACAGACCATACATATTTATTATCACTACTGTTATTATGACTCTTTTAAAAAGCATGAAAAACAGCTTTATTTTTTTTTCAAGTTAATACCTTTCTGCTGAGCAATAAGCCTCAATAAGTCTTTTTTTTTTTCCCCATGTAGCCTCACAACACAACTGAATGCTATAGATTTTTAATAGAGATTTAACCTAGTTAGTATAATACATTTGATGCATCTTACAGTGACTGGTATAGATCATTTACAGAGATTTAACCTAATTGGTATGATACATTTCAGTCTAATAATTAGTAATGCCTTATTTATTTTCTTACTTTGTTGCATACTTTTGAGTTTGTCTTCAGGTCTGCTTTAAAAGTAAATTCTGTCCCGGTGTAAAAAGGTAATAGTGGATTGCTTGAACTTAATGTTTTTTTTTTTGTTTTTTTTTGTTTTTAAACGATACTAATAAAATTAACATGCATTAGTGCAAATGGAAAACACAAAACTATTTTGGTTCACAGGAAGCAGTAATTAGCAGACACACGCCAATTAAAGAAAGACATGCTGTTGCGTTTCCTGCAGGACCGGTTTATTAATGATGTTCAACATGAACATGTCTAGGGGTCAAACCTGCCATTTAAAGAAGATCAAAGTCCGAACACATTTGAACTCACTGTAAATGCAATGACAAAATGCATTAGGGCCTTGATGATGTTTTTCTTTCCTGCAGAGTGGGTGGGAGTGATCCAATTTTCTTGATTAATGGATTCTAGGTGCTTCCTGATTGGTGATTAAACTGGAGGGTAAAGAGAGGAATTAAAAAAAAGAGAAGACGACTATAATCACTGCAGGTTTTGGAGTGATGAATCGAATGAACATCCAAATGTTGTTGACCACCAGATTAAAAATAACAAGAAGTCACACATGCCAAAAACATTTTTTTTCTTCTTCCACCATCGGTGAAATGGTACCACGGCCTCAGAAGGGATTTTCTTTGCAGTCAAAGGGCTTATTTGAATCGGATCTGCTGCTGATTGAAATGAATCAGCCAATATCACAACGCCTTATAACTCGATCCTGGGGACAGATGGAGCAGTCATCTGAGAGGACACTTTACTTTAATCCTTACTTCACTGGTGTGCTCTGCCATTCTGGGACGTCAGTGAGAGGGAAAGGGAAGGGGGCTGCCTGATGACCCTTGAAGCTTTGAGACACATAATGGAAATGCACACTCAAACATAAATATTCTTTAAATACGCGATAGTGCAAGAGGAATCTGTGAGTTGCCTTGCAAGGGCAAAGTAATTTCATGGTGGAGAGAAGAGGGAAATCCAAAATCAACAGAAAGGTGTAAAAGCGAGTGTTTTCTTAGTTTCTCGTCTCAAGCAGCATTCAAAGATGTTTGTTGTTGGTGTCGAAGGTCAACTTGTCAGACGTCGTCTCCGAAATCTGGCATTGACTCTTGGTCACCTTTCTAATGAGGTCATGTTTCACAGGATGCCTAAAGTAAATCCTTTTGTTGTTTGTTTTTACTTTTACTTTTTTTTTTTTTTAACTTCATCGTAATTTTTATGTATTGTCAATGTTCAAATTTTGTGATCCCCCCACAAATCGATGCCATTGGTCAGTTCCGAAGTAGGTTTATTATTTATGTTGTAGTTTATTTTTCAAATGATTGACCAATCTAAATAATTGAAAACACTTGCTCTTCTTTGATGAGCCAATGCCAGTTGTTCAGTGGTTGTTCCTGAAAAATGATGATAAAAAAACAGTTGGGTCAAAAGTAACCCAATTATGGATCACAAATGGACCGATCCACTTTATGGGTCAATTTGACCCAACTTTCTGGGTTGTTTTATACAAAATGACCCAATTTATGACCCAAGTAAAGGATTTGACCAATATTTGTGAGTTGTTTTACACTAAAAGACCAATTTCTTGACTCAAAGTTGGGTCAAAGTGACTCAAGAGGATCTTTCCATTTTTGACCCTTAGTTGGGTTATTTTTGACCCGATTATTTTCAGAGTGTACGTCTTTACGTTTGTTAAATGTCAAGCCACCATGCATTATTATGGACAACAAACATATTGCATCTGTGAAGATTTGAGAATGCAGTTTTGTCACATCTGGTCACAGTGCATTTCATCTAGTCCACTGCACTTTTGAGTGATGTCTACCACCAAGTAGTGAACACTGTTATTACACCTTAAAGCTGATCCACTAAAGTAAATATTTTTACTTTCAAAAATAAATTACCCATCCATGATTTATATACACATAATCCCTTTACATCAACTCCACACAGCCTAACAAATAAATAGCTTTCAAACTCATACCTTGACTACTTTATTGTATTTGATATAACATCTTGCTATTTATTTATTTACTTATTATTAGAAGAAAATCAGTTGAGTACTGTGACTGTTTGAAAAGTGACTGAATGACACACCAACAGAGGTATGTTTATATAACAAGCATGAGTCAAAAACTACTTCGGAGACGGGTGTGGCCTGGTCCAAGGAACCTATTAAACTAGTATTTCTTTAGTTAGCATTGTGACAGTTCTAAACAATGGGAGAGGTTAGCTATTTGCACCCCCTAAAGGACACAACTACTCCTGAAAAGCCTGCAGAAAAGTATTGAACTCTATGATAAACCTTGATGGATATTGCGTAATTATTTTATCTCACAGTTGTCCTTCCATGTGTAAGGTTAAGTAAGATAGGCACTGTATGTATTCAGACGATTTAAGCATGAAACATGCTGTCAGTGTTAATACCTGATGGATGGCCAGACTGAACTGCTTCCAGTGGAAGGATCAATGTCACCATTGTTGAAAGTCAGCCTTGGATACAAACAGTTATGAACAAATCTAGTAAACGTCTTTGTGCTTGAGTGACAATTCACAAAGAAAGTCAGTGTTGTGTGTTGACTGACAAAATCTGAAGTACATAAATGATTTACTTAGCCTCTAATACCGGGGCAGGGCGAGCAGAACAGTGGACATTCCAGTTAGAAAATATACATTTACTGTTTGCACACTGATACGTGCACATGCAAGCACGCGGTACAGCAGTCGTCCATATTTAACAATTTTTTACGGTGAAAACTTAAAAACACATCTCTGGTTTATTTTCCATTTAGATTTAAAAATAATAATAATAATAAAATTCATTCACTTATGTTGCAACTGTAAATATGTTTTTTTTTGTTCAATTCCATAAGTGTTTTCCCTCAATTAGCAGTTCAAACAACTTGCGTTATCCACTTAAGAAAATAGCATTAAGCGTGAATTACTGAGAACAAAGGTCTTCCAGACCAGTCCATACACAAATGATCATTTTCATAATTGGATTAAACTTCAAAGTGAGGTTAGAGACCTCCCACATTTAGTTAGTTAGTGGAAATAAAAAGTTGCTTGTAGATTTCCATCTCATAAGGTCTTTGGTTTCTCTCTACCTGTCAAACAAGGATGCTCGTAAGGGATTCTTTATTTTATGGAGCCAGTAAATCTATCTTCTCCAAAATACTCTTTCCCGCATGCAAAAAAAATGTTCCATATAAAGAAACAATTGGTATCTTCTGCTTAATCTCCTCCCCTTTCCCCTTTGTCCTCAGGTGAAAGGAAATTGTTGGCACATGTGCACATGCTGATTGCTCAGCCACTCATGATGTATCAACCACTGTGACAGTAATCCTGGCTGGTGTGTGTGTGTGTGTATACATGCTTCCATCCCTGCGGGTTCGTTGTGTAAGTTGTTCATACGGCGCCTGGTGTATGTCGGCAGCAACCTGCTGGGTGAGCTTAATGCTCAGATTGACTCCAACTGATGACACGTGTCAGCACAAAGCATCCTGTTCAGTCAGCAGTCAGTTTTTACTGTTAACATTCACCACCGGAACAAAGTCCAGCAGTCATATCGGCTATTTGTTCATTTCTCAGATAATTTTGCAATACATTGGGACTAATGAGTTCCATGACATGATTTGACGCCTGGTAAGGTGAACACCATCCCTTCTAGGATGCTGATTGATATCTGAGTTGTTGTTTTTTTAAATTTTTTAATTTTAATTTTTTTTTTTTAATATGGAAACATTTTTTCTTGACTATAAAATCAGGTCACCTTTTTTAACTGTTGAGTGCAAAAGCAGGATTGTCAGTGTTAATGATTAGGAAGAGGAGGATGATGGATAATTTATGAACAATAAAACACTTTAATGATGATGATGACAATGAGGCATGAACAATAAAACACTCACTTCACTTAATTAATGACAAAAGTTTGATATTAAGTTGTCATAATTGCACGCACACCTTAAGTTAACGACTGTACATTATAAAAGAAAAACAAAAACAAACGCTGATCTTTATTTGTCAACAAGTGAACAGGTGCTTGTTCACAGATGATTAAAAAAAAATGTCAAGAGCAGCGGTTAGACGTCTGACTTTGCAAGTATAATTTTTGCATAAATGTCGATATGACTTCAGAGGCACTTCTGAGGTTCAAGACTTGAGATCAAGATTTTTGACACCATGACTTAAAAGTTTGTAATCTTTCCAATGGTCTTTCTCTGTAATGCATTACAGTGCACCACACACTGTTAGTTTAAAGTCACTCAAGGGAACAATGACCCATTGTCGAACATTTATGTTCTTACCAATGAGCAAAGCATGAAGAACATCGCAGGTCTTATTTAAGGACAAGTGCACAATGGGGTTGACAGGGGTGATGTCATCTGTAGAAGGGCTAACGAGAGGAGCCAACTGAGAAACATGTTCTCAATTCTGTAGTGCTGTATTTCTACAAAATGTCATTTGTTGTATTTTTGTGAAGACAACTGACATATCTATTTAGACAGTCAAACTATCATCAGCTCTATCTGCAATGGCAATGCTTTACTGTAAGTAACATCTTAACATTTTTAACAAAAACACAATTGTGGTGTTAAACGTGGTAGCCATGTCACTCTTATGTTAGCTTAGCATTTAGCATGTCTTCTCCTTCGTTTCTCGTCATCCAATCGTGATTATGACTCTTTTAATAAATGTAGCTGTATACTGACTTAAGAGCGGCTCACAACGTGTTTAGGCGCACTAGTAGCTGGCTGAAACTGTTGCTAGTGAGCTGCTTCTGCTAGTAGCACAAAGATTCCCTCGACTTCTGACTACCTGTAAAAGTGAGCCCAGCATAACTTTTTAGACCCATCTCGGTGGTTCTTCTTCTTCTTTTTCTTCTGCTTTCTTTTTTCCAGTTGTCTTGGTGTTTATTTTTCAGTTTTGCTATTCACTGTGCTAAAATGCAACACAAAATGCACAATTTTACCCAAAAACTACAAAGTGAAACTGCGTGAAACTGAATGAGGGTCTTCAATTTGTTAGGGAGCCACATACATTTATTGGGCCCTTACGGATGTGCTCTATTAGTTTATTCCAGAGGTGGGTAATCCAGGTTCAGAAAGTAAAAACCCTGCCACAGTTTGGCTTTAGTCACAGGAAGTTCTACTTGGCCAATTGGTAAGTAACTTGTTTACCTGCTGGTTGATTAGATGCACCTGTGGCTAAAGCCAAACTGTGGCAGGGTTTTTAACTTTCTGGACCTGGATTACCCACCTCTGGTTTCTTCTTACAACTTTACATCCACTTAAATAATGCCATAAACTTCACACATTCAGCAATAAATGCTTCTTTCAGGCAATGATTTTATTTGTCACAGTCAGTGTGCGTCTTATTAGTATAACCACACAATGGGACCCACAGTGGATTTATAATTTATACAACACTTATATTCACGCTCATTAAGCTTTAATAACTTTCCGTGGGGGTATACTTAGTGCTTCCACTATGACAGCACTTGTCCTCACAACAGAAGCATAGAATATAAAATTTGGATGGATATTACAAAGACAAACCGGTGCCAACGATTTTCATCCCATGCCATTTTCAATGAGCTCATCTTTCATACACTTGCAAAGGTTTCCACTTGTTCATCTGAAGAACCCAATCCTCCCTGAATTAGACAGAGATTAGAGCTGGATTACGCTTCCTCTGAGAATCCCCGCCAGAGAGCAGCTATTAAATCCATCAGAGCAGACCGTGGGCAGCACCTGTCGCTTCACAGCCGCTTCGAAGACCACAATACAGCTCCTCCTTATTTATTTAATTCTAAGAAAGTCTATAATATTGAAAAAAAATAAATGTTTTTTCATCTCCAATGGCGCAATTGCACTTTAAAGCACTAGCTGTCGGAGGAATGTGTTTTGAATTTTATAACATTACTTCATACCCTGGCAAAGGATGGCTCTGAGAGTGCTGAATGTGGCCCAAGAGGCTTTTGCCTAGCTGTGTGTGTGCCTGCAAACACTTTACAACCAGCTGTATGAGTCGTGATCCACTAAAATGCAATTATCTTGAAAAAGTGCACCATAAAGAAAGGTAATTGGAAAAAAATTGTCAAGATGAGTTAATAAAAAATGGGAGTTATTTACATGTCTAACTGTGCAAATGAGTGTTAATGTTGTTGAGGTTTGGTAATGGAAGAGTGGAGTGGACGCTCGCAATTAACAACCCCTCTTAAAAGCGCTGCAGAATTGCAGGTGCAACACATCTTATGGCAATAAAATATGAGAAGTCGCTTGTCCTTAAATTACTGGACGCTATAACCTGTTATGACACATTTGCAGTGCTTTTATGAGATTCAGGTTGTAAAATGAGATCTATCTTAGGAGAACCTGCTGGGGAATAAAACACTGTAATGACACATTATGAAATGAAAATGAATTAAAGCATTCTGAAGAGATTTAAGGGATGATCACACCCCGCTGCCCTCCTTGGTCCTCATTGTAGATTAGTCAACCTTGCAAAGAAGACCACACCTAAACTGTTGCACAAACTCTTCAAAGATGTATTTACACGGGGAAATGACAGGTCGAGCAAGCATGTAATGGTTTAGCGTTACTCTAGTCACAGTCAGTCAGTCGGAGTGCACTTTTTACTGTGTTTTGATAGCAGCAGATAAAAGAATAATGAGCGGAATTGAAGCCCCAAATAAAAGGCTCAGGATACAAATTTATCATGTGTGCAGTGTGGCGTCGGTAAGTGAGGCTCTGACTCAAGCTTGTGCTTTATCGGGACGCTCATCTCCTAAATACACCATTACTCTTTGGCAATAAATACGATGAAACAATTGACAATCGAGAGACAAACAGGACAGGTAACAGTGCATTAGCAAAATAACCTGCCGTTGCTAGGAAACGTCCAAACAAACAAAGTCAGGAAGAAGTATTTGGGTGTAAATCAGCCTGAAGGGACAAGGGACCAGTCAGTCACTGAAGCAAAGCGAGCCAGTTTCGCAAGGGAGTCTGGCCAAGTATCATCCAGCGCGAAATGCCAGCGACTAATCGTTTAGCTCTTTCACTTCCTTCCATTTTACCGCTTCTCTCTCTGTCAATTGCTGGACATCCATCACTGACACATTTGTCAGACAGAGTTGCATTGTGACATATCATTGAGAAAATTAAGGGTTTTTTTTGTAGTGAAAACACCAAAAATAGCATGCAAACTCATGCTCGTTTTTCCAGTGTGCCTTGCACCACCATCGGTGTCGTTTCATCTCGCTTTAAAATACCTAGAAAAATCTTTCTGTAGACTTCTGAGAGTTTTTTTTTTTTGTTTTTTTTGTGTGCAGCTGACACCATGTTGTTTATCAGTGAAGATTAATGAGCCTATTCCCGAAGAAGCCATGCAACCCCAAGTCATGACATTACCTCCACTTTCGCAGATGAATTTCTAATTTCTATCTTTGTGTTTATGAGCAGATCATTTTCCACCACTTTGGTAATCTTTGTCTTGTCAGGCCATAAAAATTTGCCTGGCCTTGCTTTTGTTCTTCTTCTTTGTTTATGGTTGCCTTGCATCTTCTGGTGTAGCCTCTGCACTTCTGTTTATTAAGTTTTCTGCAAACAGAAAATTAGGATACCTTTTACTGCTTCCCCTCTCGAGGATGTTGCTAATTTTACAACAGTTGTTTTTTCACCGTCTTTATGGCTCTCACAGTGTTTCTGTCGTCATTGCTTGACCCACCCATTCCACGTCTGTTAACCTGGTACACTAGTTATTTTCTTCTTCAGGACATTCTGAATGGTTGTATTGGCAATGGCCAACATGTGGACAATGACTGTGATTGATTTTCCAATGGCTCTTAGCTACATAAATGCTTGTTTTCCTCCCAAAAATAGCTCTCCATTTTTTTTTTTTTTTGTTACACATCTAGCTTATATTTAGTCTTCACAGGCAAAACCCAAATCTGAAGTTGACCACAGACAGTCAGAGCAACTGATTGTTTAAATAATTAATGACATAGGACTCAGCCAAGCAACAAGACACCCTTGTTTGGTAGATGGCAGGCTTAACTATACCTTGGAAAGGATTACAGTACTTTTAATCATATGTAATTAAACCCTCATTTTTAATTTATTTTTTAGCAAATCACAAAATTATGTGAATAGTGGCCAGCCCCTCTAAAAACATTTAGAATTGCCAATATGAATCATTAAAAAATCAATATAGCCCAAATTATGATCCACAAATACTACCTGCGCCAACACTTAGATGTGGTTTCATCAGGCGCAAAGTCTACTTTCAGGCACCAAATTGTGCATGTCAAAGGAAACGGCCTCTGTAGCTTGGACACTTATCATGGAGCAGAGAGAGAGAGAGAGAGAAAGAGAGAGCGAGAGAGAGAGAGAGAGAGAGAGAGAGAGAGAGAGAGAGAGAGAGAGAGAGAGAGAGAGAGAGAGAGAGAGAGAGAGAGAGAGAGAGAGAGAGAGAGAGAGAGAGAGAGAGAGAGAGAGAGAATTCCCATACAAGCACAATGAGGACTGTGTTGGCACCGAAATCAGGATGTGCCAGTTTTTACGCTCAAGTGCAACTGTGCTGTTTACAAATATCGGACCATTTAGCATTCGTTTATTAACTGAGTGACTTACCTTTCTTTGAGCTGCTAGCCGTTACCGGCTGACAAACTTGTGACTTTCACCATTTCCAATAACGATCGGGACCTTTTTTTTTTTTTTTTTTTTTTTTTGCATCATCTTTAGATGTTCACCGCAATGCTTTTTTTAAAATTATTATTATTATTATTGTCAACCACACTGCTTGTTGGACCTCTACTGGAATCTTCCATCAGACTGATGTTCTCCGTCAAGCCAGCTTGCTATCAGCTGTGGCTAATGCTGGCTACTCCTCTGCTAACATAGTCCTTCATAGGAGGCGTTACAAAAAGTATACAGACAGATGCGAAATGGGGCATTTGACAGGCAATGGTTTATGTTTTACAGAAAAATCTGAATCTAAGTGAGGTTGTGAATGGTGAGTGGTGAATCACAGGCTGTTTATTTCTTAAAGTGAACATTATTGTGAAAAGCAAACAAATTGGAGGTTAACCATTGATGATCTTCTGTTTTCTTGTATAAAGAGTTGGCCCTTTATAAAGTGTTTCAAAATTTGCTGCTCCCCATGAAAACAATCCTTTAATACAGTATATTCTAGTATGTGCAAGGTCAATGTTCTAATTTGACCTCAAGAACCTGATCAACTCAAGAAGAGCCATGCGAGCTGAGCGCGCTCGCGAACGTTCAGCTCGGAGCATGTAATTTTCTTTCCGCTCAAGTTGCGGCGGCAGATGACAGATGAGGTAAAAGGCTCCCGCCAAGTGAATGTGAGACGTGCGCACACTAACTGCGGCTTGTCAGTATTGCTGCTCAGCTGAGGTGATACTCTCTCAGTTTCGATGCAGTTCCGCTCCACCGAGTAGTCTGGGGACATTCCTCGAATGAACAGGGCACTCTTAAACATACTTGAACACGCCCCTGTCACATGCTTAATTCAGCCTTGCAGGGACTTCGGCATCTCATAATGTGTTTCTCTTCTTGACATGTTAATCTGCGGAATGTGCGTGAAAAGATGGCGAAGGCCTCTGTGGGGCTTAGTGGCCTGCTTTTCAGCACCTGTGGATCATTGCGGCGTGACATGCATGAATTAATGACCTCACACACACAAACACACACACACACACACACACAAATTGCTTGCAACATGGCTGTTCCAAAACAATATCAGTGGAAAGATGATTTCAGTGATTTTTAATTTTTAAAAAAGAATGAAAACCTACTAAGCCGAAATAACACATTGCTGATCTGGGATCTCTTATGTGTACATCACATGTTCACAAGCCAAGGAAGTTCTCCTATTTCAAAGGGATGCATGATTCCAGTCACGTATTAATATCCTCGCAAATCACATACTATTTTTGTGCAGGATGAGAAAAAGATTATGATCAAGGCTGACGTGAAGGCTAAATATTACCCCTGTGAGGTTCTATTAATGATTTCTTCTGCGCATCTTCGGTGTTAGAATAGATAGCATGATTACATCTCCTCGTTTGATGCATGCGGGCTGCATTGTATCAGCCCAGCTGCTGCCAATATCACTCCACACTCGCGGCTTGGTGCCGTGCCGCAAATCGGCCTAATGGGCCCGGCGTTACTTCATCACACTTCTAAGTGTTGTTCCATTAAAGACCGGCGGCAATGAGTGCAGAGGCACTAATAAAGCCATTCAGACGAGAGCAGCTCCCTTGAGTTTTCAAGACTCGACTTGAGAGTCGTTGACAAGATTGTCGTAAAGACGCAGGTGTATCATTCTACTACAACGTTGATTCTGGCATTTCAGATTTAAGTGTGTAGACATGTGATTTACTTCTCGTCTGACCATATATGGCTGATTCACATATGCAGACAGTATTTTCAGTGATACAAATTTGTGTCTTTGGGTGACAGCGACTCATTCGATAATAACGTGGAACATTCAAATTCCACTGTTGATAAAACAAAATATTAAGACCGACTTGTAGCTGCTGGAGAAATATTAGTTGGTTTATAGGCAATGCAAGTTTATTTCTATAATGTGCTTTAAACAAGGGAAGACAATACACTTATAAGCATAAACAAATACAGCAGTTAATGTTTATTTATTTCTTTATTTCTTTATTTTTATTTAACCATTATTTAAGCAGGAAAATCCCATTGAGAGCTGCAGATCTCTTTTTTCAAGGGAGTCCTGGCCAAGAGGTGCACTACAACACAACATTACATACAGTTACAACAGTAAATTAAAAACAGCAACGGGTTAATGACTTCATTTCCAGATCCTTTAAATGGCATCAAACTGAGACAAAGTTATGAGATCTAGAAGTTGAATTCTCTTTTGCAAAGAATTCAAAGCCATGTTTCCTTTTTCTGTCTGGACAGATCAGTAAGTCAATCAGGAAGTAGACATCCTGACAGCGAGGAGTGTAAGGGCCATCAAACATTAAGAGCAAAGCAGAGAAAACAAAAGTAGCTTACAGAGTTTACTAAATGAACATACATTGACAATGTTAAAACATAAGTCAGCAAACTTTAAAAACATTTAGAGTGTAAAAAAAAATGTTATAAAATAATTTAGGGAAAACATCTAAAATGTTTAAAAGATCATAATCAAATTTATGGAAAAAAAAAAGTTTTTAACCTGGATTTAAAAGCATTTACACTCGGGGCTAACTTCACTTCTGTTGGCAGCTTCACCATGTTTACTTCAAACTTTGGGTTCCACTAATTGACCCATGAGTCTGCAGATTTCAGAGCCCTGCTGGGTTTGTATTTAATCAGCATTTCTTGAATATATTCAGGACCCAAACCATTCAGTGATTTGTAGACCAGTAGCAGAATGTTAAAATCTATTCTACCTCTGACTGGGAGCCAGTGTAAATGCTTAAGGATTGGAGTGATATGTTCTGATCTCTTTGTTTTGGTCAGAACTCGAGCTGCAACATTCTGAATAAGCTGAAATTGTCTGAAGTTCTTTTGAGAGAGTCCAGTCAGAAGATCATTACAATAATCAAGTCTGCTGGAGATTTACACATGGATAGATAGGTGAGCACTGTTATTTGCATGGTGTAAAATATGTAATACAAAAAAAAAAAATATATATATATATATATATATATATATATATATATATATATATATATATATATATATATATATATATATATATATATATATATATAGTATCACTCAAGAATCAAAAGACTGAAATTAAGTTAAAAAATATTTATATCTCGTTTAATGAGGGCTGATATGAAACAGATTTACATACGATGTTCAGACGATAATGCAGACAGCAACACTATGCTCTGATCATTGATTGCTGCCAGACCAATGAGCTTTCAATTGGTGGTGGTGGACTTGTTCTCTGATGGGAGACTCTCACTGTCCAGTTGTCAACAATACACAATTATTTCCACACCACTTAATAGTGACGAACATCCCTGCGAAGCTGATTAATTACTTCAGCCGCCATTGTAGCCGTGTCAGACAAACCTGTCCATTAGGAAAAAAAAACAAAAAAAACTTTAAGCCTGTTTGTACACCACAGCCAATGCCTCCGACTTGTTGTGAGTCTATAAATTAAAGAGCAATTACCCAACAGCTTTACAAAGCCCTGACTTTGTGCGTGTGTGAGGAGTGACGTTTTGGCATGTCTGTCGACACATCGCGGTGATCATGATGGGTGTGATCACTGGTATAAATCATCTATGCAGGCAGAGTTGCTGTTATGACGATGGCACGCTTTGCAACATTAAAAAAAAAATATTCACTGCGAGTCTAAATTTAACGCTGATATCAAATCATCACACCGATAAAATTTTTGCTAAAGTATTGTGATATCTTGGTTTTGGCTTTGTGACACTTTCGATAGTGGTAT